>NC_092811.1:989267-1327706 GCF_040954645.1 Diabrotica undecimpunctata
CTATATAATGATCTTTTTATGTATCTTGTTCCTGTTAGTTATGCAACCAGTAATATATAAAACTATTAGAGGAGAAAATATTATGACCAGTAGGTATGTAGACTTAGTATACGCATTCACCAAAATTTAGACTGGCAATGCCCTACCAAAGAATATAGACGCTTAAGCGTCTATATTCTTTGGCCCTACTATGATCAGATGATCACACCTTCAATAAACTTCTTAAATTTCAAATTTTGTTAATTTTTTTTAATTTTGAAACTAATGATTCAAATTCATGCTTTGGAAATGCAATTTATAAATTGTGTGCCGACAAATACATCCTTTCCTGTTAGTTATGCAACCAGTACTGCTCTAGCTATAAGTTTGAATATGTTTGTCATTACTTCTATCCTTATGTACTTGTTTAGAGAATTTTCCCGCAATGTCTAAAAGGCAAAGTTTGGAAGCTGAATATTGCGCAATTCCAGATTTTGCCTTCACAATATTGTTTTTTCAAAACTTGATTTAAATTACAATTTATAGATTGTTAGAACATGGAAATATATTAAAATACAAATAATAATTCGTATATTTGTTTGATATTTATGGATTATTTACTAATTTCTGATGTTTTTATAAACTTGGATTACAAATGTAGCTGGATCAAATCCATCTAATGATGATCGATCTTTGTTATGTTTTATTATACATGTATTCAAAAGGTTACGCGTTAGAGGTAAATCTTTTCTTTGTCGTTTATTAGATTGTTGTCTTTTAATGCCATTAGTGCACAAATATGTAAAATTTCTGCATTTATGAGATATTTGTGTATTAATAATAAGGCAAGAATGTTGAAATATAACAATTAATTAATCATGTTTTAATTAGCATTTAAATATCACTTGATACCTTTGGTGTTTTATATCAAATTATATTCTCTTTAGGAATTAAAAAATGACGTATGCAACCAGTAATCCACGATCTATGATTTCTATTTATACATTTTTAAGTGATGGAAAAATGCTCTTGCTTATGATTGTTTTTCATGTATCTTGATTAAGTTATCTACAAAATAGTTGACACATTGTGAAATAGAGCGTTATCTTTGTCCCTAAATGTTTCTACTGATCACAACTATAAAAGCAAACTATTTTCGAAGGGGGAACCGTTTAGTAATTATTTTGATTAATCTTTATGTAAGGTATTTATCATCGAGTTAGAATCTAGACTCTAAGTGGATGGTATTTATTAAAACTATATTATTTTGGCTGTTTGTTGTTCCTGTTAGTTATGCAACTAGTAATACACCTAACTGGATGAGAAAATATTATGACCAGTAGGTATATAGACTGTGTATAGACACAGAGCAACATACTGTGAGACAAAGAAGCATCCACTAGAATTTAGACTGTTGTCAAACCAATCTCTGTGTCAAACTAATTTTGTTATCGCCAATGCCCTACTATGATCATGCCTTCAACAAACTTCTTGAATTTCAGATTTCAAAAATTGTCTCATTTTTGTAATAACAATGTAGTTTTCTATTTTTATGATTTCTGTTTATAAATTTTTAAGTGATGGAAAAATGCTTTTGCTATTATATAACCGTTTTTTCATGTATCTTGATTAACGTTATTTACAAAATAGTCAACACATTGTGAAATATAGTGTTACTTTTGTCCTTGTTACTCAAATTTTTCTACTGTATGACCACTACAAAAGCTATTTTCGAAGGGAGAACCGTTTAGTAATTATTTTGATTAATCATTATGTAAGATATTTATTAAAGCTATATTATTTTGGCTATGTGTTCCAGTTAGTTATGCAACCAGTAATACACATAAAATATTCTGACTGCATGAGAAAATTTTATGATCCGAATCTGTATAGACTGGTGGCTTCCACTAGAATTTAGACTGTCAAATCAAACTAATTTTGCAATCAGCAGTGTCCTACCATGATCACTCCTTTAACAAACTTTTAAATTTCAGGTTTTGTCTGTTTTCTCATTTTTGAAATATTATAAAATGTGGTTTCTTTAAGACTTTATTGATTCAAATACATGCCTTGGATTGCAATTTGTAGATTGTGTTCGTTCATGGATCTAAATGAAGATACAAATAATAATTGGTACATTTGTTGTTTGATATTGATGTGATATTTATTAATTTCTAATGTTTAAATAAATTTTGAAGACATCATTCGCAATTGGTTTGGGTGAAAATAGCCTCAAATGCGTTTGACAGAACGAAATATTGGTGTTTGGCAGTGTTGAAATTTACATTAAAATATGAAAGATTTAGAATTACCAAAAAAGAAAAAGTAAATAGTTTAAAACAGTTTTTAAAAAGTAAATAAAATTTCAGTGTAAATATTAAAGTTAAAAATACATCTGGCAACTTATGGTTTGAGCATTCTGACTTTATTAAATTATACATAATAAGGACATGGCTACACAGCCAAACGCTAATATTTCGCTCTGCCACAGTTTAATGCTAAAAGAAAATTCTTTAGCTATGTACTGTGACTCTGCCAACTTCATTTGCAACTAACTCTATTCATCAATTGTGAATGATGCTCAATTTTAATTACAAATTAGCTGGATCTCACTGCGTACATTTTTATAAAATTTAGACAAGCTCATCTAATGATTGATTTTTTTAAGGTTTATTATACATGTGTTCAGAAGTTTACGTGTTAGAGGTAAACCTTTGCTTTGCTATTTATTACATTGATGGTTTTTAAATCAAAAACAAGAACATCAGTGCAAATATGTAAAATTTCTCCATTTAATCCAATAATCCAGTAAAAAAAATGTCCAGTACTTACAGAGTACATAGCCCTCTAGTAAGGTAAGTCATATAGAAAGATATGTGAGAGTTTCTAGCGCCAAATGCGGACGGGCCGAATTACATCAACGTCATACGCCTCTTGCTACGACATACCTCCACGGTTCGTAGATTTACTACGGTTGCCTCTTCGGACTGGGGTGGGGATGCTTGAGTTACGTCACCAGAGTAAACAAGAATACAAAACCAATTTATTATCACAGTTTGTTCTTGGTAATTATCTTTCAGTTTATTATTTGCTTTATTATTTATCGTTTCTTAAATATCTCAGTTTACTCTATATTTTTGTATTTGAAATTTTGGTGTTGTTTCCTATAAAAACTTATTTTGAATTATCGAAGAAACGTTATTTATTGTAGTTGTACATCGTACCTATTGTCTTCGTATCTTTTTATAAGGTAGGTTAAAACTTTAAAATTTCATTGTGTATTAGCGTAATACTAATGTTGATGAAATTTTAGAATGCCAGGCACAGGTTGTAGTGTGAAGGAAAGATATTAAAAAATGGAAAAAATAGTTATGTAATTCGGTAATTCATTGAATAGTCTAAAATAATCTAGTATTGATGGAAATTCAGTATACGCGACAAATTTTCAGTGTAAAATGGAGATTGAAGTCCTTGATTTACGTAAATCCTGCATTAACATTGGGTAAACGTTAACAACCTGTTCTGATTAATTTTAAGTACCAAATTGCCTACATATTAACAGTTTTCCATAATTAGGTATTATAATCCACTAGACATCTTTATTTCATAACCATGTTTACTATTTTCTACACATCAAAGACATAAAAACGACCATTAACAATGTTAAGATTCAAATTACTGTACTCTCGTGACGTAATTTCGGGCTTAATGTTCATTGGTTTATCGGAAGAGGCAACCGTAGTAAGTCTACGAACCGTGACATACCTCCACCTAACGTGACTACTAGTACTAGCGTCGTCGCCATTATGGCGACGCTGGTGTAGTTGTAGTGGCTGGGCCAATACAATTCACTCTTCTCACTTGCCCTATTCCACTTACACTACTATTTGTGGTATATACTGTGTATTACTTATGACACGTTATGCTACCTACCTAGTGTGTTATTCGGACACATACATCCTTTCCTGTTAGTTATGCAACCAGTATTTCTCTAGCTATAAGTTTGGAATTTAATGTTATAGCAATATTCTTTTAAAATTGTTTTTTTTGTCTGTTATTTAAGAATATGTTTGGCATTACTTCTATCTTCGTGTTCTTATATAGAAAAGATACTCACACGGCCTAAAAGGTAATTTTGGAAACTCAATGAAAGTCAAGAATACAAAATAATGTTGTTTATTAACCCTGTATTCAATTGTACATGAACATAAAGATCAACATTGTATATCATATATCAGTGTCTAAGAAATGCTTGCTAAAGTCAATTAAATACAAAATCAAACAATTATAGTTCGGAAATTGCCTCTTCTGCACTGTTTATTGGAATTTATTGATGGATAAATATTAAAAAATATGATCTTAGTCACTGATAGTTTATTGATCCACAACCTGTAGTACTTATATAGGTACTGAGCAAATAAAAATTGGTTTTTGTTCGTTGTTGTAGCTATAAAACGCCCTAAAACAACCAATTTACTCTATAGCATTAATTTTGATTGCCAAAAAGACATTTATAACCAAAAAATAATGTTTTTATGAAATATCTTGATCTTAGTGTAAATTAAAAACGCTTTATCAGCCGATCTGAACAGCAAATCACCGCCGAATTGTTTCTACTTCCAAACATTTTGAGTGGCATTGATTTGGTTTCTTTCTATACCGGTAGAGCACAAACTGAGCATTAATTTCGTTGTCGGTATAGTTGACGCGACGTTGAAATGACGAAAAATACTACATTTATATTACGTCAATAAAAATAATAAAAATTGCACATTATAAACAACAAATATATTTAAACTGAATAATGCACATGTATTTTGTCGCAAAATAGAAAAAAAAACAAGTTATCTTCGTTGTTTTGAGCCAGTAATAAAGAAATAACAATAAAAAATAACATTATCAACGTCTATTTCCACATTGAAATCAATTAGGAACATTTTATTGGTGGAATTCAATAAAATTAAATTGTTTGCCACTGATTTCTATACCAAAATAGCAATTTTCGTCGTTGATATAACTAATAATAATAAAGAATACTAAATATACATTGCTTATTAAAAAAATAACTGAGCAACAATGAATGTACGATAAAAATGAAAAATAAACCTAAACAAAATATAGCGAACGTCAATTATGATGAGGTTTCTTCGCTGAAGTTTTACAAAAGGACACTTTGGCTTCGGTAAATCGTAGTAATGAAACAGTGGGTGGGCGCAAATTTCTCCGAATTTAAGATTGCAGACTGGAAAATCCATTTTATGTAAGTTTTTTGGTGGAAGTATTTAAGTAAATTAATTTTCCGTAAGTTTTCTGGGAGAATCTTTAGGGAAATCAATGTTCCAAAAGTTTTTGGTGGAATAATTAAATAATAAATGTATTTTTCCTCACCTCTTCATGTTATTTTGCTTAGGAAATCCATTTTACATAAGTTTTTTGGTGGGAGTAAATTAATTTTCCGTACGTTTTCTGGAAGAATATTGAGAAAAATCGATTTTTCAAAAATCCCTTGGTGAAATAATTAGGTAAATATATTTTTCCTCAATCTCTCGTGTTATTTTGCTTACAAAATCTGAATAGGAGGTTTATTAGTGCTGATAGAAAAGTGGTTGTAAGTTTTTTTGAGGAATATTTAGGAAAATCAACTTGACATAGGTTTTTTTTTGTGGTAATTATTTAGGTAAATCCATTTTCTTGGACTTTTTTGATGGAATATTTAGGGATATCCATTTGACGTAAGTTTTTTGGTGAAAGTATTTAAGTAAATTAATTTTCCGTACGTTTTCTGGAAAAATATTGAAAGAAATCAATTTTTCAAAAATCTTTTGGTGGAATAATTAAGTAAATAAATTTTTCCTCAATCTCTCGTGTTATTTTGCTTACAAAATCTAAATAGGAGCTTTATTAGTGATGATAGAAAAGTGGTTGTAAGTTTTTTGGAGGAATATTTAGGAAAATCAACTTGACATACGTTTTTTTGGTAATTATTTAGGTAAATCCATTTTCTCGGACTTTTTTGGTGGAATATTTAGGGATATCCATTTTACGTAAGATGTTTGGTGGAATTATTAAAGTAAATTAATTTTCTGTACGTTTACTAATCGAGTTTTTAAAAGTTTTTGGTGGCATAATTAGGGGAATCAATTTTTCCTCAATGATTAATGATATTTTTCCAACAAATTTATGTAGATAATTTATTAGTAAGTATATAACAGTAATTGTAAGTTTTCAGGAAAAATATTCAGGAGAATCAACTTGACATTAAGTTTTTTTGGTAATTACTGTAATTAGTTAGGCAAATCCATTTTACATAAGTTTTTTGGTGGGAGTATTTAAGTAAATTAATTTTCCGTGCGTTTTCTGGAAGAATATTGAGAGAAATCAATTTTTCGAAAATCCCTTGGTGGAATAATTAGGTAAATACATTTTTCCTCAATCTCTCGTGTTATTTTGCTTACAAAATCTTAATAGGAGCCTTATTAGTGCTGATAGAAAAGTGGTTGTAAGTTTTTTGGATGAATTATTTACGTTTACATACGTTTTTTTGGTAATTATTGAGGTAAATCGATTTTCTCGGACTTTTTTGGTGAAATATTTAGGAATATCCATTTTACGTAACATGTTTGGTGGAATTATTGAAGTAAATTAATTTTCTGTACGTTTTCTAATGGATTTTTCAAAAGTCTTTGGTGGCATAATTAGGGAAATCAATTTTTTTTTCAATGGTTAATGTTATTTTTCCAAAAAATATATGTAGATAATTTATTAGTAAGTATATAAAAGTAATGTTTTCAGAAAAAATATTCAGGAAAATCAACTTGACATTAAGTTTTTTGTTAATTGGTTAGGCAAATCCATTTTCTCTAAGTGTGTTTGTGAAATATTTAGGGAAATCCATTTTACATAAGTTTTTTGGTGGGAGTATTTAAGTAAATTAATTTTCCGTACGTTTTTTGAAATAATATTGAGAGAAATCGATTTTTCAAAAATCCCTTGGGGGAATAATTAGGTAAATACATTCTTCCTCAATCTCTCGTGTTATTTTGCTTACAAAATCTGAATAGGAGCTTTATTGGTGCTGATAGAAAACTGGTTGTAAGTTTTTTGGAAAAATATTTAGGAAAATCAACTTGACATACGTTTTTTGGGTAATTATTTAGGTAAATCCATTTTCTCGGAGTTTTTTGGTGGAATATTTAGGGATATCCATTTTACGTAACATTTTTTGTGGAGTTATTGAAGTAAATTAATTTTCTGTACGTTTTCTAATCGATTTTCCAAAAGTCTTTGGTGGGATAATTAGGAAAATCAATTTTTCTCAATGGTTATTAATATTTTTCCACAAAAATATATGTAGATGATTTATTAGTAAGTATATAAAAGTAATTATATGTTTTCTGGAAAAATATTTGGGAAAATTAACTTGGCATTAAGTTTTTTTGGTAATATTTAGGCAAATCCATTTTCTCGAAGTTTATGGGTGGAATATTCGGGAGAATCTTTTACGTAAGTTTTTTAGTTGAAGTATTTAGGTGGGCGGACGCAAATCTATCCAAATTGAAGATTACACAAATTAATACTTAGCAGATACGCCACTGGATGAATTTTGAACTTGCGGTCGCGGCTCATCACTATAATTGACATTCGCTACATCTATCGTGTTGCAAAATATAAGAACAAAATGGTTTTTCACATTGCACTACCACTGTTTAGTAGCTTCCTATAAACTACAATGAAATAATTGCTAAATTATTATCAATAATACTTCGATTTACTTAAATTTGCTTTTATTGAAGATATAACTCTAGATCTTCTGGTTTATTTAAACATTTTGGGTATATAGTAACACCCGAAACTTTTAAATAAACAAAATAAACATTTATAAGAGGATTCTTGTCTTATATGATGCAACATGCTCCCAAATCTTTAAACATCGCTCCACAATACCATCAATTAAAAACTATAATCGCTAATATAGCTATCAAAATCATTGCTTAATATAAAAAGTATATTAAAAGCTTTTGTTCTTTTCTCCTACAATTTCCGTTTAGCGTTCAGTTAGTTATGCAGCCATAATTGTCAAAATTAACTAGATTTCATTACTTTCCGACAAAAAGGCAACGCTGTACGACCGTAAAAATGACGTGCGACGAATATCGTAGGCTTATATATAGCAATAAACATATTTTATCACCGTTGTAATATTTAATATACTTATAGGCACACTTACAGCAATTAAACCTTACTGCCTGGCATATTTGTGTACATTTAGCCAGAACTGACAAATTATACATCTTGGCAACACTGTTGTGTTCTAAATTTTGTGTATAAGCAGGTAAAAAAGTACATACAGAAGTTATTGTGCCAATTTTTGTCCGTTGTAGCGTTTTCAGGTCCTTATATTCTAATATTTTTCGACTATAAGGCGTTGATACGTTCCTGTACAGTAATTCTTATATAAATTGATCATTGTTTTCATATGCAATGGACCTATAGGTACACTTGCAGCACTCACAACTTTCCCGTTTGACATATAGTGTACATTTACCGAAAGCCGATACATGATACAGCTTGGCAACACTGTCACACTGTAAATTGTGTGGGTAAGTACGTAAAAATATCCTAAAACAAGTTATTGTACTCATTTTTGCTTGTTGCATCATATAGATGTATAAATTTTCATTGTTTTTAAAATTCCTTATACTTCATTACTTTTCCGACGATAAGGCAACGCTGTACTGTCTTGAAAGTGACTTGGAACGAATAACGTAGAGAAATAAATATGTTTCAATAAATAATAAACTTATAGGCACTCTTATAGCGTATATTTTTATTGGCACTTATACATTATTTAACCTGGCAACGCTGTCGAATTGTAAATTTTGTATTAAATAGGTAAAAAACTGCTGAAATAAGTTGTTAGGCTGTTTTAATCCGTTGTGTTATATGTATATGTAGGTCTTAAAGTATATTTACGTATTTTAGAACCGCCGAAGGAATTTTTGGCTGTACAAGACAAGTACAGGTATCAAATATGTTTCAAAAAATAATACTAGGCGATATGTTTGGCAGTTTGGTAGGAAAAACGATTCCTACATCATATCATATACCAATATAATTATATACTAATGTCCAAAGTGCAATCATATTCCAACAAGAGCTTCAGTGTTGCCAGATATATCATTCCGGCATAATGACTATATATGCCAGGCAGAAAACCTACACCTTTGTACTTCTCTCACATCATCATATAAATATCACAACTCACAACCTTCAAAAATAGAGTCCGAAAAAGTTTTTTACTCGCACAGCCAGTCACAAGGCAACTTGGGCATTTTGCTCGCAGGCCAAGGCAGATAACCCGCGGTTTTGAACACCCAGTAATCGTAAGACACTTTGGTTATAAGGCTGATCAGTAAGAACACTTCTGCGGCTATTATCCAGTAGATATAGTCCGTCCAGTCCTCGTGGCTTCTACAATACTTGGACGGATCCATATTGATCACACTAATGTCGGTACCTTCGCATTTGATCTCACGATAGTCCTTGATGAAGTCCGACTTGGTCTGCAGCCACATCTAACGTAAAAGATAAATTTTGAGTACCACATATAGCAAAGTGTTAGCAAAAGTGTCCTAATTCTCTCAACTTCTATCAATAGATAATTAATTTGTCATTTTCGACCTGAGAATTTTTTATTTTACCCTAGTATACGTTCTAATACTTTACCTTGAAGTCCGTTATAGTAGTGCAATCACAAGTTAACTCATTCAATCCAAGATAAACTTTTCGCATACTTATAGACGATCTGTAGAACTCCAATAAGTAAGGATCGATCTGAAATACAAAAATATTTGTGTTATTACAATAATAATAATTATCCTAGACATACTGGCAGTGATCGTGTTAAAACGATTTAGAGCTAACTTCAGAGAAACTTCACATGTGACGTCACCACAACAGAATAATATCTGAATCTGTATTATTGGTTGCATAAATTCGGTACTTACGTTTTTTATTTTGTTATTTCGTAAACTGAGCACTTCGAAATTACTTTTGAACAGAGTACCTTCTAAAGGTTCTATCGAAGTGATTTCATTATTATCGGCCTTTAAAATTCGCAACTGTTGATAAGACGGATCGTTCAATTCTTTCAAGGATGATATCTACAAAATTTGAAACATTAAAATAATGTCAAGGATAAGCGAAAAAATAGAAAGTTTTGCATAGAAAATTTCGACACCTTCACCGAAAGACACTTCCATGTACAGATAACTTCTTTTTTGGGTTATTTCAACTTGCTCTTTGTTGGCTGCTTTTTTTTGCGTATAAATATTTTTTACAGAACCAACTTTATAACTATTGTTACGATAAATTCTGACCCAAAAACGGTAAATATGTTTATTACTAATATGCCTATTCATTCGAGTATTTTCTAGGTCATGTTTACCTGACACATGATGTTATAAAAACACCAGTTCGAAATTTCTGGAGGCCCGCCGATGTGAAAATACCTGTTTGCTACCACTCAGTCTAGTCGAGAAGGTTTTCGACTTTTCGAGATAACGGCAATTTATGTATATAAATAAAACATTTTTATATGGAGGCAGAGTTGATTGTGAAGACGCGCTCGCGATTTTAATTGTTACGTTCGGATATATAAATTATTGTAAGATAAATTAATATAAATAAAAAATAAATTAAATTCGTAAGTGTTATAAATATTGAACCTTTTAATAAATTCACAACACTATAAAAACCTTATTCGGTGTTTTAGGTTATGTTTCCGCGTGTAACACGGTGTTAGGTTTTGTTGAAGTAGTATGTATATGAATTTTTTATTAGCTTCTTTAGAAATTGTATAATAAAACAAGTTGGCAATATTAACAAGGTGATAATTCCTTTTTCTTTCTTCGAATTGCAATAGCTTCTGTCAATTTATCACAATTTTAATTTGTGTTGAGCTGAATATTTAATTGAAACTAACGAAATAGGTCTTCCAAAGTCTCAAGAAAGCAATCTTCTGTCCTCTTTCTCAAGAAAGCTCCTATATTTAGGTAGTATATATTAAAAATACTATACTTACACTATTATTAGAAACATCTAAGGCGACAGTATATGGTGGTAAAGGCTTCGGTAAGTAGTGCAAGTTACTGCTTGGGCACTCGACAGATACGGTATACACCCGGGGTTGCCCCATGCCAAGGGTTAAAGAGTGAGGCTTACATGTACAGTTTTTGATGCAATTGTTTTCCAGCTAAAATAAAAACTCGATTTAAGCTGTGTTCCAATTAGATTTGGATTTGTTTATTAATTATTTAGATTTAGGAAAAAATAATCTGTACAGATTAAGTTATATGAGATTGGGTTGAATTAAGTGAGGTTAGGATAGATTATGATAGATAAGATTAAAAGAGCACTGAAATCAATAAATAAATGAAAATAACTACTTGTTTCTAAAACTAATAAATACGAAGATCTTTGTAATATTTTCATTGTTAATTGTTAGAACATCGCGTAATTAAGAAATAACAGATATTTATGACGTGAAGAATAAAAAACGAAGGAAATGTGCGTAAATATCATACCTCGTGAGCTCTTCGCAGCTCCGATACGGCAACTTGATCTTTGGCATCGAACCATCCGAAGGTTTTCGTAGCAATTGAGCAATACGTTGAGTTTTCGTTTTTAAACGATATCTTTGATTTGTTAAAAGTCTCTCTTACGCTTGTGCATTGTATAGAAGGATTCCCTGAAATAAAAACATCTTTTTGAGAAGAAAGAACTTCTCTTATTACCCTCGTATAACATCATCTACGAATACGAGGGTGATATGAAAAGTTCTTATATCAATTTTATCTTTTTTCGCGACAAGCGTTTTCTAATTAGATGTTTGTTAATATTAGCAGGAAAAAGGAGCTAAATCTGGTAAACTAGAGGGATTTTTTATAATTATTTCATTTTTTTCTTACCCAAAATATCCAACGTCACTGCTCCGTCCATCTTAAAGTTGGGCACTTCCGTCAAGTTATTGTGAGACAAATCTAGAAAACTTAGACTGAAGAGGTTGAACAAGGACCTCTTCTGGAATTCCCGTATGCCATTTGAGGATAAATTTAGACAGGAGACCATCGTCATTTTAGGAAAGGCCTCGCTGACGTTTTTTATACGGCCATCGGTGATGGCCATGGACCTTAGGTTTTTCCATTCGGCCAAGTTGAGGTTCAGGACTTCTAGTGTGGCGTTTCGTATGTGCAGGGCTTCTATTTCGTTTTGAATCAAATCTGGAAGATGAAATAAAATTTTTGGTGCATTTCTGAGCGTTTTGAAGAATAAGAAAGTAAGTCTTTGATTACGAGGTACCTAGCAACAGAATCTACGTAATTAAAGTAAGAACTAGTCTAATATAGCAAAGCATCTGATGAAATACAAGGCACTAGGTTACTACAGAAGAAATACGAACATGCGAAGAACTTGGTCAGTCATGGGAAAGATATTAAGCAAAAGCAAAATCGATATACAGTGGTACCTCGATATACGAACGCCCTAAAATACGAGTGTTTTGAGATACGAGCCGCGGAGCGAGCGATATTGTGCTTTGAGATGATTTTGCAAGATTTGAGATACGAGGAATCGGTTTTTATTCAAATTCTTACCTCTTATTTACTTCTAATTTGCTTTGTACAAACCTCTTTGGACAGTTTTTTTAAACGATCTGCAGATGAAAATGAGCAAAGTATGACGAAAAAAGCGAAGATCACTGACGAAAATTAAGAGCTTACGTTTTCAATGGGGAAAATTGCTCTGACATATGAGCAATTTGACATACGAGCAAGATTATGGAACGAATTACACTCGTATGTCGAGAGGTATCACTGTATGTATTGAAAGAACCAATATTATGATTAATTAAGAAGTAAAAACTAATAATAAATTAACTGCAGAACGTGAACAGCTATCTTGTTGATAACAATAAATTATATAAAACTCAACTTACTTCCGCATCTCAGTTGATCTTTTAAACTTTGATCGTTAATATCACAACAAACTACAGCCTTCTTGCAATCACTCAACTGACGGCATCTGCAAGAATCGCTTGGACTCGGACACTCATTTTCGGATTTATGAAAGCACTGTTGGTAACACTTGCTGTCATCTTCTCGAAGCTCCTCGGGCAGACGGCTCCACGTTGGCAGAAAACAAAGAAAGATGGTTAGGAGAGTTCCAAGAATCATCTGGAACGAAGAATATACTCAATTTGTATGCTGTATCAAATATTTGTAACAAGCTTGTAATATAATCTAACCAGTTTCTGGTTCCCACAAATAACGGTGTTAAATGAGGTGATTCATTTTTATATCAAATTCAAATACCGGAGACGACACGAAATGAATTTTACGAATTACAAGAAACGGTTGAAAAAAATTATTTCCCAACATACCTCAAACGTCGGACGTGGTTATTGACGATGAGTCTTATCACAATGTTCAAAAAGATAAAGTACCGAATTCTAACAGCAGAAAACAAATTATGATAGAGTGGTTAGTATCTAAGAATATTTATTTTGATACGAATATGTTCAAACTTGATTTGTACATTATTAAACTCAATAAGCCCAAATTTAAAACGTTCGAAATAGATCAAGATTTAAATCCAATCACTGAAGCAAAACGTGAGACAAAGAAATTTGTCTTTTTATATTGGGAATGTTCAACAGTTATGCAAAACTTTTTTGACGATTTTTGTGCTTCAGATTGGAAAAAACGCTGTGATACGCAAAAAAGTTTGAAGAAAAATTCGTGGAAGCAGAACCTTTCATTGACGAAGTAACCGAAAATCTTATTATCAATTTAGGTGAAGATTCTAGTTCCGAAACTGAAAAAGAAGACACTGATTTTGATTCTGACTAATTTCTTGGGTGGGTGTAGTTATAGTTATTTTGCGATATTCCATGAACTCTTTGTTTTTTCTTAGTACAAAGTTCTAAAATATAACTTTTAATTTTTGTTAAAAAATACTTCGGAATAAACTAGAATATTTTGTAAATTTAAATAGTGGTGGTTAGATTGACCATATGTCTGTTAGAGTGTACCGTTTTTGAGACGTCTGCAATGACAGGTTAAAGTGAGGGTTTTGGTAAATATATTTAACTTTTTATTTTCAAATGACAATACTTGCACTAAAAATAAAATAATTGTAGGAAACATTTTAATTTGTTTATGTACGGTTTCCAACCATTTCTAAACTTTTTATCAAACATAATTAAATTACACGGCATTCCTAATGATCATTAGACTAATGTCCTTAATGTGTTTAGTAACTGTAAGCAGTTATATTATATTTTAGCTCTCAAGCACAACAGTTAAAAAGTTTCTGTGATATTGATCTAAGCTCAGTATATTGTAATTCAAACGTGTAGTTTCAAGTGACCATCATTCCTAGACGTAAATTGGATATTGATGAATTAATTGCAAATGTGCATAAATACTTTACCATGGAAATAAACAATGGTGGACCTTTAAAGTCATTATCATGTATAAATCAACGCGTTTGTGACGCACTCGGGATAAGTGAAAGTAAGCTAAAAACTAATGAAGACTGTCAGAGATTCTCAAGAAGATCTTACTGTGACTTAGTATCTCGAAGACAAGAAAACGACTCGTAAACATTCTAGGAGCATTGACTTACCTGTTGGAGAAAAATTTGAAATTTACAATATTTTGTATCGAATGCGTGAAAAAAATCAGTTGAATCAGCGTGAAAACATGGCCAAAAAAAAAGAGAAAGACAAGTTTTTGAAATTAAGAGGACTGGCCTTTGGAAAGTGTTAAGAGATTTAAGATTTAAATTCAAAAAAGAAAATAATAGGTTACTTTTATACGAAAGTAGTGTGGTTCACAAAAGAATTAAATTTTTGAGAGAATATACTAGACTTAAATCTGAAAATGCAACATTCGTATACTTAGATGAGACATGGATATTTGCAAAGGGTGGAATTAAAAGAATTTGGAAAGCGACTGCAAAAAATCAATAAAACACATGATAGCGAAGGCAAAAGACACATCATTCTTCATGCAGGAGGGAAAGAAGAAGCAATTCTAGTAATTCTTGTACAGAATATGTTTAAAAACTTGATACATCCAGGGCCTTAATTAGTCTTTATTTGTTCTTCGGAGCGCGCAAACATATTCGAGTTACGATTATTTGTACCATCTTGGATGTACTGTTACTGTTTTGTTATTGTTATTATTTGTTGGTGGCTGTTGTTGGATATGATTGGTGGAGAATGGGTTAATAAAACAATTACATCTCATCGCGATGCTTTTGTTCGTGGTCTGACAACAGGATTAAAAGCTCCAACAGCTCGTGGTGCACGGTTCGTTTTATTGCACGCAGGATCTACCAGTGGATTTATTGATGGAGCAGAGCTCACGTTTTTGACAATAAAAATACTCAGAACTACCACGAAGAAATGGATGGACCGACCTTTGAAGATTGGTTCGAAAATAACTTAATGCTAAATTTGCCAGAACAAACTGTTGTGGTAATGGACAATGCCTCCTATCACAGCAGAAAGTCAGAACAAATTCCCAACAGTTCAACACTAAAAAAAGATATTCGATAATGGCTTCTGTCAAAGGACTTATTTTTTGAAGAAGACTACCTAAAATGCGAGTTACTTGATGTGGTCAAGGTCTTCGAAGCAAAATATGACGGGTACATAATAGACGATATTGCCAAAAAGCACAATGTGAAGATTCTGAATCTTCCACCCTATCAATGTGAACTCAATCCCACCGAAAAGTGAAACGGTATATATCCGGACGCAACGCTAGTTTTAAAGAAGCTGAAATGCAAAATTTAATTACAGCAGCGTACCAAGTCATTACGCCAGAGAAATGGAAAAACTACGTAAACCACGTAATAGCAACAGAAAAAAAATGTGGGAAATTGACAATTTGTTAGATGATATCGAACCAATTATTATAAATATAAATAACGGAGATAGTGATGACAGTGACGATAATAATGATGATGATGATAGTGAAGCAGAAACTAAATGTGACAGCGATTGACAGAAAAAGAAACTAAATATAACGGCGTACAATTACGATTATTTACACACTAAATTAAATATAATGACTTTTTTTATTTTCAACTTATTTATTAGTTTTATTTTCGGATATTTCTACGTTTTGTTACTGCCAACATATACAGTGCGGTTTTTAAAAGTGCTTCCCCCTTAACTTTTGAACAGAACAATACATAAATAAAATGTTTCTTTATATTTTAGTTTTATTTTATTCGATTTTATTTAAATCTATAAACAAATGGTTTGTATCGCTAGCACATACTGTAGAATTAAAAACAAACGGTTTGTGTTACATAAATAGAAGGCAATTCTTAATTTTTATTTTATTTTAATTTAACCCAAGTATGTTGTAGCAAATGAGAACCACTGACAGAAGAAAGCCAGACAGGGTCGTTAGTGGGCATTAGTACTTAAGCTACCTTAACACAAAAGATGGATTAGGCTAAGTAGTAAGAAGTGACGTTTATTTTAATACAAGTTTGCAAAGAGGTATGGCATCAATGTTGTGCATTTACCCTGTACAGACTAGTCACTTTGAGACAATATATATTAAAGTGTCATATTTTGACCATTTGTTGATATATTCACGATATTCGCTACTAAAACTCGTACCACGAGGTAAAATTGAAGAGTAGAGGAGACCTGGAAGAAAATAACACTCGCAGCTGAGCAATATCGTCAGAATACAATGTCAGAAATTTTGTCTCCAATGTACGAGAAGTATACTGATTATAAAAATTCAAATAAAATCAATACCAGAAGCATCTACAATTTCAGATACAATGTGAATATCAAACATGGAAAAATAATGACTCTAACGTATTGGTAATGTGACTAAAAGAATTTAAAAAATGGTGTTTTAAAGCAGTGCTTTATTTTTGATTATTTTTATGTTCAGCTAATTATTTACCAATATATAATGACAGATTATCACAGACGTTAATTATAATAGCTAACAAAACACAATAGATAAAATAATATTATCAACAGCACTATATTTACTGTTGATATTAATTATAGTCGTAAATAAAATATGCAGTTCGAGATAAGGAAACCAATTTATTTATACACATTATTAGCTTGTATACAAGTGAACGACATATGAATTTTATGTAGTGATAAAGTACTTGAAATCATTTCGCTATGTTTTTGTCGACTGTTTGAATAATTAGTAAACTATGTAAGAAATTATTCTATAGATATAAAAGTCCTAACACATAATCATTGATTGTGGTACACTGCAAACCAGCGTCATTTCTCTACGTACAACGCCCCACAGAGACAGCGCAAAGGCTACATGTTGTCGTTTTTTTTTTTGAGCAAACTTCAAAAGGACTCCTTGTGTACTATGACCAACGGTTCTCACAGTCGCCCTTTAAATAGGACATGTACCACTGTGTGAAAAAATGATAGTCTAACGCGATGAATGGTTGCACATGGTTCCAGGGGCGGATGGGCAAGTAAAATTCTACCGGGAGAATAAACGACGGCGGCCCAAAATTTAAATATATATATATATATATATATATATATATATATATATATATATATATATATATATATATATATATATATATAATATATACACATGGGAGTTTTTTTGATTTTTTTAAACTATAGAAACTTGAAACTTGGAATATAAAATACAAAGTTTGCTCTAGAAAATTCTATATTAAGATATTTAAGATATATAAATAACAAATTAATGTGTTATAAGCTATAGGTGAATGAAATATCGTTTTACATATATAGCTATCACTAAATGGTAACCTATTATTTATTATATTAATACATTAAAGCGTCCTTCATTAATTTGGTTGTTTGACCCAAACGATTAATAATTTCATCATTGTTGATATCGCTCAGTATATCATTTTCAATATTCATCAGCATGAACGACTCGAGTCTATTATCAGACAAGGAGTTTCTTAATCTATTTTTGATAAATTTTAAAGTTGAAAACGATCGTTCACATGCCACTTGCGAGATGGGCAATGAAAGTATATATTGATAAGCCAATACCAGCGTGGAATAAGCCCCCTTAAACAAATTATATTTTAAAATTGAACCGTAGCAACAAATGACACAGTTCTGACATTTGTTAGATTCGATGCACACCCTTGATTTTGTACTCTGTTTTGTTATACAGTCATCTTCGTCTACATCTGACTGTGCAGAAGAAGAGTCGTCTAACCCCACATCAAGTCTAGCATAATTTACTTCATATGAATCTTCAATTGTTAATTTAATATGTTTCCAGTTGCTTGCAAAGCTTGCTAACTCTTCTTTCAACTTTGCAGGAGTTGCAGAAGAATCAAACTGTATTAATTTTTCTGACAATATTTTTAGAGAATTCTCAGGTAGCTCACCTTTGGCGATTTCTTCAAAATTATTTGGATCTAAAATGCTCAGATCCCTACATAATTCAGCGTTGTTTGCAAATCTTCTACTGATTGATTCTACTGCAGTATCCGCAATAACGTTAAAAAAAACAATTCTAAAATTTTCTTTTGGGCTTACTGGGATTTCATCAGAAGTTTTCTCATCAAAGAATTTCTTTTTCTTTTTTGATCGAAACTCGGGCAATTGTTCTTCAATAAAAAATTCGAAGTCTCTCCTTTCAAAAGAGAGTTTAGCCCACCCTACAAATTTATCTGCAGATGCTTCAATGTCTGGAAAATTTCGTTGCATTTTTTTTAAACTCAGTATAGAATCATTAACCATAAAGTTACATTTTAATAAATCTAACCCTGTTGTCTGAATATATCTTGATAAAGGGCCTGTTATAGAGAACAGTTTTAAGAATATGTGCCCAATTAAAATATTTTCGTATTTCAGTAATTGTGCTTTGTAATTTGCAGCAGTCGCTCTTGCATCTGGCTTAATTTTTTGTGAATTTTCAATTGTATTAAGAATGTCAATTAAATCAACGTACAGTGCTTTATTAGGTTCATTAAAATTACCAAAAATTTTACTGAGCGCTGCTTCCTTTGACCACCAACGAGTTTCTCCTATCAACTGAAGTTTCTGTGATCTAGCATTGTTGCCAATGTCCAACCAGTAACCCATGCGTTGATGAGATTCTTTAAAAAATGCTGCTATACAATTCAGTAATGAAAAAAATGATGCGGCCTTAATGTGGGATTTAAAAATGTCTGTCAGAACAAGATTTAAAATATGCGCATAACACCAAACATGAACATGATTTGAATTTTCCTGGACCATGAAACTGGAGAATCCCGAATATCTCCCTTGCATATTAGCCGCCCCATCAGTAGAGTCAGCAATACAATTTTTTTCATCCAAACCATTTTTTACCAGTATGTCATGAATCATGGTATGGAATCCCTTCCCTGTTGAATTGTGACAAGGAACAACTGCAAGAAGGCGTTCGTGAATTGTTCCGTTGTAAACATACCTGAAATAAAATAAAATAAGCAAAGGTGAAGATTTTATTATACTTACAATTTAACATACCTTGTTACAACTGAACATTGGTCTGTTACTGAAATATCTTGAGTGCTGTCTATTTCTATAGAGAACATAGTGGCAGTCTGTATCTCTGAAGAAATCTTCTTTTGAATAATTTCTGTGATTATGACAATGATTGAATTTACAGTAGTTTTTGACAAAAATGTGTAGAAATTTCCAGCTCGACGTTTGATTTTTCTATTGTGATAACTTTTGCTTTTTTTAACAATGGCGTCCAAATGTTTCTTCAAAATAACATCAAATTTCGATAAAAGTAAGATTATTTCCAAAAAATTACCATGATCTAGGTTTTCATTTTCTAGATTGTATGCAGCTTCATTTGCTGTGCCCCGATAAGAAAGTCCTCGTTTGCCAATTAGTTTTATAACATCAATAATAACATCCAAAACGTGCCGATTGCTTGCAACTTTTTTATTTCTCATTTCAACAACGTTTCCAAAAAGTATTTTTTCAATTGTTTGATTTTTAATATACATGAAATATGTTTCGCAGTTTTTTCCATGACTGATTGAACTGTCATGCTCATTTATTCGCTGATATACATGTTTCCAATCAGACATACCCCTTGCAAAAGCAGAACTTTGATCTTTATTACTCTCAACTGAATAAGCAAGACAAATTGTGCAGAAAAGTGCCTTTCTTTCTTCACTATAGCTCAACCATTTCCTTTTTGTTTTATTATTACGTGTAAACGCTTTTTCCACATTGAAAGGTATATCTTTTTGGGCGACAGGTACCTTTGGATGGAATTCAAAAAATAGCTGTAATTTATTGGGATCCGGACGGTCGAAGAAATTGCCAGATTCTGTCTCTTCCGGCTGTCCCAGCTTTAGTAGCGCCTCTTCGTCTTTAAGTGCCTTTTTTACATTAGCTTCACTATCGCTTTCATCACTTGTCTCTATGTCGTCGTCCGAGTCCTCTGACAGCTTTAACTCAGTTTCAAATTTAGTTTCTGAAACCGGTAAATTTTCTTCGGATTTTTGCTCTTGCTCTTGTTTTTCCGTGTTAATATCACTTTCTACCCCTGAAGTTGAAGGAACAGAATAACTGTTGAGCAAATTATCCAAAGAGTGACATTTTTTTGCTATTTCACATCTTTTTTTCTTCTCCCTTTCTAGTTTTTTTTCTTGTCCTCCTTTTCGTTTTGGTGGCATTGGTATTTGATTTTTTATTCACTTAGTATATTGGTTCTGACGGCTATCATACAAGCAGTTTTCGTCCTAACGTAACAAATTTCATAATTATTGAACAGCTAGAATAGGCGCTTTTTGAGCATGTTTATACAGAGTATTTCATAACTATACCTACAAACCTTTAAACGTGGTAGGAGACATCACAACCAACATTCTTGCTTTATAAACAAACGCCCAAAAACGATTTGTTTGCGAATTAGACGTAAAAAAACACTTGAAAGCAATAGATTTTTACAAAATTTTATAGTTTTTTACAGAACTTAACAATACTACAAAACACTAAAAGTAAGTAAATTTTTTGTTTGGGAAAGAAGATGAAACAGGATGTACGAGAATTTATTTTAATCGAATGATTTAAACAGAAAGCTTGCACCTGCCTAATTTATTAATGTGTTTATTTAAAAAAAATACGAACTTTTAGTACAGAATAACACCTTGTACTGTTTATCCGCGACTTTCTGGACACGGTGTATAGTGTTGAAACACCCTGTATAGTAAAAATTATTTTAAATAATTATTTCCTACCTTAAACTTCCACTCTAATAAATCGGCTTAAGTAATATATAACGTTATTGGTTAATTTAGAAGTAGGTAAATGTTTATTATTATCCTTCTACGCCACTATTCAACTAATCCCGAAGTAAAAGCGCACGTCACATAATAATTCGTGTCTTTTGGAACCGGAATAACTTCAGTGAAACAGTCAGAATTCGTGGCAAACAGTTGGTCAGTGAGAGAACAATAATACAGTCATCAGTATTATCCTCTTTACTCGTGCTGATCGACTTTCGCTGAGAGTTTCTGACGGTTCGTTGGCTGGAACAAACCCTATAATAAATACCACCTACATACTTTGTGATTTAAACCATTGGCGTACCAGAAAAATAAAATAAAAAGTTTTTCTACAGACAAAAATTGAAATAAACGATTAATTTATAAAAATATGTTATGTACATAATAATGAAGAAAATAAAATAAAGAATAATGGTTTATTGGCCTTTACTAATGCTAATAATTCGGCTCTAACCATATCTTCTGTAAAGACTATGCCAGAATTCATGCAGTTGAAAAATTAAGGGTTTAGGTCCGCGCGTGGCAGCCCACAAACGACGGCCCACCGGGAAAATTCCCGGTATCCCGGTGGGCCCATCCGCCCCTGCATGGTTCATTGTGTACTTGATCTTAAGCATTTCAGGCCTTGGTTCTTTTCTATTACTTTTTCTACCTTGTTTTCATTGTAGATCCTTAAATCTTCCATTACTCCCTTCTTTATTTGTTTATTCAATTCTTTAAAACCACCGGTGTTTCGCTTAGAAATATGCGTCTCTTTTCCATCAACCGTTTTGTTCCATCACTTATTCTGTCTTCTTTATTTTTCGTTTTCTTTGCAACAGTCAGTCCTGCTTTCAAGACCTTTCGTTGCATTTCTTTATTAATCGTGTTCATGTCGGAATATTCTTGTTGATAATGTTCTACAAATTCTTTTCTTAAAACTTCTCTGTACTTATCTCCCTTCTGTCGCATTTTAGTTTGATCTATCTGATTACAATAATTATGTGGCCTGTCTCTACTGGTTTTCGTCTGTTTAACAAGAATCCTTGCTCTTAAAAGGCGATGATCGCTGCCATTTGTGAATCGATTGAGAGCAGTTATATCTTCAAAAATGTCTTTGTTCCCACACAAGAAGTAATCTATCTCGTTTTTCGTCTTTTTATCGGGAGATATCCACGTCCATTTTCGGTTTGCTGGTTTCTTGGAGTGTGTGTTCATGACATATAAATTTTGTTGTTCTAAGAAGTTATACGGCAAAATATATACAAAATCAAAAATACAGAAGATCGATACGAGAAGATTAAGCAGTAAAAAGAAGAAACCGGAGGATATTAAAAAAAACTTAAAGATCCTACAGAAAATATTCAAGATCTCAATCAAACTGCCACAAAGCTAGCAACGCTATGGGGAGAACTATTAAAAAGATAGCACAGTATGATAAAAGCCGAAATACAATATTCTGAAATAGAACAGAATGGATAGAAAAGATAAGAGCAATGTTCAAGAAAGCATAACATAAATCACATGAATGCAGATAGGTAGATAAAACATTAAGATCGCTGATAAGAAATTACCTACAGTAAAAGAAAGAACACGGAAATGTTTTAAAACATTTTAAAACGAAAATCAGAAGTTTCAGCCAATTTTATCATACAGACCAGGTGTAACATACATTTTTGGGTAAATTTATAATATATTTGAAAAACAAAATACTGTAATAAAAGTGCTGCTATCAATTTTTTAAACAATACATGATAAAACATGTTATTAAGATGGTAATTATTTGAATATTGCACAAAAAGCTATTTTCATGACCAGTGAGGTTTAAGAAATACCATAAAAGTAAATCATTTATAGCTTTTATTGATAATAAAAGTTTTTATAGATCATAACATTCAATATTTAATGCATGCGACTTTTGTGTTTATACATTTACCTAGTGACATTAATTTTATGGAATATTATATTTTATTTGAAAAAAAAAAAGAATTCGATGATCAGGTCAAATTCAAAAATATTTTTTTGGCGATAAGTGATTGTTGATGAAACATAGACTCATTTATAGATGCTAAGATGAAGAAATGGTCAAAACAGTTGGGAAAAGGCAGCTAAGAAACCAAAATCTCCTGCTCAACTTCAAAGATGATAACCACCGTTTTTGTTGATACTGTGAATAAACTAGTCACATTTTTTACTTGAAAAAGTGCATAGAAATAACTGGTGTTTACTACGTAACTCTGTGATACCGTTTCTACACTGATTTGAGAAAAAAATTCACTTTTTCCTGATTACAAACAAAATTACATCAATTACTATATGAATTAATCGACCAATCACCAGTTTCACCAGATTTAGTTCTGTGTAACTGTTATATCTATGATAAATACGGCCATAGACAAAACTGAATATTATAATGAAGATAAGAAGATATCCTAACGCAAATTAAGCTTCATACTCTGGAAAATTTCAGGATAATGCCAGATGCAATACTTCTTTTTAAGCTGTTACCTGGCTACATTTGCTGCCCTGTCCTGTTTCGAGTTGTTCTATAAAATACCTAATAGGGCTACCAGAAATCCTTGCTTGGTTGTTGTCCCATATAACAGCATTAACTATGATTTTTATAGTCCAGTGGCACATCTTTCCCGACTTACCAATGAATTCAGTGATGAGGCTCTAGGTTTTACTGGAATATCTTTGCCCGTTTTTAAGAATAGCATTCAACTAGCTTTAAATGATTTGTAGATTCCATATTTTTGTTTCCAATGTATTCATTTTTATGATATAGTTATTTATATGATGTTGCTACATAGTTCTACATAGCTAGTTTAGGTTTATTTATGCAGTAGACTCCCTCTTAACCGGTCCCGCATTAACCGGCCGTCGTATTAACCGATCACTCCCCCTTCCTATTGTTTTGCGTACGAGACGATCATCAAGCGCCGCTTGATGATCGTCTCTCGCCCCCGGTTCCGGTTGTCAGTTGTTTGATTTCGAGGAGGATTGAATTCGTCTTGTGCGAAAATGAGTGAGAAGCGTAAACGTGTGGTTGTGACGATGGAAAAACGTCTAAGTGTGCTTAAACGGATCGACAAAGGTGAATCGGTAAAGAAAATTTGTTCACAGTTGAATGTGGGGAAAAGTATAGTGAATGACTGGCGAAGGGATCGGCATTCAATCGAGGATTTCTGCGCCCAAATGGAATTAGATAAAATAGTGGCGCACCCAGGGGACCCATTTGGGGGTTAAACCCCCCCCCCCCAGGGCACTATTCCGACACTGTTACTGACAAAGTTTAAGGACTCAAAATAATGGAGGTAGCATAAAAAAATTTCAGTGCCCTACCAAAACCCCCCCAGAGAAAATTATAGGTACCCTAATGGAAAATATAAAAACTAGATGCACTAAAAAAACGAAATTCGAGATAGTAGATGAAGCTCTTTGGTTGTGGTTCCTTCAATAACGGCCGGCGAAGGAGCACACCTATTAGCGGCCCGATTCTAAGGGAAAAGGCTTTATGTATACACAGCAAAATTATAGACGGAGGCGAATTTATTACAAGTGAAGGTTGGCTGACTCGATGGAAGGCACGTCACGGAGTTAATTATGAAAAAAATTAGTAGAGAAAACCTAGGCTCACAAATTAATCAGAATAATGCAGTAAGTGCAGAAATTAACAGACGGATATATCTGGCAAATAGAGCCTATTAGGGATTAAAAAAATTTTTAACAACAAGCCTAGTTACAAAAAGAACGAAACTAGTGATATACAGAACTCTTATCAAGCCCATCCTCACCTACGCGTCGGAAACATGGACGATGACAAAGAGCGATGAAGAACGTTTAGGATGCTTTGAACGTAAAATCCTCCGGCATATCTATGGAGGAGTACAGGAGGGCGGATTATTACGTAGACGCTATAATTTCGAACTCTACCGCCTGTATACCTGATATTATTAGATCCATCAAAATAAACCGGCTACGGTGGTTATGTCACATAGAGAGAATGAATGAGATGGTGCCGCCAAACATATTTATATCTAACCAAAGAATAGATGGAGTGAAAAGAAGAGGCAGACGCAGAGCACGATTTAAGGATCAGGTGGAGGAATATTTGAGAATGTTGGGAGTACGAAACTGGAAAGCCAAGGCGAAGAATAGGAGAAAATGGAGACTTATCCTTGACCAGGCCAAGACCCACCATGGGTTGTGGAACCAATGGTAATGAAGTGGGGAAAAAATATCCGCGGACGCTTCAGGTGCAACTGATTTTACCTCAAAGTTTGTAGAAATTATAAAAATGGAAAAATTAAAACCCGGACAAGTATATAACATGGATGAGATGAGTCTCAATTTTAAAATGCTTCCAGAAAAAACATTTTTGGCAAGTCATGAAAAATCGGCTGGATTTAAAAAGAATAAAGAGCGCATTACAGTTGCTGTTTGTTCAAATGCAGCGGGAACACACAAAATTCCTCTTTTCATTGTTGGTAAGTCCGCTAAATCCATCGTCCCTCCCCGTATTCTACAGATCACAAAAATCAGCATGGATGAGCGCAAAGAATGGTTTGAGCGTGAATTTGTTCCGAGAGTAACGCGCCATCTTAAGAGCGTAAATCTCCCACTAAAGCAGTCCTACTTCTCGATAATGCTCCAACTCATCCTCGAAACCTAACATGTGAGACAGATTACTGTCCGAAATTTTACAACGTCCAGAAAGTGAAGATCTCAATGTTATTGATATCGTCAAAAAAATTAACTTAACGGACGTATTTTACTTGTTAGCTTCCGCCTTCCAAGAAATTTCTGCTTCTACTTTCTTTAAGTCTTGGCGAAAACTTTGGGCCAACATTGAGGAACTTGTTGAGTGTCAACAATCATATGAAGAAGATAATTCTACCACCATTCTTCAAGATCTCCAAACTTTATCCGAAAATGTCCAAATGCAGGCCAAAATATTGAAGAATGGATTAACTGTGAAGGAACTTTTTTGACAGACGACGAAATAATTACACTAGCAACACATGAAGAGCCCTATGAAAATGACGAGACTGATGATGATGTTGACCATGTGAGACCTACAATGGAGGTGGCATTGAAGTATATTGAACAACAACCTGGGTCATCTTCAATAGATGTCTTGGTTTTTAAAAAATGGAGAGATATAGTTTTTAAAAATTCACTTAATGTCAAGAAACAGAAGAAAGTTACTGATTTTTTTAAAACAAGTTTGTAAAATATTTAAATATGTATATAGAACATGTACATAGAAATAAATAGTATTTTTCAACTGTATACTCCGTGATCTTTATTATAGTGTATTTTTATGTATGAGAGAGTAATAAAACAATAAATTATGTATGCAAATCCCTAAACTGTTGATACGGGTGACTTAATGAAAAACAGATATTTGTCAACAAGTTTACAGAAGTATATAGGAAAACAATTTTAAATTGAGTATGACCACCAGGTATAAAGGTTGGAGCAGAATAGAATACAATAGTTGTGAGGTTTACTAATCCCTAAATAAGGTTGCCAGTGTCGGAGTGATGGAGGTTAACAGGTACTAATGAATTTGCAAAAAATGTAAGATGTTTATTTTATTGGTTATATATAACCAATAAAAGTTTAATAAGTACCTACCTATTTGCAAAATAAAGTTTAATTCTTTAGATAAAATAAAACGTTTTATTTTATCTATTTGCAAAATAAAGTTTAATTCTTTGCCTATTTGCAAAATAAAGTTTAATTCTTTAGATAAAATAAAACGTTTTATTTTATCTGAAATGAGTGCATTCCACGAAGTAAGGGTTTCAACAATCAAACATTTAATTCTTTAATTCCAGGAATTTACGACAGTAATTGACTAGATAATTACCTTCTAAACTTATTCCACAGAAAATGTGATAGTGGGTTTTTCCATTTTATATATAGGAAGGTCCAAGTGGCGTATTCAAAATTCTTAACAGTTCACTAAAAGTAGGTACTTCAGTTGCAAGGTGCAGTTTATTGTGTATACTAGTGTTATGGACAATTTGGAAGTGCCGTGTAAACGCCGAAAAATTGGTCCTCTAACAGTTAATGAAAAAACATTAATATTTAATTGTTTTAAATCATTTACAGACAAACGTTTATGTGAAAGTGTTGATGAGACCGTTGAGTTAGTTAGCAGTACACTTGGTGTTGGGAAATCTACGATTTACAGAGTTATTAAAGAAGAGAAATGTGGTAGTTTTCAAATGCCACGTAATGCTCCAGGGAAACCAAAATTTCAAATAGAATATCATTTTAAAGAAGGACTTCGACGGAAAGTGCATGAATTCTTCTTTAGACAAGAATTTCCAACATTGGATAAAGTTCTTGTCTCAGTTCGAGATGATAAGGATTACCCAGAAATGAGTCGAAGTACGTTATGGAAACTTTTAAAAGAAATAGGCTTCCGCTGGAAAAAGAATCCCAGAAAGTCTATTTTATTAGAAAGAAGCGATATTGTCATATGGAGAAGACATTTTCTAAGAACCATAAAGGAAATGAGAAACCAAAAAAGAAAAATATTTTATCTTGATGAAACATGGATCAACGAGGGTCATACACCAAATAAATTTTGGCAGGATGAAACTGTTACAAGTCAAAGGCACGCTTTTGTAAATAACTTATCTACTGGTTTAAACCCACCATCAGGAAAGGGACGCAGGCTGATAATAGTACACATTGGCAGTTCAGACGGTTTTGTTGAAGGTGGTTTATTAACTTTGGCCAAAAAATTGCCAAAAATCGTGGAATGACAGTACTTAGATCCCCACCATATCATTGTGAATTAAACCCGATTGAACTGGTATGGGCACAGATAAAGAGTGAAGTTTCAAGAAAAAATACCACTTTTAAAATTCATGATGTTAAACAGTTGTTTTTGGAGGCCGTAAATAATGTAAAACCTGAAAACTGGGAAAAGGCAGTAAATCACACTATTAAAGAAGAGGAAAAAATGTGGAAGCTGGACAATATTACTGATAAAATGATCGAGCCAGTTATCATAAATCTTGGTTCTGAAAGTTCATCTTCTGAATCTGATTTGGATTTGTAACAAGTAGCTGTAAGTTTTATATTAATATTTTTATTCATCTATTTAACATACCTTAGACGGTTTTAAAAACTCTTTTTCTCTTTTGTAATTTTTAAAAATTAAAAAAAATGTGAATTTTTTAAAACCCTTTTTAATGTAGGCCAGTCAGTTCTAATATAGTGTGTGATAAAAGAGGTCACTTTTGTTTACATACACATAACACTTTATAACACTGAAATAATTCATTTATTTTGTACAATTATTCAAAGTAATTTTTCAATTAATCTTGAGCACGCCCATGGAGTGGTCGGAGCTACCAGTTAAAATTATGCTAATTACTCTATCGTTCATAAAAATAAACTATAATATACAACTTCCTGTACATGTGTTTGATATATGTATGTACTTGATTTTTCTCATGAAAATGCCTGCACATCAGATTAACCGACCATTTGGTCAACCAGCCAGGCTCTGGTCCCGAGATGGCCGGTTAAGAGTGAGTCTACTGTATTTATGTATTATAGATTTAATTGTAAAAAGTGGTTTTCCCATTAATAAATAAATTTTGTGATGAGCTCCAGCAAAATTACTTTTCAGAAAGGATAGAAAAGTGGGAAAAACTTATTATGACATATATTCAGCGAAAAGGAAACTATGTTAAAAAATAAATGAGAAAATTAAATAATTCTTAAGATTCTTCATAAAATTTGCCTTTCATAACAGTTTTGCAAACTGGCAAGTTGACTGGTTTTAGTTTTGGTACAAATTATTTTAAAAATGCTTCCAATATGAAGTGAGAAACAAACCGACCTTGTTTCAAAGATAAATCACTTTAAAAAATCCCAGTTTGTGACTGTTGTAAGTGTCCACAACAGAAATCTGCCACAAAGTTGTTCTTTAGTCACAATTTCCAAACTATTCACACACATCTACACTACATATAACAATTCTTATGTTTTCCTGTACATATATATCCAATTTTAGACACTAAAAAGTATATTTCTAGTGGACCAAAGATTAGCTTTACTTTTCTTACTTTTATACCCTTTCAGATCTAAATGAAATTTAAATATGACCAATTGATTAATGTCTGAATTGTACTGCTCAAATTTCAGGTACATTTTATGTACATGAAACATTACAAACATAGCCAAAAAGATTTGTAAACAAAACTATAAATAAACCTATTGAGCACTGTTAAAATCCACTTTTACTACCTCAAATAACAAAGTAATTAAAATTAATGACCCCAGTTCAAAACATACATAAATTCCTGGTACCTTTCACTTAAAACAATGTTGTAAAACAATAAGGAAGTATGTACATACCTATTAAAAAATTGCTCTACAAATTCTTGATCCAAAAATAGGTTGACTATTTAGCTAGTATTTTAAGTACACTGAATATTGAATACACAGTCCAAAGGATGTAAATAAACTCTGGTTTAACATTCACCAACATTAGCATCTTTATCATAAACACAATAATAAAACTGCTTTTTTATTCAGCAATAAAAGGATTGTTTCTGTGGTTCATATGCATTTAATACACCTACACCCACCTAATAACGTTGATTCGTTGAATGATCCTTCTATACAATGTATAAACACTGTTATAAAAATAGAACTTGATTAAAATGTTCTGTGCCATGTACATACCAATGAGTAGATAACAAACCTGTCTGGAAAAATTATATATTCATTTTTTTTATTTCTTGGTCCTTTGTCCTTGATTTAACATGCAATTTATAATACTAAAGAGCCTATATATATTTTGGTTTATTTACTGCAACATATTACAGAGTAAACGATTATTTATCAATATTAGATTGTTACTAAAATAGTAAATATTTATGCTTACCTTATAACGTCATGTTTATCATTAATTTCCGATGTCGATAGCAATTACATCGCTAACACTTTTTGTTTTTGATTATTAATTAGTATAGTACTTTTAACACTTCGCAATGTTAATAAATTATTAAATATTTAGTCAGCACATCTATTATTTACACCATTTACACTACTCAAAACAAAATATTGAAAATATATTATATTTTTTGACATGTGTCATCAACATTAAATTTTAAATATCGGCAACCAGCATGACAATTTATTATATTTATATAATATATATAGGGTGTTTCAGAAATACATGTTAATAATTTAACTGGAGAATCTTGAGTTAAAAATAAAACATCTTAGAATGCAACATATATATTTCTACTTCTAACTGATGCCTGTGTAGTTGGGAGACTTTTATTACTAATTAATATGTCCTTAGGTACATAATTAATCGCCAAATAGTATTCTCTAATAAAAATTATTAACTTAAATAAAGAAAATCTACCTACCATGTTGTTCTTGAAAGATCTTCCACACTACTACCTATTCGACGTAGAATCCAGCGGCCAGGGTCAGTAACAAAATTCACGGACAATCGGAAAATAGAAAATTATGTGATTTGACCTGTCTCGATTGCCTCATAAATTTTCTATATTTGTTTACCCTTGACAAACACATCCGCAAGCGTTTTGTGTACACATTTACAAAGAGTAAGTTCAAGAAAATACGAAATCCATGTGAATTAGATAAGTCTGTAGTAGTAACGATCATAAATACATATTACGTTGAAGTATAGTGAGGATTTTTAATGGAATTTGTTGGCTGACGAGCGCCTACTAGTCTAATAACTTATAACATATAATTTGCTCTTAATTAATATTAAGTCTTAGTCTTAGAGTCTTAGAGTCAAATAAAATGGGAATCTATTTCCGTGTCGCTTTGTATACAATTTTTGTCGTCATTTTATTTTTCTTGAACTTGTTTGCCTATCACCTTATATACTTAGCTCAAATTTATTTGCTGAAAGTTTTCTAAGAGTTTTAATTGCAGTATATCTAGTAATACTATCTCTGATTTTATAAATTATACTAAAATGGTCTTTCATACTCCTACTCATTATATTTTTGTTCCAAACGCACATATTTCTCATCATGTAACATCCACCGATTGATTTTTTGACTCTTCGGTATCTTAGTTTCGTTTAGGACTACTTAAATGTCGAACACCAACAGCTTATTGATTTTAGATTACTTTCGATCTTGGTTTATAGTCTATTAACTACTACTACCTTTCCTTTCAAGGGCTATGAGACCTTACCGAGAATATACTGATGCTGGGAGGAATAAATAGCATCAATACAATGAAGCAATTATTTCAAGGAAATATAGAAAACAGTAAAGAGTGATTTTGTACTATTGTTGTTTATTTGTGTTTATATGGTAGTATAGTGCTATTTTGTATCGTTCTGTTTATATTGTACTCGGACACAACTTGTAGAATGAAGGAAACAGTATACAAACTACTTCACGAAAAAAAAACTATATTTATATACAAAAAAATAAGGCGATATTTTATTCTGTATTTAATTAACTGTTGTTAACTAATATTTTTTGTATTTTCTTCAATCTGAATTATTTTGTATTAAACTCTTCACAGCACAGCAATGTTGTGATATTTTTCATGTACTTTTGAATTTTTATTTGGCACATGTAATATTGGTTGCATATACACAAGGAAGAATATACATAATTATACGATCTGAACGTCTGTCTGGCTCGACATTTTCCGTCGAACTTTCAAACAACGGGCGCTGAACTTTGCCGGCTGCCGGCTGTGTTTTGAAATATTGAATGCCAGTTTATCGCGAACTTTAGAGCCAAAGGGACGTAGAGGAGTTCGGGCATCTTTTATTTACGTGTTTCTACAAGTCTGAAAAACTGGTTTTCGCGACTGAAATAAGATAATGTGACATAAAATAACATTAATTTTGATTTTCCTGTGTCAGTGCCGATTTTCTAATAGCTAGAAAGATGTCGAGAGTGATTTTCGCCTTGTTTATGTGTCTATTTGGTAAGTAGATTTATATGTACACTTAAGTTTACACTTTGTATTTTTGTACAAATTTTAGACTCAAATCCATTGCATTTATTGATTGTAGTTAGTATATTATAGACAGTCTCATCTTAAAAAATTTTAAAAATCTACCTGCATTCCTACCTCAACGCCAGTCACTTTGCCCTTATTAATGATACATCTTGATTTTGCCATTTTATACCTAAGCACCCAAACCTCCGTGTGAATTGAGGCCATATTAAGGCCAAACGAAATAAAAATATATTTTAATCAAATAAAATAAGAAAGAATTCTTCAAATTTTGTACAAATTTATTTAATTTAAATACAGTATATACTTAACAGTTTTACTTTTTAATACAAAAGTATGATCACGAATATTTTTAGCAGTTTCTATATTATTTTGATGTAATATCTCATTCTCATTTTAGTAATTTGTTCATTCAAAATCTTTTCAAAAACGTTAATAACTGAGTTCATCAATCTTTGTAGACATTTATAAATACTTTCTGTTGTATTAATAATTTGTTTTAATAGTTGTAAATACGAAAAATATCATGAGTCTGCTTTATACCCTTAACAAATCAACATGCTTTGTTTCTTTTCATATTGTTCAAAATTTTTCAAGCTTCCTGCGGACTTTATTTAAGTTGTTTATTATTGTATTATTTACTTAATCTTGAAAAGTATGATGTTAACACTTATTTATTTAATGAAGGGGTTTTAGAATACCAATAGTAGATATATCCGTAGCTAAGTTAGTTATTTTTCGTAGATACGAACAAAGTACAGTAATCGCGTTGCAAATTATAAGACATGGGATTCCGGAACTTTTCAAAGATCAACACGTCAACAGAACACTTTCAAAGATCGACAGGTCAACATAAGTAGATAAATTTGGTCTTTGGTCTTGATAATGCAGGTATAGTCCGCGAGACAACAACCCTTTCAATATTAGGTACTTATATAAATAAAAAAGTGGTACAGTAGGCGGTATTGTATTTTTAAAATTTAAATATGTAATACTGTAAACATTATTATCGGAGATTTTAATGCCAAAGTAGGTGAAGGGCGGACCGAAGACGTAGTCGGAAACTTTGGTTTGGACCAAAGAAATGATAGAGGAGAAATACTGGTCCAAGTTTGCCAAGAAGAAAATCTAATGATCGAAAACACCTGGTTTAAACTACCAAAAAGAAGATATACATGGAAAGCACCTAGAGATAATCAAAACCACATAATACAAGCGTTATAGAAATGGAATCAGGGCAGTTAAAACATATCCTGGAACGGACATCGGTTTCGACCACAATCCTGTTATCGGTAAAATCTCAATTAAACTGAAGAACATCAAATGCAGAGAGAAGATACAACCTAGCCTCGAAAAACTTAAAGATCCAGCAGTACAGGCAGAGATAGAGAAGATACTCAATGATACCCTCAAAGAAAAATTCAGTGAAGCACCTGCGGTAGCAGAAGAATCAGTAGACAGTATTTGGCACACTCTTAAAACAACAATCACAACTATACAAACAGAATAACTACAAGACAACACAAGAACAGAAGATATCCTAGATGGATGACAGAAGAAATCCTAGAACTGATGGACGTAAGATCTTACAAAAACCGCATTGAAGTAAAATATAAAGAAACCAGAGAATAATCCGAAACAAAATCAGGAAAGTCAAAGAAGAATGGATGAACGGCAGATGTGAGGAACTGAGGGAATTACTAAAAAAACATGATTACTTCAATGTATACAAAAAGATTAAGGAAGTCACAAATATGAAGAAAAAATTCACTACAACAACTCTAGTAGATGATAACAACCAAATAGTATCTAGCCAAGAACATTTAGGAAATGTATGGGAAAATACATCGAAGATCTGTTTGATGACGAGAGAACAGAACCACAAATGAATATAGTACAAGAAACAATACTTGATATATTAATATTGGAAGTTACAAAAGCAATCAATACGGCAAAGCCACAGACTGGCTTAGATCGACATTTATACCTATACCCAAGAAAAATAAAGCAAATAGATGCTCACAGTTCAGATTAATTAGCCTGATGAGCCATTTTATGAAAATTTTACTCAAAATTGTACATCAACGTAATCATGGGCGCCCATATATCAAAATCCAGGGGAGGGGGGCAAGTCAACTCAAATTTTTTTTTTATTTTGATCCATACAACTTAATAAAAACTAAAATAGCCGATTGCAAAAATGCAAAAATATAAACATGATTTACAAACAGTAAAGAAATACCAGAAAAGTAAAAGTAATCTTAAACAAAAAATTATTAACAACATATTTTATGGTATGACTTTATACATACAAATTTTATTATACAAAATATTTTATGTAGCAATAAAAAAATCTATTTTAAGCAAGGATGTTAAAAAATAGTAATAAAAAAAGCAGGTACTCTGAGATACGAAATGCAACACAAGCAATAGTGTAGTTTAAATAATATGTAAGTAACATAATATCTGAATTGAAAAATTTCTTTTACTAGGAAATTAAAACAAATATTCAAAACTGTACTACGTTGAAAGGGTTAGGGTAGGGTGTACACCCTTCTACTACCATGCTTAGCCGAAATTGCATAAATAGTCAAATGTGTGCAATCTTCAAATACTTCGCTGGGTGCCAACTTATTTATATTTGACATTAAAAATTTGTACTATGTTGTAAACAATTGAAGAATTTAATTAAAAATTTATTTGTTATAATTTATTATAAAAAAATTAACATTTTTTTCAGTTAGTATTGTATGTATTATAATTTATTGAAACTAATAATTTCCCAATAGAATCTAAAATGGTAAAATGTTAAACCCAACAAAACGTAAAAAGTAAACTTGATATTGAAGGCTAGTGCTCTGTATCTTGTGAAAATAAAAACTGAAGGTTTCTGGGCTTTTGTCCAAACTCATCTATTACTTTTTTAATAAAATTATTTCAATTGTTTTCTATTTTATTTCTATGAACGCTCATCATACATAGTCCATCTAATCTTTGTTCACTTATAGTGGACCTAATCCAGGTTTTAACCCTTCGAAGAGTTGAAAATGATCTTTCAATCGTGCATGTAGTGGGAGGAAGGCACAGAGAAATTTCTATAGCTTGGGCTATAGCTGGGTAAAATAGGCAATGGTCTAGTAGCTCTATCATTGAAATATCTTCTACATCTAAATTGGTTTGATTTTTCCAATAATAGAGCCACAATGATGCCTGTTCTTTTAGATTAGTAATTTTGTATAAATTATTTATGATTTCTATTATTTTGGCGAGGTCTTCTTCAGTTAATTTTATTATGTTTTTGGGATGCAAGTTATACAATAACATACCAGGATTATTGTCTTCTGAAAATCTGACACCAAGAGAACTAATTAAAGAATCTAGGTACGGAATAAATAATGACACTAAAAAAGTCTTCAGCGGAATTAACCGCATGGTTTGACCGTTGTGTTTGCTTTCTAGGAGCGATTCGTGGTTTTTTAAAGGTAATACTTAGAGATTCGGCATCATTTGTACTCTTTTCAAAAATTGTTTTAAAAGTTGTTTCCGCTTCTTGTCTGTGCTTTGTTATCATATCAAGAAATAACTGTATATGATTTTTAACTGCCAGCATATCTATTGATTTAGTTTGTAAAATGTTTACTATGGGTTCTAAGAAGGAAGAATATTTGGAAATCAAATTTAGGGAAATTATAAAAGTGGAATCAGATGTGGTACATGAAAGCTGCTGTGCTCTTGATCTTGTTGAGCAATTAAATTTGTTATCTGCTATTATTGTTTCTAAAACATTTTTGATTTCAATAAAATTTTCCGAAAATATTCGAATAGATTTGTATTTTGATGACCAGCGAGTTTCGGATAACAAAGGCATGTTTGGTGCTAATCGCCGTCTCAAATTACTATCACGAAAAAATTTGATGACATCTTTAATAATTCCCACACAATTCTGAATTTCTCTAACAGTATTTAAATCATTAACAACCAGATTTAATTTGTGTGAGGCACAAGGAAAAAATAATGCTTTGGGATGTTTTTCTCTAATTATTTTTTGAACACCACCCTCTTGACCAGCCATAGTCGCGCATCCATCAAATCCCAACCCCACCAATTTTTCCACATTTAAATCAATTTTTGAAAGAAATGTTAAAATTTCAAGTGCTATTGATTTAGCATTTAATTCATTTAATGGTACGAAACCCAAAAAATCTTCATGAATTATATTTCCGTTAAATGCTTGTTTTTCAACATATCTCACCCCAATAGATAGTTGTTCGACTCCAGATATATCTGCAGTCTCATCGGCAAGCAAGGAAAATGCGATTGTGTTTGGATGGTTTATTTTTTCGATAATTTGCCGTCGAACAACTAAGCCACATATATTTATTAGCTCATTTTGAACTCTATGTGAAGTATATTTTTTGGTATATATCATTTGAGGCATTGTTAAGGAAGTACCTACCGCATTTCTCGGTATTTCGCTAGATTAGTTTCCGGTTGTTTGCTGTTTTGACGTATTGTTGTAAGTTTCTCGCCACAATATGCGTAAATAATGTATTTTTTTTTAAATATACTTACATACATACTGATTTTTTAAATAATATTACTAATGATAGGGGGGGGGGCAACTGCCCCCTCTTGCCCCCCCCTATGGGCGCCCATTAACGTAATACAGAGAATGCGAAAGAAACCTGAGTGACAAGCAATTTGGGTTTCGTATGGGGCTTGGTACGAGGAAGGCATTATTTGGCCTCCAGATATTACTACAAAAATGCCGAGATCAACGAAAAGACGTGTTTCTCTGTTTTATCGACGTTTTTATACGAAAAAGCTTTTGATCGAGTAACACACAAAGAACTCATAGAAACCCTAACACAACACGGTATAGACCACAACACGGTGGCCCTTATTAAAAACCTATATTGGAATCAAATGACGTCGATTAAAACAGACAATCGTATGACAGCAGAAATGTCAATAAAAAGAGGAGTTTGAGAGTCACTATTGTTTAATATTATATCCCAAAAAGATCTTCCAAAATGCCCTCGAAAATATTGAAGAAGGAATAAAAATCAACGGAGAATATGTAAACAACTTAAGATACGCAGACGACACCGTCATTATTGCGGACAGTGCTGAGGGTTTGCAATGACTTTTGAATGCCATAACCAGAGAAGGGCTGAATGCAAACACAAATAATACAAAAGTATGCCAAAAGATACAATACATCCATTTTTTTCTCAATCTCATAGATTTTTATCTTCAGCGTTACTATACCATTTTGTTTTTTTTTCACGCCATTAATTGCCCTCAAGTTTATTTGACTTTACTTTTTTCTGGTATTTTATCTGTAATGGTTTTGCATTGATTAGTGAGACATTTGCTCCCGAGTCATATATTCCATCGATTTCTAACGTGTCATGTAATAGTAACTTGATTTTTATTAATGGTGGTATTAATAAAAATCCAGAGTGTTGTTGACAGTTCTTACTTGTTGATTTTTCGCAATTTTACTTTTATTTCTGAACCAGCAACTTGATTCGGGATAGAAACGTACAACTTTTCCTTCTTTTTCACAAATCTTACAAGATTTTCTTTCTTCTAATATTTTTGATTTATTTTTTTTTTCAAAATACTATTTTTACTTTTGCCCTGCTGTCTTAGTTCCTATGAAGTGTTCTTTCATTAAAGTGATCTTCAGTTTCCCGACACATTTATGGCATTACGCTGTGGATTATTAGCTGTGTCATAAAAACTATGTTATCAATCATGTTCAAATGGAGTATAGATCTCTGTATAAAATAAAAAAAAATCGTCTTCATCGCCCTACGGTATATTTAAGTAATTTCATTAATTAAAAAAACACAACGAACTCGCATTAAAGACACATTAGTCCATTAATCATAGTCCTGGACGTATAATCAAGTTAATATCGGTTTGATCATTGCTGCCTGTGGCAGAAGAAGCTGCAGGTAGACTGCAAACCATAAGAAAACCGGTTTTCCCGTTTTCTAAGGTAATGTTATATAAGAAACTTTAACTGAAATTAAAAATCGGTTCGACTTTACCTTTACGAACGACTATCGAAGAGAAATCTTGTACAGGACGTTGCAAAATATATAACATTGAGTCGTACGAGGACCATTCGATAACTGTGGCGTAACGAAAAAAATGCAAATTAATTACTACAAAAATTTTTTATTTTTATTTACAAAAATTGTATCAATGAGTATAATCGCTGTATTATTCCATCGACCGCTCGCAATTTGGAAAATTTTAAAATAGGTTAAATTCATAAGTAAGTCAACAGATTTAATAGCGAACTAACAATATAGTCATTGCTGAAAAGCTGATAAACTAGCTCATTTTTGCCACACTGTGTCCACATCTTAACCTCGGTTTCATAAATTTCTTAAGATTCCCCGTATTTCGCACTATTGCAGGTAGTTTAGCTATAGTTTATTTTTATGAACGAGAAAGTAATTAGCATAATTTTAACTGGTAGCTCCGACCACTCCATGGGCGTGCTCAAGATTAATTGAAAAATTACTTTGAATAATTGTAAAAAATAAATGAATTATTTCAGTGTTATAAAGTGTTATGTGTATGTAAACAAAAGTGACCTCTTTTATCACACACTATATTAGAACTGACTGGCCTACATTAAAAGGGGTTTTAAAAAATTCACATTTTTTTTAATTTTTAAAAATTACAAAAGAGAAAAAGAGTTTTTAAAACCGTCTAAGGTATGTTAAATAGATGAATAAAAATATTAATATAAAACTTACAGCTACTTGTTACAAATCCAAATCAGATTCAGAAGATGAACTTTCAGAACCAAGATTTATAATAACTGGCTCGATCATTTTATCAGTAATATTGTCCAGCTTCCACATTTTTTCCTCTTCTTTAATAGTGTGATTTACTGCCTTTTCCCAGTTTTCAGGTTTTACATTATTTACGGCCTCCAAAAACAACTGTTTAACATCATGAATTTTAAAAGTGGTATTTTTTCTTGAAACTTCACTCTTTATCTGTGCCCATACCAGTTCAATCGGGTTTAATTCACAATGATATGGTGGGGATCTAAGTACTGTCATTCCACGATTTTTGGCAATTTCATCAATTTCGTATTTTTTAAATTTTTCTTTATGAAGGGCACACAACGAATAAAGTTCCTTTCTTATAGATCCGGGATGGTACGTAATATTTTTTGAACTCAGCCAATTCTGCAAGTCTTTTTTTAACCACTTGGTTGTGGGCAGTCCTTCTATAAGTCTGGAGTGATAACTTGCATTATCCATTACTATTACACAGTTCTTAGGAAGAAGATCTATCATTTGTTCGAACCATTCTTGAAAGACATCAGCGTTCATGTCTTCATGGTAGTCACCGGTACGAATTGATTCAAAAGTTAATAAACCACCTTCAACAAAACCGTCTGAACTGCCAATGTGTACTATTATCAGCCTGCGTCCCTTTCCTGATGGTGGATTTAAACCAGTAGATAAGTTATTTACAAAAGCGTGCCTTTGACTTGTAACAGTTTCATCCTGCCGAAATTTATTTGGTGTATGACCCTCGTTGATCCATGTTTCATCAAGATAAAATATTTTTCTTTTTTGGTTTCTCATTTCCTTTATGGTTCTTAGAAAATGTCTTCTCCATATGACAATATCGCTTCTTTCTAATAAAATAGACTTTCTGGGATTCTTTTTCCAGCGGAAGCCTATTTCTTTTAAAAGTTTCCATAACGTACTTCGACTCATTTCTGGGTAATCCTTATCATCTCGAACTGAGACAAGAACTTTATCCAATGTTGGAAATTCTTGTCTAAAGAAGAATTCATGCACTTTCCGTCGAAGTCCTTCTTTAAAATGATATTCTATTTGAAATTTTGGTTTCCCTGGAGCATTACGTGGCATTTAAAAACTACCACATTTCTCTTCTTTAATAACTCTGTAAATCGTAGATTTCCCAACACCAAGTGTACTGCTAACTAACTCAACGGTCTCATCAACACTTTCACATAAACGTTTGTCTGTAAATGATTTAAAACAATTAAATATTAATGTTTTATCATTAACCTGTTAGAGGACCAATTTTTCGGCGTTTACACGGCACTTCCAAATTTTCCATAACACTAGTATACACAATAAACTGCACCTTGCAACTGAAGTACCTACTTTTAGTGAACTGTTAAGAATTTTGAATACGCCACTTGGACCTTCCTATATACAAAATGGAAAAACCCACTATCACATTTTCTGTGGAATAAGTTTAGAAGGTAATTATCTAGTCAATTACTGTCGTAGATTCCTGGAATTAAAGAATTAAATGTTTGATTGTTGAAACACTTACTTCGTGGAATGCACTCATTTCAGATAAAATAAAACGTTTTATTTTATCTAAAGAATTAAACTTTATTTTGCAAATAGGCAAAGAATTAAACTTTATTTTGCAAATAGATAAAATAAAACGTTTTATTTTATCTAAAGAATTAAACTTTATTTTGCAAATAGGTAGGTACTTATTAAACTTTTATTGGTTATATATAACCAATAAAATAAACATCTTACATTTCTTGCAAATTCATTAGTACCTGTTAACCTCCATCACTCCGACACTGGCAACCTTATTTAGGGATTAGTAACCGTCACAACTATTGTATTCTATTCTGCTCCAACCTTTATACCTGGTGGTCATACTCAATTTAAAATTGTTTTCCTATATACTTCTGTAAACTTGTTGACAAATATCTGTTTTTCATTGAGTCACCCGTATCAACAGTTTAGGGATTTGCATACATAATTTATTGTTTTATTACTCTCTCATACATAAAAATACACTATAGCTGGTTATTCCTTTACCTTTATCATCATACTCCATGATTTTTTCATCTTCCTCTAGCGATAATCTTTTGTAAATAACTCTTTTGAAAGTTTTCTCTTTCACTCCACTACATGAATTTGATGCCTTGACCCATTCTCTCTTTGGTGGAAACGTTTCATTGTCTCAATAATATGATCTATTGGTAAAGAAATTTTCATCGTCAGATCTTAGGGCTGACGTATTGGAATGAACATTAGCATTATCGAGAAAAAAGCGCCTTTTGTGGCAACTTTTCACTCATTTAAATAACACTTTACTTCAGGAATGAATTTTTATGGAACCAAGTAATCCAGACAGCTTGCTGGTTGTAATAGTGAAATCTGAACTGGAAGACTATGCGTTTTATGTTTTTAAACGCGCGAGGATTTTTTGATTTTCCAATCTCATAATCACAGTCATTTTAAGGCTATGGCTGTCAGACGCATTGACACAATACAATACTGATATACGGTCTTTACTTTTTTTATATCCCAGTGCACTTATCTCATTATTTGCAATTAAGGTTTTTGTAGGTATTGCTCGCCAATATAACACTGTTTCGTCAGCGTTATAAATTTGAGAAAGTTTTAGATTATTTTCTGTAAATACGGTCTTCATAGCAAAATTCCTACATAGCTTCTTCCTTGATCACTGAGCATTTCCCCTTGAATGGTAAGCTCACGAATCCTGTAACGTTTTTTAAACCGATGTAACAAACCAGTGGATGTATTGAAGGATTCTTTGATTATTAAGTGTTCGTGAAAAATCTCCGCCCAGTGGCGGCCGGTCAGGTTCGGCGGTACTGCCGACCCACACATTTATAGATATAGATTTTTTTAATATTTAATTTAATTAGTATTTCAATAATTAATTATAACGGGTAAGAAGTTGATGTCATTTGTTTCTTTTAATTAAAAAAAAACTATTGAAATAAAACTATTGCACCGCAAGCTTTATTTACTCATCATCATGCTGATATAATAATTTAGTTTTGCAGGATACATGTAAAAAAATTAATTTTCGTAATGATAATAATTTTCAATATATATGCAGTGACGTTTTGGATTCACGTGATATTTCCGAAATCCACAAAAAAAAAACAGAGGCATGACACAAACACAGATCTCGAAAAACGAATACATTTTGAAATATTGGAACTATTATTATGCAAATAGATACTCGTTTTTCAAATTTTGAAAATTTGCAAATTTTTGACCTTTTTTACAATTCAAAATTTAAAAGTTACGCCAAGACATCTATTAGAAAAGTTAATTAAAAATTATCCATCATTATTTAGTAAAATGAAAGTAGAAAATGAATTAAAAGTTTTATATGCTTATCCAAATATTTTCAGAAGGTGGGGATAAGATGATATGTATAATTTTATATACTGCAATTCTCTCACAACAAACTGTTATCGAAATCAATAAATTATTGTCATTAATTCTCTCATCACCATCAACTTCTGCCTCAACCGAACAGGATTTATCTTGCCTCAAAAGAATCAACGTATTGTCGAAACACCATAAAACAAGATAGAATGTCAAGCTTGGCTCAACTGTCAATAGTAAAAAACTTTTAATCTGTCCAAAACTCTAATAACTTTTACAATGACGTTATAACCCATTTTGCTACTTCCAAACAACGTAGACTAGAGTTAATTTATAAACATCTTTAGGTTCTAAATTTATAGAAAAAAAAAACAAACAGAAAAAAAAACAAAGAATCTCCTATGATGATTGAAGCCTTTATTAGACGGCATACCTATCTGAAGAGACAAAAAACCTTGCCGACCCTGTCTCTAAAGCCAGGCGCCGTCACTGTCTCCGCCTTAGTACACACTGGTCCAGAAATTGGAACACCCTCCGATATTTTCAGTAGAAACCACTTCAGAGTTGATGAAAAAAAAATTTTTTTTTAATAATTATGATATATTTAAGTGAGCCATGTGCATAGGCCACCAAATATACTCTGAATAAGTGACAGACAGTTAAATAATAGTTACGAATATAAAGTGGGGTTATTTATTAATTTAAGGTGGTTAATTGACATATAAGTTTATATTCTGATCTGAAAAGCCTAAATGTCAATAAAATTCTCGATAGAAAAGTAAAGAATTCTCTAGAACACGGAAGTTAACCCTGTTTGCGAAATAGAGTATTCGAGAAAATTCATATATTTAGGAAAGAGAACAATTCGAATATGATTTCTTTCCAGATGATTCTGGAACATTGAAAAGATATAAATACTCGGTGATTTGGAAAAAAGGGGACAGTTAGTAAGTGAGACACAGTTAGTAAGCAGTCGGTATAAAGTCAATATAAAGTCAGTCAGTCAGTCAGTAAGCAGTCAGTATATAGTTAGTCAGTTGGGGAGATTTTCAAGATAGTAAAGTCAGTATGAAGTCAGTATAAAGTCATTAAGTTAGTAGGTCATTAGTCAGTCAGGATTAGGAAGAAAGAATAAAGTATGCAATAATCAGTGATTTAGTAATAAAATTTGATAGTATTGGAAAGTATATTAGAAGAATATTGATTGGAGATTAGTAGAAATCAAATTATAATGGTTATATGGTGATTGGATATTGGTGTATTAAAAAGAAGAATAAATATAAATGCTGTTAAGAGGAAAAATATTCTAAATTGGTGGAAGCTGATAATTAAAACATTGTGGAGTATTTGGCAAGGCAAGTTTACAAAAGAAAGATAACCGAGGCTGAGAACGAAGACATTGAGTAATGATTAAAATCTTTATTTTGGAGAACAGTTTCATTTAGGCATTCAGTGACAGAAAGGTACACAATTTTGTTAATATAATTTAGTTAGTGTCATAACAATTTCAATTTTAAAGATAGTTTGTTTAAAATTTACATTGTCTATATAATTTAATTAGTTTCATAAGAATTTCAATTTAAAGATAGTTTATTTTAAATTTACATTGGCTATGTTAGATATATATGTGTGTTTCATAATAGATATAATAAAGATAATTTCAAAAAGTGCTTACAAACTAATTCTTTGAGAACCGCGATAAAAACCCTATATATATATATATATATATATATATATATATATATATATATATATATATATATATATATATTGTTATGATGTATTGTTTTGTTTGAATGATGAGCAATGAGTATTTTTAATAATATAATATATAGGGTTTTTATCGCGGTTCTCAAAGAATTAGTTTGTAAGTACTTTTTTAAATTATCTTTATTATAACTATTATGAAACACACATATATATCTAACCTAGCCAATGTAAATTTAAAATAAACTATCTTTAAATTGATATTCTTATAAAACTAATTAAATTCTATAGACAATGTAAAATTTAAACAAACTATCTTCAAAATTGAAACTGTTATGACACTAACTAAATTATATTAACAAAATTTTGTACCTTTCTTTCACTGAATGCCTAAATGAACTGTTTTCCACTATATAGATTCTAATCACCACTGAATGTCTTCGTACTTCGGTTATCCTTGTTTTTGTGAAATTACTTTTTCCAATTATCAGCTTCTACCAATTTAAGATATATTTTTCTTCACCAGCATTTATAAACCACCAAGCAAACCAGCAAAACAGCATTTATATTTATTCTTCTTTTCAATATTCCAATATCCAATTATTATAAGTTGATTTATACTAATCTCCAATCATAATATAATTTTAATTTCTTCCAATATACTTTTTTTTAATCTTCAATAATTATTTGTGTATAATTATAAATGTGCATTAAAATATATGCATAATTTTTAATCTTCATTTAACTCACTATATTAAACAATTGGACTATTTGTAACTGATTCACTGACTCCAACTAACTTTCATATTTCTTACTAAACTTTTCTGACTGACTTCTTGAAAATTCTGAACAATTTACTTCACTAACTAAATGTGTCTACTAACTTTCATAATAAACTGGCCTCACAGTAACTGTAACTCATAACTGATCGATTCCAATCCAAATCACCGGGTATTTATATCTTTTTTTCTGTTCTAGAATCATCTGGCAATAAATCATGTTCCATTTGTTCTATTAAATACATGTCTGAATTTTCTGGAACAAACCATTTCGCAAACATGGCCATCTCCGGTGATCCAGAGAATTCCATTCTTTTCTATTAATAATTTTGTTGACATTTAGGCTTTTCAGATCAGAATACACATTTAAATCATTAAATATATATAAATTAAACATTTTAAACTAACATTATTATTATAACCCCACTTTATATTCGTATTATGATTAATTTCTGTCTGTCAATTTACTGTATAGTTGGTTGCCTATGCACATGGCTCACTTAAATATATTTACAACATTAAAATACAACTTTTTACAATTATTATATGCTAATTTCTTAAAAATGCCCTCACATAAATAATTTTTATTAAATTCTCTAGTATATAACTTATTTAAAATAATCAAATACTTTTTTATATCTAATATTATGTAGTATATAACTTATAAATTATTTTCTATAAACCCCAATCGTCACAATATATATATATATATATATATATATATATATATATATATATATATATATATATATATATATATATATAAACATTCGTATAGAATATATATTCGTCTCGGTTAGTTCACTCCTTACAATGAAAAGAGCATGTCCACAGTTCAAAGTAAAACTCCCAGACAAAAACAATAAAAGCTGCGGTAGTCATTTGGGCACTTTTAATTGGATAAGAGATAAAGCAAACTCAGTCGGCTGTTTTTTTAATTAATTTCTTTTTTCTTTAAAAGACATCCTCCTCGAATATAATAACTTGGAAGATGGGTCTTAATTATTCATAGGTGTGCAGCAACTTTTATGGCGTGACTAATGTTGTCTCATTCGCCTTCTCGTCGTCTTCATCTTCACGGTTTTATTAAAATGCGGTGAGTTTTTTTTTTGTCCGTTTATGCGGGTACGAGAATATGTACACGGTTGCTTATAGCGCAGTATATAGATAGCGAAAAAAATATTTCCGCACGTAGAAATGAGAAGAACGACAAATTATTTTAATTGAAAGAAGTAACCATCGACATTATCTATCTACAGAGTGTTGCTTTCTAAGTAGTCAATTAATATATCCAATTTTTAATTTTTTAGTCCGTATTTAAATTGTTCCATACAAAAGTATCTCTGATACATTAGCGAACAAAATATTTCTCACATACAAAGTAAAAGAGGGATTAAAATTATCTTCAACACGTTTTCGGTCCAGTGGACCATCATCAGTGAAAAATATTTAAAGTAGTTGAAACCAGTGGCGACTCGTATCACTTTTAGAAAGTAGTGCCAGAATTCGGAAAACTGCCTAAATTTTTAGTGACTTCTTCTTCTTTGTGTGTCGTGCTTGTATTCAAATATGGCTATCGTCATATTGACAAGCTGATGAAATGATTCTCGGTCGGCAGCTAGATGAAACAGTTCCTCGACCGTTCGACCTGTCCATTGTCTAATGTTACGCAGCCAGGACAGTTGTTTTCTTCCGACCCAACGTTTTCCTTCGATTTTGCCCTGAATGATTAACCGGAGTAAGCGACATTTAGGTCCTCTCATTATATGACCGAAGTATTGGACCTTTCTCATTTTGATGATGTTGATCAATTCTCGCTCTTTGTGCACGGTCTCTAGCACGCGTTCGTTAGATATGTGTGCTGTCCACGGGATTCTGAGCATGCGACGGTAACACCATAACTCAAACTCTTCTAATTTGTTAAGATTTTTTATTTTTGTTGTCCAGATTTCTCATCCATAGAACAAAGTGGACCAGACGTAGCACTTCAATACTCTTAGACGTGTGGTCAACGACAGACTTCTACTGCATAATACAGAACGCCAGTTAATAAAGTTTTTCCGTGCGAGTTCTATTCTGGTCGAAATTTCCTCGTCACTTTCAACCCTGCAGTCAATCCAGCTACCCAGATATCTGAAGTGTTCCACCCTTTCCAGGATTTTGTTATCTAATCTTAGTACTGAGTCTTCGATATTAATTTTTCCGACCACCATTCATTGTGTTTTTTGCGTTCATCATTATCATTATCCGTTTGTCTCTGTGACATGTTTATTTCTTCTTGAATGTTATCAATAATGACGTCCATTTGCTCCCTTATACCTTGAATTGCTGCTTCAAAAAAAATTTTCCAAATCTTTTTTCACTTTAACAGAACCAGTGCATACTTTTTGAAATTGATGAAAAATACTTTCAACCAAAATACAAAATGTTTATCAATGAGTTTTAATTTATAACCATTTGCTTGATTAATGGATGACAAATCACGTGAAGTACTTTGTATAATGTCCATAATTGCAATGAGGTTTTTTCTATTTTCATGAACAGTATGTAAGTGATTGAAAATTCCAACGTATTTGAGAAGATTTTGGCAACCTGCGATTAACCACCTCATCCAAAATTTTTGTTCTTTTAGGAGACGAGGAAAAGAATGAGCAAAAATCAGATAAATTAGAAAAAATATCCTAGTCTGCTTATTGATAGAACATGCACTTTTGGTTAATATTAATAATTAAATTCGTTTGGTGTGCATAGCAATGAACGTAATTTGCAAGAGGATATATTCCCTTAATAATTTTTTGCACACCATGTAATCCACCACTCATAACAGATGCGCGAATTATTTCTCATTCATAATCTAATGCCAAGATATAAAATGTTTGTTTCCTTATTATACAATTTTAATTTTAGTTTCATAAAAGCACTTCTCATTTGTAATTTAATATCAAAACATAAAATGTTTATTGCTTTTCCGAGACGATGTAATTCTTCTAGAATCTTTTAATAACTTTTTGTTCGTTACAAAATAAAGGTTAGCTTTGTTTTAAATTTTTCATTTTATTTCCTTGTCTGAACTCGTTTCATTACGAGGGTAAATAACGGATGGCGCAAAATTCATTTTAATTTTAAAGATAATACAAATAGATTGTATATGAATTTGAAAGAACCACACCCAATTTTCTTTCGACACGAGCGAAGGGTCTAGAATATCTATGTAGGCAATACTATACAGGGTACTTTTAGAAAGTTGTACATGTGGAATCTTTTTGATAAATCAGTATATTCTATTTATGGTAAATATGTAGTTTGCCTACGATACAGTGTCATTACAATATTACAACGGGAACGACAATAAACGAAAAGAGGCTCAAATTACATCTATTGCAGGAAGAATCAATAAAAGATTTATACAAAAGAAGACTAGACCAAAAACTAGAAGAATTCAGATATGACACGTTAGATGAAATGCATGAACACATAAAAACGTGCCTGATTTCAGCGGCCTTAGAAGCTCTTGGAGAAGACGACCAAAGGAACACCCATCAGAATATCAAATTAAGGGAAGACACATTGAAATGCATAAAAGAAAAGAAAAAACTACACATAAAATACCTAAACACCAAAAAACAGGAAGACTTAGACCTATATAGAGCGAAAAACACAGAGGTAAAGAAAAGAGTAACAAATGAAAAGAACGAACGATGGGAACAAGCATGCACAGAGATAGAACGACATATCGGAGGAACGAGAAATTCAGAATCATGGCGAATATTAAAAGCACTTCAACGAAATACGACAGAGAAAACCCAGATCGGCAAAATTAGTGAAAACGAGTGGCAAGAATACTACGTAGAACTACTTACAGAAAACCGTCCCCAATTTCAGGAAGTGAATATAGAACATGCAGGAAATGGGGCATACGACCAGATAGAAATAAGCCTGGCAGAAGTTAAGAGAGCAATCAAGACATTGAAGAACAAAAAAGCCAAAGGACCCGGAGGAATACCAAACGAACTAATTAAAAACGGAACGGAAAAGTTATTCCGCATGCTACATAGAATGTTCGAAAGAGGACTAAATGGAAAAGAAATACCTGCGGAATGAACACAAGCATACATCACATCCATACATAAGAAAGGAAACAGGAAAAAATGTGAAAACTATAGAGGAATTAGTATAATATCGTCGGTAGGTAGACTTTACGGGAAAATTATTAAGGAAAAACTAGAAACTGAAATAATAGGAAAAATTGGAGAAGACCAAGCAGGGTTCACATTGCAATGAGTGCGTGCCCTCCAAATACTAAGACCTGGCAGGACCCTGGGCTACCTATCTCTCGACATACGCCCGTAGCGAAACCTCTGCCCCTACGAGTCCGACACCAAAGTGAAGGTGCCATGGGGCGCGTACCAAAGACGTCCCGTGGGTCCCCCTGTGGGTGTACCCCGTAGGGTTACCACGACACGTTTAGCACACGCAACCCGCGGAGGCTCCACCTTCCCCGTAGTACCTGTGTTGTGAGTACCTTGCCTACCCGTTACTCCCACACCACGGGCGGGTAGGTTCGGCAGGCGGAGGAATTTCCACCTCACACGTAGACAGGTCGCCGCCGAGGATCTCTCCTCTACGACTCTTGGATCTCCCGGTGGGTACGTGCCGGGCCACCTACACCACTCCTGACCGCCGTCAGGAGCGGTATATCCACACCCCTCCTGACCGAGGTCAGGAGAGGTATTTACGGGCCCAGCTCGTTCAACCTCACCAGGCTCTTTTGGAATGGGAGTAGAGTGGTCCCACGAGTAGTCTCGTCTCGGATACTAGGAATGTAGACCGGTGACCGTGTCGCCGAAGCGACCGTGTGCGTTTCTACCAACCCGACACCTCAAACGACGGCTCTCCACCTCCCTATTCCTACCCATTAGTCGCCTCTTACGACAGGCAGGGCTTTCTGACCCCGGCCGTATTCTTATCTCCGCGAGCCGGACGGAGAAGCAGGGTTCACAGTAGGAAAATCATGCCTAGATCATACGTACACATTAGAACAACTGATAGAGAAGAAAATGGCAAAAGGTAGACCGGTCCATCTGGCCTTTGTTGATCTAAAGAAAGCATATGACTCAATACCTAGAGTCAAATTATGGGAAGCAATGAATGATCTCGGAATCCGACAAACACTAATAAAAGCAGTTAAAGCACTATACAAAGAAAACAAAGTAGCTATTAAATGTGGAAATAAAGCCTACAATCCATTTAAGACGACAAAAGGACTTCTACAAGGCTGTGCTACGTCCCCTACTCTGTTTAAAATATTCTTGGAAAAGACACTCAAACCATGGAGGAGAAAGTGCGAAGGAATGGGCATACCAGTAAGAGACGTATACCTATACACCTTAAGTTTTGCCGACGATCAAGTAGTCATCGCACAAGATGAAGAAGATCTCAGCTTTATGCTCAGAAAACTAGAAGAAGAATATAAAAACAACGGAATGGAAATAAACTTAGAGAAAACCGAATACCTAACAACAGAAAACAAGGATATGAGAAACCTAGCGATAGACGAGGGAAGACAAATACATGGAACAGATAAATTCAAGTATTTAGGAACCACAATATCGAACCAGGGAACAACAGAAGAAGATATGAACAACAGACTGAGACAAACAAGAAACTGTATAAGACAACTAAACTCAGTGTTGTGGGATAAGAACATTACGATAAAGACAAAAAAGAGAATATATAATACCCTGACAAGAAGTATCCTGACATATGGGTCCGAAAACTGGACAATAAACAAGAGAAATAGAGGTAGAATAAGAGCAGTAGAAATGGAGTTCCTGAGGAGAAGCTGTAGACTTACAAAAAGAGACAGAATTGAAAACGCAGAGATTAAGCGGAGAATGGGAGTGCAATCAGACATAATCGACTATATAGAGGAGAAGAGACTATTCTGGTACGGCCACGTCAGAAGAGCGGACAGAGGACGCTGGATAAACAAAATCACAGAATGGAGCCCGATTGGAAGAAGAAAGAGAGGAAGACCCCGAAGGTCATTCAGAGATGAAATCGACGAGGCTATGGAGAAAAGAACCCTGCGAGATGGAGACTGGAATGACAGGGAAAATTGGAGAAAACGGTTGAGTGAAGGAAGACAGTGAAAACTGTGGAAATCCTTAGTAGTAGTAGTACAATATTAAAATTAACCATGATTTTCATGTAATATAAGAATTTCTAGACTTGTTTCCGGTCTGACTGAACCTAAAACGTTTTGAAGACTTGGTAATTCTTTTGGATAAATTTTAAAGTATTTTTTAATAAAATATATCATTATATACAAGAATTTTTTCCTTCTATTTAAGTTTTTTTCATTCTCAAATATTATTTAATGGCAGGAAACGAAGATATAGCTGAATGTAAGGACTGAAAAGTAATATTTAGGAAGAATATAAACCATGAACTTACAGTTGATATTAGTACTGCAAGAAATGAAAATTTAACGATAAAAACACCTGATTATTCAAATTGTAAAGTAAAAGTTCCAAGGAACTGAAAACTTAAACTTTGGATTTTTTTATAGAGGAATAATTTGATACGAAATAAAAGATGAAAGATGTCATATAATAATTGACTTCCAGATTGAGTATATCAATGCTCGTATGCAAAAAATAACAAATCAAGTAACTTCACTTTTTATACACTTTGTAGATGTTCTGAAAAATATTACAATTTTTTTCTAATTAGTCCGAGACTACAATAATTTCATATAATCGCAAAGAAGCTTTCCTCCTACTGAATTGTGGTCAGTTTTTACGTTACAAAAGCACAAGGTACTATCACGGCCATTTCAATGAATTTCCGAATTCGCCACAGCAATTACACCTCCTTTTTTCTTCTTCTTCCACGCTGTCGTTGCAAGGAACGAAGCAAAAACAAAAAACGACCATCAATAAAACCTCCATCCAGCTCAAGAATAATTATGTTACATTCCGGAACAAATCGTTGTATATGAGCCCATCACGGGGATTTCGAAGAGCTGCATCGGCATTAAATTCATACCAAGAAATAAAGCTTTTGTATACCCTTCAGTGCCGTAACTAACGTACTGTGGATCTTTGTCGGTAGTCGCCTAACAGGACCGGCTTGTACAAATTTCTATTTGTGTGTATTATAGCAAGTAGTTCGATCAGAACCGAGAAGTAATTCTCGTTATCGTGGGCTATAAGGTAAAGATCGATAAAAACATAATCTCTGAGTGCTTGATTGCTTCTTCTGTGGTCAAAACCAATCTAAAAAAAAATAGTAAAAAGTATGTAAAAATAAACGTTGTAGATTAAAATGAATCATTCAACATCATCATCACCATCCAACCTCAAAAGTACACAGCTGAACATAGGCCTCTTCCTCGTATTTTAAACTCCTCAATTTTCATTTATTGTTCAGTCGTTTCTTTCTTCATAATTTCTAAATATCCTTTTATTTCATTTTCATACCTTTCTATACGTTTTCCCATTTTTCTCTTGTTCTCTTTTATCATTTATTTTGTTTCTTGTTGATGTTCTTTCATGGTTTGCTTTGTTTCCTGTTGATTTTTTTCCATTACTGGTTTTATCTCTAGTTGATTTTTCTCCATTTTTTTCTATTGCTTGTTTATTGTTTTGTTCTATTGCTTCTGATTGTAATTGCATAAGTTGTAAAATCTTCTCTATTCCCGATTTCTCCTGATTTTCTGTTTCCATAATTGTTATTTCTAAAATTTCTTCTTGTTCTAAATTTTTTTCTGGTCTTTGGTTTTCTTTGCTTTTATTCTTTGTCCCATACATTTCGTTTTTTCTTTCTACTTCTTCTTCCCGCAAATCAACAATTTGTTTCCTATGAGATTCGTTTCCCCGCCAAATGATAAGCCTATTTTAAAATTTTTTGAAATGTTCTATTTGTTGCCAATACGAAAAATTGTTCACTCGCACAAATGTTATATCAGAATTTAAATATGTTAAAAAAATATATCAGAATTAACTTCAGATTAATAGAAAAATTGCAAACATCTGTATTTATTTCCAAATGGTCTCTACTTCCAAATACAAACATGATACTTTGGATTGTCTGTCACGTTGGAGCCAGTTATTATGAAAGGCAAATTTATTCGATTTTGAATTGTACTACAATGGTTCAAATAGCTTACCTTAACTCAATCTTACTCAGGCTCTGTTTTCGTGGTTCAGTATCTCTGCTGTTGTATTTGCAAGAAAAAGGACCATGAGGAATAATAAAACACATAAATATCCAAAATAAATTTCTTCAATATATTGTATAAATAAAAAAAAATCAATAGAAAACGTCATATGTAAAATTCCTCGATATAACATCAGCAACAAATTTCATATACCTATAAAATAGATAAAATTTTCTAATGGTTTCAAAATTATGACATATAAATTAAGAGAAAATCAAAACATACAAATCACATATCCCCATTTTTTGCGCAATTCTCATCCAGTTTTTATTTTTTCTTCTTAAATCGTCGGCCCATCGTGTAGGTTGTCGACCGATGCTCTTCTTATCTTCCCAAAATGTTTGAGCTGAGTTAGTTTTATTTCGAAGATCGTTTATTATGGACCAAGTCTCTCTTGCAACATTTTTAGAGATTCCCAGACGATTCTGATAGTACATTTTTTTAGCTGTTTTGATAAGTTTTAGATAGGTTTCTCCGAACTTGGAGATATATTCAGTGACAAAGACGTTGGTAGTAAATTTCTTGATGTATAGTAGTGACTGCATATTCTTGGCTGAGATGCGGATACCTTTGGTAGTCCAGGGTTTGTGATGTTTTTTATTGAAAAGACAGACAAGCCCATTTAAGAAATCCCTTCAATTATAATCCACGTAGACAGAGGGAAAGTGCCATCCAGAAGTCAAACACAAATTTTGGAATGTTTCTCTCTACAGCGTGGGCTATTATTTGAATATTTTTTGATATTTATGATTTTGATATTTTTGAATATAGTTTGATATAGTGAATCTTACCATATTTTCTTTTGTTGATATTTGTATTCTTTCTCTTTGTTTTGTGAACATCCCTTTTCTGTTTTTTTGGGATTCAAGCATTGCTGTCTTCCCTGTTTCAACTTCGCAATTTTAATAATTAATTTGCGTTTACTGTGTATATTTTAAAAAATTGTATTTTTTTTTTCGAAAATATGTAGTTTTTTATATAAAACTTCCCTTTTAACAGCATTGTTTTTTGTTTCAGTGAGTGTAGTACGGAGCAGAGACGAACCCTACTTCGTGAAAAGCCCCAAAGATGTAGACGTGATCCTGGGCAATTCTGTAACGCTACCATGCGAAGTCACACCGAACAACGGGATCAAATATTACTGGGAATTGAACGGTGAGTGAAACCATTTGAATTAACGAATTGTCGCAAACTAATTCTTCATTGTGACTTGTGGTCGCTATTTATTTGTATATATCTATATAAACAGATCCAAACATCCATCTCTTCCCGCTTCCACGTCTGGGAGGCATCACGCTTTCATCTCAGTTGTAATATTCATCTGTAATCCTAGACAAGGGGCTCTTATAGGGTACTATAAGACCAGCTAGCTAAGCCCTGGTTTATTCATGTAGTCCCCTCTTTTATCCGGTATTGGGACCGGCTGTATCGGGTGTAAAGCAGTTAGTTCTCTCCACACTTAACGCAGGCAGAGTTATTAATTTATGGCTCTTTATTTCTTGATGATTTTGTGGGTTTATCGTCAGTTAAAGGTTATATAAAAGTTATAGAGTATGGAGATGGGAATTGCGTCTTGGGAAAGTTCACCTATTAGATTCACTTGACTGTTGATTCTATTGCCCATAGGAACTTAGAAAGGTCTCTCTCTTAGAAAGGCTGGATATAAACGATATGATCTAAACGACAATGGATTTATGTTCCTTTATCCTTGTTTGTGTCTTTTCGTGGTTCCCACATATACCATTCCACATGTGCATGGTATTCGAAATACTCCGGCTATTGCTAATGGGTCGCGTTTGTCCTTCTCCGATCTTAAACAGTCCTTGATTTTCTTGGTTTGCTTGAAAATAGTTTTTACATTGGCTTTTTTAAGTATTCGCCCGATTTTGTCTCTTACTCCCGATATATAGGGCAAGAACGCTTTGCCTATAAATGCTGTCTCTTAGTCCTTTCTTCCGTTGTTAAGCGCTTTTTCAATATGAAGAAGTTAACTTTGCAGATGCTGTGGTTCACAAATTCTCTTCGCCCTCTCCGCCAGAGTTCTGATGATACCTTGTTTTTGGCCTAGATAATGATTTGAGTTCCTGTTTAGGTATCTGTCCGTGTGTGTAGGTTTTCGATACACTTTATGTCCTAAGTAACCTTCCTTTGGATGTAGTGTGTTTATATAAGACAGGAAATAATATCTAAACCATACCCTTGGCTTGTATGGTGACTCCATTACTCTATTCTCTAGATGCTCCGTGAAAAGGTTGGCTACGTACGACCGGGCTTAGAGGGCTTCCGATTGCTACACCATCTCATCATCATTGGTGCTACAGCCCTATAAAAGAGCCTCGACCTTCCCAAGTCTATTACACCAGTCAGTTCTATCCATTGCCAACTGTTACCAGTTTGCTGCGACTATTTTTCTACCATCCTTATCTACACCATCCCTCCATCTGAGTTTTGGCCTACCTCTACTTCTACTTCCCACAGGTTGCGACATAAGGATTCTTCTAGGAGGGTTGTTCTGCTGTGATCTTGCCAGTTGTCCTGCCCATCTTGGTCTTCCTATGTTTATAAAGGATACTACGTCTTTACCACCAAATATATGTTTATATCTGTGATATATCTCGTAGTTGTACCTCCTTCTCCAAACACCATTTTCACAGATGCCACCGAATATTCTTCTCAGGATCATTCAAATATAAGCAGGAGGTTTTCATCTGCCTTGGAAATAGTCCATGTCTCCGACCCAGATTGTATAAGGGTTTTGTATATGGTTATTTTTGTTTTTTGGCTTAAGTTTCTGCTTCTCATATGTGTACTCAGTTCAACATAGCATTTGTTTGCTAGGATTATTCTTCGCTTGATTTCTTGCTACACCATCTACCTGTTCATAAATCTGGTTTTCCCATGAAAAGTAGGTGGCAATGAGGCAAATACGGTATAATTCGTAACAATAAAACACTGAAAACTTTGTTTTCAAAACTTCCACAAAATTTATTTTAAATTCTTATCACTACAGCTGTTTCGGCTAATTGCCTTTCTCAAGTTCAACAAAGTTTTCAGTGTTTTATTGTTACATAAAATGAATTTCCATCAAGTAACGGTCGAATCCATCAATTACGGTATAATTCCACCATATCCTTGGAAACTAGCCTCTCAATTAAATTCAGAACGTCTTCTATGGAAACTCATGCATATAGGGAAGCAACATCAAAGCTAACAAGAATGTCAGGTTCCTGTAAAGTTATTCCTTTGATCTTCTCGATGAAATGGGCGGAGTCTTTTACAAAGGCATCGTTTTTTCGCATGTGTGGTTGTAAAATATTGGCCAGATATTTAGCAAGGTTGTAAGACGGAGACCCTATAGAGCTCACAATAGGTCGTAGAGGTACATCGTATTTATGTATTTTCGGTAAGCCATACAAGCGTGGTGGGACTGCTTCGCTGTTGCATATTCTTTGCTTTGTATCCTCTGGTACGGACGAAGATTTTATGTTTATTGATTTTTCGTGGGGTGCCTGCTGTGGGATCTTTTTTAAGTCGTTTATATACCGCAGGATCTAGAAGATTTTGTATTTTCGTTTTGTAGTCGGTTATCTTTATTACGACGGTGGCGTTTCCCTTGTCTGCTGATAAAATTACATCTTTGTCTGCGTTTAACGATTTTATGGCACTATATCTTGGTGACTCAGGTTATTTTTCGCTGTCTTAGCTTTATGTAAAATTCTCGCTGATTCTGTCCTTATTTCTTCAGCTTTTTCGATTGGTAAGTTGCGCCGGTGCGTAAGCACCGTAGTCCAACGCGGCGTCAGTTTCAGCTTACAAGCGAAGCAGTAACATCTCCAGAAGATGCCAACCCCTAGTGTTGGCGAAACGTCGAGAACTAATTTCAGAAGACAACGGCCTAACAGCCCGAACAAACAGTTTAACAATATACAGGGTGTTGTATTTAAAAAACCAAAGTGACTTTAAAGAATCAAATTTTAAATCTTTAATAATGCAAAATAGGTGTATAGTTATTTATAATTCGGACACTCTGTATATACATTAGTATCTATACGTAAGTTATTTTTTCCAGGTTCTAAAATAGCTAATACCACTCGGCGCTATCAACAAGGCAGCAATTTGCATATAACTCGCGTGGATCGCGAAAGGGATTCCGGTCAATTCACTTGTATCGCCGAGGACACGACAGGACAAGCGAACGCCATCACCAGTTCCCCGGCCACGATCAACATTCAATGTAAGTAGAAATGAAACCAGACTTGCTCATATCGATAGAGTGTTTTATAAATATGTTTCCGATGCAAATGCCTTGCGGCGGATGGAAAATAGATTAAATTTTTGTCGATAATCGCTCGTAGATGTGAGATGTGTGGCATCGCGATGGTCGAAAATGATCTTGTTGTAAGCTCTTTGGTCACTCTTGCGCGATAAACAGAGTTGACATTGAAAATTTGTTTGTTTATTTTTTTGTTAGCGGATATTTTTTATTTTTCGTAAATAATTTCGCCCCTGACTTATAATTTCATCTTTTTTTATTAATTGACATTTTTGATTATGTTTCTACAAAAAAAAACCCTCCTGGCTAAGTTTTTCTTGACGTACAAGCCATTAATTGGTCGAATTGTCAATTCCGGTTATTACTTAAATTAGAAAACGTTCTCGGGTAGGCTGTTGGACATATAGATAATTAGATAAATCCGGTATATAGAAGGGCTAAAGATTCCAAATTAAAAAAAATTATTGGTATTATTATTGTTATATCGAATATTAACCTATCGAGATTGGCAAAAAGTCGTGACCTCATCTGCCTTGGTATTTATCACATATAATACAAATAATAGACTGACTCTTGCAATACAACGCCGTTCCCCCAGTGCGACAGGTAAAACTGACTCAAAGCAGTCCCTGCCTCTCTTTTTAATGGGCCGGATTTTTCGACAACGTGACTTGAATGACCAATGAGAAGGTCTCCAGAATACTGACTCCAGTACTGAATCCATGTGAAGACCCGCTATTCCATGACGCTACTCGTGACGATGCCATCTTGTGGCGCTGGTTCCGTGACGCTCGTCTCAGCATTTCACTATAGAGAAAAAGCTTCTCTACAAAACATTAATAAAATAAACAAATTTTGTTTTTTGTTACTTGGTGAGAAATTTTATCTGACCCATTCATGTCGACAATTCAGACATACATTATACATTTTAAATAAAAATAGTACTTCGAAATCGATGAAACCCTGGCTCTCTGTATATGAACTTGCATACTAAAAAGTGCTTCCGTCGTTCCGAGTCTTGCTCTGAATCCAAATTGAACTTCACTTAGGTGATTTTCTAATTTGGTGTATATGCGTGAATGAATGATAGTAATGAGTACTTTAAGTACATAGCTAATCAAGCTAATTAATCACATTTCTTAGCATTGACTTTTTTGGGAAGTGGAATGAACATTGATAGTAGCCAGTCTTTTGGTAAGTTTTGTTGAATAGCTTCGTAAGAACTATGATTTGTGCCTCTAATAGCTTTAAATGTTCACCATGCACCTCATCAGGTCCTGGTGATTTCCCATCTTCTGGAATTTTCCATATTTTATATACCAAGGTAAAATATTCCAAGGCGTCATTGAAAGAAACTACAGAACAAAGTAACATCGCTCAAAAATTGAAGAGTTTTGAAAGTCCTTCTTTATTCTGGACTGTATTTACAAAATCGCATTTGCGTGGGAGTTTGTAAAGTCTTCGACAATTGTGAAATCATAAAGTGTTATCAAACAACAAAAATTGTGAAAGAACTAGTTAGAGAAGATGAAAATAAACTGGCGGACCTTACAAGTTTCGTGAACACTCGGGGAGGAAATGTAGACGAAAGAACCTTACGAGAGTGGTTAGACTTCAATGTTAAGAAGTGGGGATTCGGGGATCTAACGGGCGAAGACATCCTAAGAAAATAGGAGGAGAAAACGAAGGGGAGTTTGCAACTGGGGAACAAGTGACTCACCAAGTGACATTGTGCTACGTGAATGAACTTCTAAATAACCTAGAAGTCCACGGTGACCAGCTACTCGTTGGAAAACTGATGCTACGCACAACGAAGTGCAATGTGGAAGAATTAAGAAACACTACAATTAAATATTACTAAAAAAAATTGAAAAAAAAAAATGTTTAAACAAATTAAATGATTTATTCAACAATTATTTATTTAAATAATGCATATTCGTAATGTACACAAAAAGCACAATTTGTCCCAGGACAACTATTTCTTTTTTTAGATTTTTGAAAAAATCAAAGCTTTGCAAATATGGAAAAATAATTTTCCTGCAGGGAATGGTTAAAAAGTTATTCTAAAGTAGAAACCCTCAATTTAAAAGAGTGATATCATAGTTTAAACGCGGAATATCCTCAAATTTAAATGTACACAGCGGCCCTCGAAAACTGCCTGGTTTCTCGATTGCAATTTGCGTTTCCTCATAAGAAATTACAGAATATATAAAGTAGTATATTTATTTGTGCTTCTCTATAGTAGACTTGACCAGAAGTTGTCGAACAGTGTAGCCAATTCTTGTTCACAAGTAGTAATTATGGTCATACAAAACCTGTACTCTTCCATGCAGCGATTATTACCGTCATAAAAATACAAAAAAACGTGATCTTTTCAATAGTAAAAATTAAGCACAAAATTGTAATGAAATAAATTTTATTTATATGTTCCGTTTCGTTACATATTTAAATTTATAAAATAAAAATCGATATTTTAAAACAATATTTTTCAATCGTTTGGCAACTTTGGAATTAGCGAGGGGACCCCGTTTCAATTCAGATCCACAGAAAGCCGTCAAACTAGTTTTTGTCGAGCGAGTGCCCATCAACAATAGGTTATTTACATTGGCGTATCTGAGAGTAGGGTATTTTATGCGATAAGTTTGTGTTATTGATAAAACGTGTTATTGATAATACGAGTGTTATAGTTTGTCGTTTTATAGTAAATGTTTAGTTATATTCTGTGATTATTTGGTTTGAGTTTTATTGGAGTTGGACGAAAAACCGAGTTGTTCCAAGAGAAGACTGCAAAATTCTGATGTTGATTCCAAAAATGAAATGCCGCAAAAGAGACGGAAAATGTTAACGTTCGAAGAGAAGGTAATAATACGAAACGTTTATGAAGCAATTGTCGGCAGAAAAATGGAATTAAATGTTAGCCAAGCGGTCGACATTTGTAGCAGTTTAACAAAAGTATCCGTTAGCTGTATTTATCGTGTACTTAAAAATACATCGGAGAATAAAAAGCAAGAAAAAGGTAAAACTAGAGGTAGGAAAAGAATTGTTTTGGATGACGAGACAAGGAATATTATACGTCGAAAAATTCATTCATTTTATTTTCGGAATGAAATTCCAACACTGAAAAATATTTCTCAAGAGCTCGAAAACGATGACTCCTTACCCAAGATATCTCGTAGAGTCTTAACCAGGACCATGCGTGAAATGAACTTTCGATATGTAAAACTCAACAGAAAAAGTATGCTATTAGAAAAAAATAAAATTATTGTGCGGAGAAGAAAATATTTAGAAGAAATACGCAAAATTCGCAGCACTGGACGCAAAATATGTTATTTGGATGAAACCTGGATTAACCAAGGTTGGAAAAGGTCATACAGTTGGAAAAGTTTGGCAAGATTTAAATGTCAAAAGTAAACGCGAAGCATTTATAGAAGGCTGATATACAGGATTAAAAGCTCCATCAGGAAAGGGACGGCGTTTAATCTTCACCCATATAGGAAGTGATACAGGGCTTCTTGATGATGGTTTTCTTCAATTTGAGTTGAAAAAAACAGGTGATTGTTAAAGAAATTGAAAGGGAGGATTCAAGAATGACTTACAGAAAAGGGGATTGCATACGAAGAATCAATGCTCAAAATTTAGCTCCTTGACATTGCAAGGTTAAGGAAAATTAAATATCTTAAATATGCTGTAGATGAAACTGCAAAAGATTATGGTGTCAAAGTTCTGCGTCTACCACCTTATCATTGCGAACTTAATCCCATTGAACTTATCTGGGAGCAAGTGAAAGGAGATGTAGCACGCAATAACAAAACGTTCAAATTAAACGAAATTAAGAAACTTTTGATTCAAGCAATCCTCCATGTAACTCCAGCGAAATGGGCTAAATGTATAGGCCACATAATTAAAGAAGAACATCGTATGTGGGAACTTGACACTCATATCAAAGTTTTACTAGAGCCAATTATAATTACACCAGGTGGTGAAGATAATGACAGCGATAGCAGCACTGCATCTTCAGGTTTAGACAGCGAATAATATTTTCTAATAGTTTAATAAGAACATCAGCATAAAAAAAACCAAAAACAAAAAAAAACGAGAAGAACATAGTAAGTGTGTATAGTGTTTGTGTTTAAATAGAATAGTACAATGTTTTGTTACATCCAAAATTATTTTTATTTTGTTTTTATAGAATTTTATTTTGTTTTATAGGATTTTATTTTGTTTTGTTTTATACTGTTTAAGTGTTTTGTTCATTTTATTTAATAAGACAATATGGCTCTTGGCGAACACCCATTTAAAAAAAGTATCGCGCCACAAGACATACCTCTGGGGTGGTGTGGAAACTGTCTTAAAATTTGTTTTAAAAAAATTTCATTGTGTAACTGTTTAAGGACGGGTCACGTCAAAAGACGTTTTAGCGTAACTTCCGCGACAGCGGGTTGGCATCAGTAAACTTTCTGCAAAATTACTTCTTTTTTATAGCTTTTTGTTTGTGGCATTCTGTATTTTTAGGGGAATGTAGGAATGAGCCACAAAATATTTATTCATATGTTTATTTATTGACGTTTCGATCTCTATATCCAGAGACCGTTTTCAATTATACAAATGATAGTACTATTTATTTTCTATGGCTTTTCGCTTGTCGTTCTGTATTTTTAGAAATGATGTTGGGAATAAGCCACAATATATTTATTCAAATGTTTAATTTACGGACGTTTCGATCTCTATAAAGAGACCATTTTCAAACATACAAATGACAGATATATTTATTTTTCTATAGCTGCTTGTTTGTGGCATTCTGTATTTTTAGGGAGAAGGTTGGACATATAAACAAATAATATAAATATAACTATCATTTATATCTTTGAAAGCGGTCTTTGGATATAGAGATCGAAACGTCAGTAAAAACTTGTAAATAAATATATTGTGGCCTATTTCGAACATTAATATTTGAAAAATAAAATATAATTAACGTTAAAATAAAAGTAAGTGTACGTCACTGGATTTCCAAACAGCTTTCCGCATTTCTGGGCCTTTAAACGATGACTCATTCTCTCAAATAGTGAAATTATACCATAATTACTTATAAAAAAAATCGACATGTTTTGCAGTAGGTATTCAGAATTGTTTTTCCTCATTATTTTTAATAATATTGATGGAATAAATCTTCTTTCATAAGCTATCTGTAGAATTACTGTAACTTCATTATTTTCTAACTTTCATTATTGTTGCAAAAAATTTAATTTGGTATAAACAAATAAAATAACTTTTAAACTATTTGACCGATCACCACAAGTTAAAATATTCCATGAAATATGAAGATTCTATTTTGATTTTTTAAAAAGTTATTTAACATTTATACAAATTGAAATTTCTGACTTATGTTGCAACTTTTTAAATAAACTAAAGAAAAATTCTTCACTTTTTGTTGACAGACAAAAAAATTTACCGTTTTTTGACCGTATTTGTTAATTTTGAATATGTTAATAACTAATTGAGTCCAAAAAAATCGGCTGCAGGATACATACCACTCAAAAAACTGTTGTTTGTCCTGCGGGGTCAGTGTCACGAGAAAAATGTTATTTCCATGGACTATTACTTCATAAATAAAGTGTTTAATATTTAAATAATTTCGTTTTTATTACTTTTAAATACCGTGGGCCATATTGACACCAAGCGACTAATATTGTGTGATTTTGACGCGACTAGTTAAGCGTTAAACATCATTAAAAATATCCAAATGCGGCCATTTCGAACGGTCCGCCGACAAAATGTGCTACAATCTTCAAACTCTGCCAGTGCGATCCCGAATTACCAGAACAAACATTCGAACATATGGCACGAGGCCGTAACAACCCCTACCAGTCTCAGCAACGTTTCCAAAGTAAACGGCTCATTTAAAAGAACAGAAACTACCGGGCCATTGCAACAGGAAACCATAGCCATAACAATCAAACGCATTCATAAACTTATTTAACTTCGAGTCGTTTGTCGGCGTATAATGAAGTTCGGGGCTATTTTTACATTCTCGACATCTGTGTGTTATGTAGCCCTCTTAATGGATTTTTTACAGCGAAGGGATGAGGTAGGTAATGGAAAAATTGGATTAGGACGAAAAAGCTGCGGGCTCGTTAATCCTGCAACTTTGAAACAACAAGTCTCGTTGGACACATTTAACATACTTTAGATAAATGTATCTTGTAGGATTTGGTCAGTAAAAATTACTGTAAAAGTTCGTCAAATTAAAACGCTGGAATATTCTCAGTATATATCTTTAAATATGTACAAAGTTTAATAGTCAACAAACTTATTTTCAACTTAATTGTGTCTTATTTGCAATAAAACTAGTAATTTCATTAAGATGAAATAAAAGTAAATATAATTAAATAAATAATTAAATAGGTAAAAGAAATAATAAATTAGACTTACTCACAATCAATTTAATTTAACTAATCAGACGACCGGTTTCGCTTTCTACAATATGCAAAGCATCTTCAGGTCACGATACAAAGTTAAATAAATGCTGAAAATAATAAACCCATATTAGGGTGTTGTCTAATAAAGATAAAACAAAGATAGATGATATAAATTATATAAATTACAGTAATTATGCCAATATTACATGTCTGTGGTTTTTCAAAATGAATAAAATGTTTAAGCAGACAAGGTAAGACCCACAAATTGGTAAAATAGTCTATTAAACTGTAATGAATTAATAAATGAATAAATAAATAAAACATTACTTACATGCCGGTACTCTATTAATTGATGGTTGAAAGAACATGGTTCAAACTATCTTGTATTGTTGATTGGAGAACTCAAGACAACTATTGTAATTGTTTAACAGTAAACGGGGAAGTTCTTGAGGAGACAGATTTTATACAATGAAGTAGAGATAGGTGAAATGTAATTGTTTGTTTGATGAAAGTAATGTTCTATACCATTAAGTTCTTTAAAAGTTATTTATATTTATTCTGGAGATATATTTATGAAATGTGTGTTATTTATTGAGATTTGTATTTTTGTTTTGGAAGGTGACAGTTGTGAGACAATGAATAAGAATAGATGTACAAATTGTGTGGGTGTGCAATTATATCAGCTTGTAATTATCAAATTTCTTTGATAAAGGTATGTTGCAATATGTGGCAAATGGTTGTAAAGTCCAATATATAAAGTTAAAAATTAAAATTGAGACACTTTAAGACACACAGAAAACACTTAAAAAACGGGGGGACGAAACAGACATTAAATTTAAAAAGGGGAGGATTTGAAAGAACTACATCTCTTACTTGGAGACAATGAGTTTTTCATGTTATATACCAGATTTTAGAGGTAAACTTGACAAATGTAGGTTAAAGTGTGACAGTTCTTCTATTTTAAATGCTGTAAGTTAAGCTGTTAAGCTTTTCATGTTACGCAAATCAGGAAAGAAAATCAAGAGATCAAGAAAGAGCTTATACAAGCAATGGACAGAATTGAAAGACTTGAGAACGAGAAAAGAAGAAATAATGTAGTAATTCAGGGACTACCAATAGAAACAAATAACGTAGAAACAGTAAAGAGCAATATGCAAAGATTTAAAAGTACGCACCTGAACATTGAGATTGAAATAGAAAGAGCAATTAAAATAGGAGAAAAGACCTGTTTATTAGAACTAAAAGATAGTAACCAGAAATACACACTTATGAACAATAAAGCTAAACTAAGAAATATTAGAGAACACAAAGTATATATAAATGATGATATGAGCAAACAGCAGAGAATTATTCAAAAAGAAATTAGAGCTAAAGCTAAGGAAGAAAAGAGTAAAGGGAATACAGTCCAAATGGGGTTTCAAAAACTTATTATAAATGGAGAAGTATGGACGTGGAACAGGGAGATGAAGGCTCTCAACAAATCCACGAAGAAATAGCAGACCATCAGGCAAATAGAACTGATCAACATGGAAAAACAAGCAAGGCGAGAATAAGGTTTAACGATATAATTGAATTAAACAAAAAAGAAAACTGTAACAAAGAAAATTTAATACAAGATCAAAGTGCAAATAGACTACAAACGTACATAAAAATGGCTACTTGGAACGTCAGAAGCCTCAATGGAAAAGAGAAAGAATTAATAGATGAATTTGACAAAGCACAATTAGATTTTTTGGCAATCACGGAAACTAAGAAGAAAGGTCAAGGAATGGATGAGTTGGACAAAGAACATGTATTTTTGTACAGTGGAGTCAGTACCGATAGTAGAGCGGCAGAAGGTGTAGGATGCCTAATGAGAGCAAGCTATATGCCATATGTTAAAAATTGGAAATTTATATCACAAAGAAATTTAAAGATAGGGATAACACTAGGTAATTCAGAAATAACAACTATATTAGTCACATATGGCCCTAATGATGACGAACCATTGAAAGTTAAAGAAGAATATTGGGAAGAGCTCAATGATGCTATAGAAAATGTGAAAGGTAGAATAGTCATTCTAGGCGATATGAATAGCAGAGTTGGTAAAAGAGACGATGATAACATAGATATTTTGGGTATGCAGGGGGAAGATATAAGAAACGATAATGGAAGAAGGATGATAGACTTTTGCATGGAGAATAATTTGATTATCACCAACACATTTTTTGAACACAAGGATATACACAAGTTCACGAGAGAAGTCAGGAGCAGAAATGAAAAATCAATCCTAGATTATGTTCTCATTAATAGAGAATTTAGGAAAGAGGTCACTGATGTCAGAGTTAAAAGAGGACCGGAAATCTATAGTGACCACTATATGGTAATGGCAAAGATAAGACTACCTCAAAAAACCCCTAAAACCACTAAACAAAGAACGAAAAATAATAAAGTGAACGAGAATATTAAAAACTATAAACTAAATGACCAAAAAATCGCGGCCATGTTCAAAAGTAAAATAGAAGAAAAACTAGCCAAATTAACGAATGCACATAGTACTGAGAACTTACAGGAAACTTGGAAACAATTTAAAGAAACCATCGTGACGACAGCAAAAGAAACGTGTGGAATAAACCATGTAAACAGAAATAAGAAGCAAACACGATGGTGGGACGATGAATTAAAAGCCCAAATAAAATATAAAAAACAGAAATGGAAAATATACTTAAACAAGAAAACAGAAAATAGTTACGAAGAATATAAACGACAAAGAAAGGTGGTGAAAGAAATGGTACTGAAGAAGAAGAAGAAAGCCTGGGATGAGTTTGGAATGAAGATGGAGGCAGATAGTCGTGGTAACCAAAAATTGTTTTACAAGGCACTAAAGACGCTAAGAAAAGGTAAAGAAACAACGATGAAACAGGTGAAACGTAAAGACGGCACACTGATTATCAGTCCAAATGAGATTATGGAAAGATGGAGACAATACTTCAGCGAACTCCTAACACCCAGACAACCGAAAGAGGAAACTGTAATGATAGAAGTAGAAGGAGAACATGGACAAGAAAATGATATTCAAATAGAAGAAGTCAAAGAAGCAATTAATAATACAAAGAGAGGTAAATCAGCTGGTCATGACAAAATCACTGCTGAAATGTTAAAGACAATGGGACCGAAAGGAGTTGAATTTTTAACCAAAATTATGAACATGGCTTGGAACCGATGTACAGTCCCCGAAGATTGGAGAATTGGCATAATACTACCAATCTTTAAGAAAGGAGACCCAAGTTCTTGTGAAAATTATAGAGGAATTAATCTACTCAGTATCGTCTCCAAAATATATGAAAGCATCCTAGAAAAGAAATTAAGACACATCGTTGAACCACATCTGGATGAAGTACAAAGTGGGTTTAGGAAGGGACACAGTACGCAAGACCATATATTTACGTTGAAACAAATAATTGAGAAAGCTAGAATAAAGAACACAGAAATATATATGGCATTTCTAGATATTGAGAAAGCATTTGACAGAGTGTCCCAGGAAGCAGTTTGGAAAAGTCTGCAAAATAGAAATATTGACCATCAACTAACAGGTGCTATTAAAAGTCTGTATCAAAATAACAAGAGTTATGTGCGTAAGGATAACTTGGAATCAGAGATGTTTGCAATAAACGAGGGTCTAAGACAAGGAGGTGTTATGAGCCCCATACTGTTCATATTGATTATTGACGACATAATTAAGGAAACAAAAGCAAGTATACACAAAGTACATATCGGATATAGTAAACTACGACCGGTTGGTATAGCTGAGTGTGCATTCGCAGATGATCTCATGTTATGCGCTTCCAACGAGAGAGACCTCCAGAAAAATATAGATAGATGGAATAATGAGCTGGCAATTAGAAACATGAAGATTAATGTTAAGAAAACCAAGGTGATGTTAATAGCGAAAACGAACCGAAATGTTAACATAGAAATTAACCAACAACTCATAGAACAAGTAGATGCATTCAAATACCTAGGGGTTACAATAGACAGAGAAGGTACCATGCAGAATGAAATAACAGAAAGAATAAGTAGTGCTTCAAAAGTGTACCATAATCTTAGTAGAGCATTCATAGGTAAACCTGAAATCAGCAGAAGAACCAAAATGACAGTTTATAAGACAGTATTCCGACCAATCTTGATATATGGAAGCGAGAGCTGGGTTTTAACAAAGCAATTAAAAAGCAAGATACAAGCCATTGATATGAAATATCTAAGACGAGTCAAGGGAATAACACGACGAGACAAAATAAGAAATGAAGATGTTAGAGAAGAACTGGGCATAGAATCTGTACTACACGCTATTGAAACACAACAAATAAAATGGTTTGGTCATCTGTGCCGAATGAGCGACAACCGACCCGTTAAGCAAGTCTGGAAGGCTAAAGTGAAAAAGTTTAAAACCAGAGGCAGACCACGGAAAACCTGGGATGACGAAGTAGGGCAGATTTTGAAAAGTAGGGGAATGGAATGGTCAGAAGCTCAAAATAAGGCAAAAAACAAGCAAGAATGGGCAAAATTCGTGCACAGAATAGAATAGAAAAAAAAAAAAAAAAAAAGAAAATTCTGTATTTTCATTGGATTTGAGATGTAATGTAATGTATATCTGTAACATGTATTTGTATTTACCTCACACCTTAGGGTAGAGAGGTGTTCGATTATATATATATATATAAGTTAAGCTGTAAGTTAAGTTATCTAGTTTTATGAAATAAGCTGATATTAATAAATGTCTAAAATTTTTTAATTTTAGATATCAAAGTTATTTGATGTGTTAATATTGGCATACTTTAACAAACTTTAAATAATTAAATTTCAATGTAACAATATAAATAATTGTAATACATCTTCTATGATAACTAACTCAGCTTAGTCAAAGTTACAGAACAAACTTAAGTGATTATTTGGTAATTAAATTAAATATGTACATTTGTAATCAAAATGTATAACAAAATTACAAACTTTCTTTGAAATAATCGTAGGTGTGAGTTATCTGGTGTGAGTGGTCTGTTTCGTCCCCCCGTTTTTTAAGTGTCTTCTGTGTGTTTTCTGTGGGTCTTAAAGTGTCTCAATTTTAATTTTTAACTTTATATATTGGACTTTACAACCATTTGCCACATATTGCAACATACCTTTATCAAAGAAATTTGATAATTACAAGCTGATATAATTGCACACCCACACAATTTGTACATCTATTCTTATTCATTGTCTCACAACAGACACCTTCCAAAACAAAAATAAAAATCTCAATAAATAACACACATTTCATAAATATATCTCCAGAATAAATATAAATAACTTTTAAAGAACTTAATGGTATAGAACATTACTTTCATCAAACAAACAATTACATTTCACCTATCTCTACTTCATTGGATAAAATCTGTCTCCTCAAGAACTTCCCCGTTTACTGTTAAACAATTACAATAGTTGACTTGAGTTCTCCAATCAACAATACAAGATAGTTTGAACCATGTTCTTTCAACCATCAATAAATAGAGTACCGGCATGTAAGTAATGTTTTATTTATTTATTCATTTATTAATTCATTACAGTTTAATAGACTATTTTACCAATTTGTGGATCTTATCTTGTCTGCTTAAATATTTTATTCATTTTGAAAAACCACAGACATGTAATATTGGCATAATTACTGTAATTTATATAATTTATATCATCTATCTTTGTTTTATCTTTATTAGACAACACCCTAATATGGGTTTATTATTTTCAGCATTTACTTAACTTTGTATCGTGACCTGAAGATGCTTTGCATATTGTAGAAAGCGAAGCCGGTCGTCTGATTAGTTAAATTAAATTGATTGTGAGTAAGTCTAATTTATTATTTCTTTTACCTTTTGAAATGGACTCACACAAGCAACACATTCATGATTTAAATAAGTAAATGTAAAAGATTGATAGGCAGACTATACCGTATTGCTGGCAGATAGTTCGCGGGGGCTCCAAAGGATGTTGTAGAAACATGTTACAAAACGGTCTAAAATGAAATTTGAAGAAAACAAAAATATTGATCGAGTTCGGTTCTGCATCGATAACTATAATGTTGTACTCAATGTGGGCTCCGAATATTTTTAACATTAACAAAGTTTAATGTAAGTTATAAATTGTGAATCTTAGTGATATATTGGAATAAACTGTAAGTGTACAAACTCTTTACATAATATCCAGTTAAATTAGCATTCAAATCAGCAAATTGCAATTATTTGTTATTGTTGTCAATAAACAAATCCAGTTTTACCAGCAAATAACCGCTTTTAGTAAAGACCGATATACCTGTTTTAGCAGGTGTACAGAGTCGGACTTACTTTTCATAAACGTTTATCGAAATGAATTTAAACATGGAATCACACAACAGTTCTACAATACAAGACCATCAAAAACAAATAAACACATCACAGTCATACTCATCGGCAGCGTCGAGAGTGCAATTTCCTTTAAAGTCCCAAGCAATTATCTTTAGTGCCTTAGAAAACACCAAACTTCAAGACTACCTTCTCCCACTTGGAAATATAATTCAACCGAAGAATATAATCTTCTCTTCTAGATTGTCTAATAATCGCATATGTATGTATTTATCCAATAAACAAATAGTGGACGATTTTATGAATAATCATGGTCAAATAGAAATACAAGGTGAAATTGTCAGAGCAAGAAGGTTAGTTACACCAGCGGAACGACTTGTGCTCTCCGGCGTGTGTCCTTCAATACCGCACGACTTGCTTATCAATGAGTTACAAAAAATCGGCATAGTTCCTGTCTCCCCCATGACCTTTCTCAAAATAAGTGCTTCTATGCCTGAATACAATCACATCCTTAGTTTTCGAAGACAAATCTATATCAGTCCACACAATCTAACACTACCAGAGTCATTTACTCTTGTTTTTGACAACACGACATATAGAATATTCATTTCTCAAGACAGTTTAGTTTGCTTTAGATGCAAGAAGCCAGGACACATCGCTTCACAGTGCTCCGAACCACTAGCTCAACTAAACCCCAACCAAAACAATGAAGCATCGGTATCCAGCGCAACAAATATATCCTTGCAAGCATCCAATGACATAAACCCTTCCCAGTGTGAACAAATGTCTATTTCTAATATCCCGGAGATACCGAACAAAGTAGATGCATCAAATAAGGACAGTCACATAATTAATCAACCAAAAAGAAACTTTGATGAAATTATTTCACCTGAAGCAGATCCATCTTCAAAAGAATGTAACATTTTTCCACCACCTAAAGTCCAAGCAAAATCTAAAAAAGCTAAAATTAGTTCAGCAAGCACTTCTGAATGCTCATTTTCTCTCTTACTTGACCCTGCTAAAAACTTCATAGAAAATCACCCTCTACCTTTCCCTCTAAACGTTGATCAACTTAATATGCTCCTAATGAATATCACGGGGTCAACAGATCCTATAACCACAATTAAAGAATATACCACAGACCTACCAGCTTTGTCCGATATGCTCAGTCAAGTTTATCCCCATTTAAAGGAAAGATCCATAAAACGTAAATTCACGTCCATAAGGAAAAAAATCTATAATTATCTTAACAGTGAGACATCGGAAGCGGAAAGTGACACATCTCAGTTAAGTCAACATTAAATTCAAGTCTCTACTTCAGTGGAATATTGATGGTTTTTTCCATCGCCTTGCTATGCTCCATCATCTAATTGGCCAACAATCTCCTGATGTAATATGCCTACAGGAAACTAATCTGAATCCCCCAAAAAAATATAACTCCAACCAATATGACTGTTTTCGCAAAGACAGGATAACAAATAATAATTTTTCTTCAGGCGGAGTAGCCACATTAGTAAAAAAATCACTATCGGCGAAAGAATTTCCAGTGACTACAAATCTGGAAGTTGTAGTCGTGGAAATACAATCATCAAACAGGTATTTTATTTGCAACGTTTACTTACCCTCCAGTCGCCAAGTAACGTACAACGATTTAAAGGAGTTATTCAATCAAATACCATCCTCTCGCATCATCGTGGGAGATTTTAATAGCCATAATATTATTTGGGGCTCCTCTTATTCAAATGCTAGAGGAAAAATTGTCGAAAATATAATTTCAGATTTTCAATTGAATTTTCTTAATGACGGATCTCCAACCAGATTTAACATTAATACCGGAAATTCTTCAGCAATTGATCTAAGTCTTTGTGACCCTGCACTCACACCTCGATTATTTTGGGAAGTTTTACAATACACTTATGGGAGCGACCACCATCCTATAGTAATAAAAAACTCTATGGCTCTGACCCATGACGTTTTCATACCCAGATGGAAAACTGAAACTGCTGATTGGTTAAAATTCGAAAATTATATCGACAACTCAATGCCGAACTGTAAAATAGCTGAAAGCATTGATGAATCCTTACACAATTTGAATAGCATTATCATAAGTAGTGCTGAGCAATTCGTTGGAAAATCAAAAAAGACAAAGAATAATCAGACTCCTGTACCTTGGTGGAACTCAGAGTGTGGAGCAGCTATTAGAGCAAGTAAAACTGCATTTAATAAATATAAAAGACATAAAACACCTGAAAATAAAACCATGTTCAAATCACTTAAAGCTAAGACACAACTTATTATAAAACAAGCTAAGAAGGCTTCCTGGTCCAAGTATGTTTCAGAAATAAATACCTCAACTCCTGTCAGCGAAGTATGGAAAAAAATAAGAAAAATTTCTGGTCTGAAATACACGCCAATGATTTCTAAATTAAAAGTTGACAATAGGATTTCAACTTCTCCTCAAGAAATAGCTAATACCCTAGCTGAATCTTTTAGAGAAATGTCTTCAAACAGTAACTACAGTGATACATTCCTTGAAAGGAAAATAATAATAGAGAATACTGATCTTTTTGCAAATGACAATTTAAATGATCCATTAGATCTACCTTTCACTTTTGAAGAACTGGAAAATGCTTTATCCGAATTAAAAAATACTAGCCCGGGCCTAGACGATATCCCGGCAATATTTCTAAAACATCTTCCTTACTCAGCAAAATTATTTATTCTTCAACTTTTTAACTTAATTTGGCAAAATAATAAATTTCCATCAATTTGGTCTAAAGCTATTATATTACCTTTTTTAAAACCTCAAAAATCAATCCTAGAACCTGACTCATACAGACCAATCAGCTTAACATGTTCTATGAGCAAATTGATGGAAAAAATGGTAAATCTTAGATTAACGTGGACATTAGAATTATCAAATCGTTTAGTTCCGGAACAAAACGGTTTCAGACAAAAACGTTCGGGCATTGACAATATTCTTGATCTAGAATCTGACATTCATGAAGCGCTAGCAACCAAACAACATTGTATTGCAATATTTTTCGACTTGAAAAGGGCATTTAATACTTGTTGGAAATTCAATATTCTGAAAGAACTACATTCATGGAATATTCGTGGAAATTGCCTGAAATTTATTAAAAACTTTCTACAGAACCGATCTTTTTGCGTAAGAGTACATAATACTTACTCAGAGGAGAAAAGTGAAGAAAATGGAACACCCCAAGGATCAGTCCTAAGCCCTACTTTATTCTTAGTGGCAATAAATAATATTATTAACAACCTTACTAAACCTCTAAAGGCTCGACTTTTCGCAGATGACCTTGTTGTCTATATCAAAGGAAATAACACCGAATCAATGACAAACGCTTTGCAATGTTTTCTAAACCAATTAGAACAATGGTCTCTAACGACCGGATTCAAATTTTCAGTAACAAAAACATCAGGTATACTCTTCTCCAAAAAGGTCTCATCAATGCCCCCTACATTAAAATTATACAACACTACGCTACCATTTAAACCAACGGCAAAGTTCTTAGGTATGTGGTTTGATCAAAAACTTACTTGGCAAGAACATATAAAACAAACAGTTTTAACATGTCATAAAAGACTGAATCTAATGAAAACATTGGCAAACCGAAATTGGGGATCAGATCAGGAAACTCTGTTGAGAATATATAAAACACTAATTAGATCTAAATTAGATTATGGATCAATTGCATATGCATCTGCTTCAAAAACACTACTTAAAAAACTTGACAGCATACACAACGCTGGTATTAGAATTGCACTCGGAGCCTTCCGGACAACTCCCTCCGAAAGCATACTGAGCGAAGCCGGCGAACCACCTCTAAATTACCGAAGAATGTACTTAGCTCTAGCGCATGCTACATCTATAGCCTCAAATATAAAAAAACCCCTCTACTGTAATACTTTTAGTAACAAATATATTAATTATTACAATAATAAGCCCCGTGCTCCCAAACCTTATTACGAGAGAATCCGATTATATAGCTCCAGACTGAACATTCAATTCCCAACAGTATTTCAAACGAATACCAATAACTATCTACCTTGGACTATCAAACAGCCCAAAGTCATTACAGCGTTAAGCATATATAATAAACATGAAACTAGTCCTATTATTTTTAAAGTTAAACTAAATTCAATCCTAGATCAACAATACAATGAGTGGATTAAAATTTATACAGATGCATCCAAAGGGGAACTTGGCGTTGGAGTAGCAGTGGTAACCCCAAATGACACTTTTCAATTTAAACTTCCTCTAAATTCAAGCATCTATACTGCAGAACTATTTGGTTTGCTCAAAGCCATCAAGCAAGTAAATATTAAAAACATCCCTTGTTGTCTAGTCCTTTCTGACTCTCTCAGCGCAGTCAAAGCTATGCAAAATGTATACCCTAAACACCCCATTGAGAAAATTATCAGGGCCGAATTAATGAAAGCTCAAGAAAATTTCAGAAGAGTCCACTTCCTATGGATACCATCTCATATAGGCATAGAAGGGAATGAAGAAGCAGATACTAGTGCGCGTAACGCTATCACCAGTGACGTATCAGAAACAGAGTGTCGGAGTATCGCAGGCGATCTAAAAGTTTATTTCAAAAATAAGGTGTTAAGTGCGTGGAATCGGGAGTGGAGTGACTCTAGTTCGAAACTCAGAACCATCAAAAGTGATATTTTTTCATGGAAGTGCACAGCCAGAAGTAGAAGATGCCAAACTATTATTACACGTCTACGACTTGGACACTGTAGGTATACTCATGCCTATCTCTTCTCAAATAGTGAACCACCAAAATGCGAAGCATGCAATACAGTAGACAGTATAAAGCACTTCTTGATAGACTGTCCTAAATATGTAAATCAAAGACAGTCTTACAATTTGCCAAATAACCTGAAAGCACTACTCAACAAAAGTTTAGTTCCGGACAATTTATTAGGTTACTTAAAATGTATAAATATGTTACACAAAATTTAACTTAATTAATTGTTACAAATGTTCAATTGTTCACAAATTGTAATTAATTGTTACAATGATTGACTGTTACAAACGTTAATTTAATATTATTACAAATGTTACAGGAGTGTCGCTAATAACCTTTGGGTGGATGCGACTTTGTTTCTTTAAATTAAAAAAAAAAAAAAAAAAAAAAATATTGATCACGATGTAAAGAACACCACCATAAATGCCCACATTATAATGAACGATACACCCATAGAAGGAGTGGAGAAAATAGGCTATCTGGGCTGCAATATTCTTCTTCTTCTGGTTCCTATCCGTTTCGGATGTTGGAAATCATATTGGCAATCATGACCTTGCTCGCTGCGGCTCGAAACAGCTCCGTTGAGGTTTTCTTAAACCATGTTCTTAAATTCCGCAGCCATGATATTCTCCTTCTACCGGGTCCTCGCTTACCTTTGACTTTACCTTGCAATATAGACTGCAGCAGGGAGTAACGGTACTGATTTCTCATAACGTGTCCCAGATATTGCAATTTTATGCGTTTGATCGTAAACACAATCTCTGGTTCCTTCTTCATTTTTTCTAGAACTTCCTTGTTCGTGATCCTTGCTGTCCATGATATTCTCAGCATTCTTCTATAAAGCCACATCTCAAATGCTTCAAGTTTTTTAATAGTGGTGTCTGTAAGCGTCCATGCCTCCGCCCCGTACAACAACACAGAGAAAACAAGCATCTCAAATGTCTCATTTTTGTATCTAGGGATATGTTGTGACTTTTGAAGATGGCGCTCATTTTGTTAAAGACCGTTCTTGCCTTTCCTATGCGGCACTTTATTTCCTGTACATTGCTCCACTGTTCGTTTGTAATAGTTCCCAGGTAGCAATACTGTTTTACTCGCTCTATCTGCGTCCCAATAATGTATAGATGAGCCCCATTTATATTCTCCTTGCTGATAATCATTTGTTTCGTTTTGTGGGTATTAATGTTTAGTCCGTACTGTTGACTGTACTCGTTTATTCTGTCCATTCGCCTCTGAAGTCCCTCTAAACTATCTGCTATCACCATGGTGTCGTCGGCATATCTAACATTGTTTACTCTTTCACCATTTAGAAGGATGTCTTCGTCTATTCCGTAAAGAGCCTCGTTCAAAATTTTCTCTGAGTACATATTAAATATCAACGGCGATAGGATACATCCCTGTCTAACTCCACGTAGTATTTTTATGTGATCTGTTTCTTCTCCGTTAATTTTCATGTATGCGGTCTGATTCCAGTAGAGTTCTGAAATTATTCTGAGGTCTTTGTCATCCAGGTCTGCTTCTTTTAAAATGTTTATCCTATTTTGATGTTGAATTCTGTCAAATGCCTTTTCATAGTCGATCAAGCACGCGTATACGTCGCAGTTAACGTCCCTGCATCTTTGAATCAGTACCTGTACTCCGAAAAGTGCCTCTCTGGTACCCACTGCTTTAATGAAGCCGAACTGTCTGTCCGATATTTGTTCCTCGCACTTCTTATAAATTCTTGCATGGATGACTCTAAGAAACAGTTTCAACATGTGGCTCATTAGGCTGATTGTTCGATATTCTTCGCACTTTTTAGCCCCCTGTTTTTTAGGTATCGCTATGAATTCTGATTCCAGCCATTTATCAGGGATGATTCCTGTATTGTATATTTTATTGAAGACAGCCGTGATCCAATTTATTCCTTCTTCCTCCAAGAGTTTTAAAAATTCAGCTTCGATATTATCAGGCCCTACAGCTTTCCTGCTTTTCATCCGTTTTATTGCTTCTTCTACCTCGGATTTAACTATGTCCGGGCCCGTCATCCTCTCTGAAAATGGATACCTATAATCCGTTCTTTGATCTTGAAAAAGTGTCTCCAAATATATTCTCCATTTGTCTTTCATCTCTTGGGTGTCAATGATTAATTTTCCATTGGTGTCTATGAGTTTCATTTGTGTTGGCTTTTTAAAAGTACCCGTTATTTCTTTTACCTTTTTGTGTACATTAAAATTGTCATGCTTGGCTTGCAGTCTTTCTATTTCTTTACATTTCTCTACAGCTTCTTTTTCTTTAGCTTTTCTTATTTTTCTTCTGATGTAAGCCTGCATTTTTTTATATTCATCTTTATTTCCTCTATATGCTGCAATATTACAATTATATAAACTCGTACTAAAAATACCAGAAGATCTTATGAAGATTCTTTGCAACTTATCCTTAAGTATGAATATACGTATATACTTAGATGTTACGTCTTTAGTGTCGTCCTGTAGGGAGTAGAAAGCTGAAGCCTTACAGAAGATGTCATAAGACATCATGTGTATGTTAAGGATCTCATATGAATCGCTAACTGCAGAAAGGCAACAAGTCCAGATTTGCCAATTTTTCAGGAGAGACAAAAAACTTGGTAAACTCACACTACTGATATTAATTTTTTTGCATTTAAGGTTTATGTGATTGGGCATTCTGGACTACTACATACTTATAAAATATTTAAATATTTTAAGAGGAGAGGGTAGAGAATTTTTTTGTGTTAAGGACATGTTCCCTTTCTGCCGAAAACAAGAAACGTTAAGATGTTCTAAGGAAAACAATCAATATACAAACAGAATATTTTATGAGAATTCATCATCATCATCATCAATCAGCCCTGAGTTGTCCATTGTTGAACATAGGCATCCTCTAACTTTTCCATCTGCTTCTGTTCTGCGCCTCTGCTATCCAATTGGTCACGATTCTTTTGAGGTCGTCGGTCCATCGCGTTGGGGATCTTCTTCAGCTTCGCTTGTCAGCCCGTGGTCTCCACTCAAGCAATTTTTTTGTCCAACTGTCGTCTTTCATTCTTGCAACATGTCCTGTCCATCTCCATTTTTGCCATTCTCCATTTTTCCATTTTGAGATGGAGATTATGAGAATTAATTTTAATGAAATAAAACAAATGTCTTATACATGAAATAAAGCAATTAAATCATAAATAAAAACTTTGAAGCAAATTTCAGTTCAAGTTTTTAGTTTTCTTCTGTAAATGCCGGTGTAATTGGCCATGACAAAATCGGATTCCAAAAATTCATTTTTTCTTCCGTATACCAATGTTTTCTTCATGTCTTTCATTTTCTTGTTGTTAATTGGAAGTACAGTTGAATATGGTCTTCTAGTAGGAGCCTGAATTGGCTGTACTGCATTCCGTCGTTTGAATTCATCCATTATGAAGCCGCCGATGTTCATCTTACATTGAACCGTGTTAGGATTCTTTGATGAAAAAGTCATTTCTCTGAATTGTGATATGGCAAAAACCCTTTTTTGGTTCCTTTCGACATTTTTGCCATACGAATTATCACTTAGCCAGATTTTTTTTTTATAAAACTGGGGCCACCATGAACTGAAGTCAATGAAATCATAAGCAGTCATTTTAATAACAGAAACTTTGCCCTCTTTTAAAAAGCTTTTCAACCTCATTAATAGTATAATATCGTTCTTCTTGCTTTAATTTCCTTCTGATGATGCCTTCTGAAATTTCTGTCATTTGGCATAAAAGAGTGGCCCCTAACAGGAAATCTCACACAAGTACATCATCATGCGAATCACAGTATTATTTTTATTTTGCCTTGCGACAGATAAAGGTTTTTTACACCACTGCCAATTTTGTTTTTTACGTACCAATCTAACATAGTACAAACTTCGTTTGAGCCTTTACTCCCTTCACCTTCATGTTAGATAAAAATGTACATTCCCGTGTCGCGAGATTATGCACACCAAAGACGTTTACAGTGAGCTGTCTAAGGTAAAAGGTATCTTAGACAGGAATACAAGGTAGAGATATGTTGGCCATAAAATCTATGCAGATGCCAACATTTTCTTCATGGTCACTTCTTTCAGTGATGCATAGAACTTTTTAGATTTACGCTTGTGTACTGTTAGCTCAGCGGCAGCCGTTCGCTTTGCATTCTCATTCAAAACAGGACTTTTTATTTTTAAATTTAGTTCCTCACATGTAACAAATGCATCTTTAACTGGGCAAAGCCAATAGAAGAGTAGTTTTCCTTAAAATATGTCCAAAAAAACTTGTAGGAGAGCCCTTTCTCAGTTCCTAATGTTGAAATAAGGAAACTATGGTCTTTTTTAATGAACATGTCGTACATGATTTTTAAATTCATATTAGCTGAAAAATACTTTCTTCCTTTTCCTGTATAATGATGTACTTTGGTGGGGAATCATTCTACATGGACCCTTAATTTAGACAGTACGGATCCAGGTATTGCATTTCCTGAAACGTTTTTTCCTCTGTTATCAGTTGTTGTTTCATTCAGTTGCAATAGATGGGACAAACGGTAATACTGCTTTGCAGTGTATTCATAGGTTTTCATAAATCCATTTTTACATACTTTTGTACGTTTTCCATTGTGTACTACATAATAAATCACACTGAAAGCCTTGGATTTCGCAGTTGACGAACTAGACCTGGGTCTTTCCCTTACAATCTGACTAATTTCCATAACAGATTGGATGTAAATGTCCTGTTCCGTTTTGGTTGTCATGTTATATAGTTTGGCGGATATTTCAATCATATCTTTTTCGGTTAAAACTTCAAGGCAATTGGATTTGCAACTGAAACAACAAAAGACTTTATTGTAACAGTAATTCAGTGAAAAATATATTCGGGATATAATGACAAAATGTACAAATTAACAACAATGAATAAAACAATATTTACCTGCAAAAATTTGAGCTTGTTTTTTTAGCTGGTACAGTTTTGCCAACCCAGTTTACGTGTTCTTGTCCAGCCACTTTAGACTTCTTTATTATGTTCCTTTTATATTTGTCATCATTGGTAAAACATTTTCTTTTCTTGTTTACACGCCATTCCTCATCTGAACCACTCATTCTAATCTAATTGTTAACCACAGTAAAGACGACAACAATCATCAATAAACAAAGCACAATATTGTCTGACTAAACTCAGCTGTGGGAATAATTCGAATATTTGCCACGCAGTTCTAGCGCCGCAACTGTTTACCGCAGAAAGAAAACTTGTCATGGACTAGTTTCCTTTCTGCAGTAAAGAGAACATTGAAAGCGTTGCCATGCCAATACAAACATTCGGACGTGTTTCCTTTTTGTAGTAAACGTTGCGTTTTGCTACTGGAAACAATTTTAATAAAATATACAAAATTCGTACATATTGGACATGATGAATTTCTGCAGTTAGCGATTCATATATACACCACATAACATAACTCTTCTCCAGACGTTAAGAAGAGACAAACAAATTATAAACACCGTAAAGATAACACTGCATTAGAAGTAAACTCCTTGATAAGTTCAGTAGTATTAAAAATGTTTCGATATCTATACAGACAGATAAAAATCACGATAATATTTTTAAAGTTATATTCATCGACAATCACCAGGTTTTGTTGAGCATTCCGGCTTTTCCCGTACAAGAGCTCAAACAAAACGTTTTAAAAATCCAATAGGATAGAAAGCATCATAGATATATTTTTTCCGTCCATTCTGAATACTCCCGATACTGAAAAATCCCAACAGCAGGTACAGTAAAAACACAATACCGAACATTTTCCAACTAAGCATACCTGAAAACAAAAATATCCAGAGTGCACACAATCAGTCGTGGATCTATTCCCGAAATTATATTTGCTTACACTCATTCAGTAATGGAAATTCGCAATCTAGATATGAGTCAGACCAGAAAACGGAATAATGGAATATTTGCATGATGGAAGTACACTGAAAGCTTCCAATTAATTTGACAGCAATCGCCGGATGGCAAAACGAAGTAAAAGTGTATTTTGCGTAGCGAGAGTGATTATTTATCTCGATGCATCTAAGAGGAATAATGGGGGTATTTACTTCCCCTAGTATTAAAGATTTCTATACGTTATTGTGACTATATTCAATCGATATTTGACCAGCAGATTGAATTATTTGCTTACAGTATTGTTAACATTACTGTATCAAAAAGAAGTAGTCCTTTAAATTTCACAAAAAAGGGAACTTTTACCTATTAAGGAAGTATCCAAATATAAATCAATTAAGGATAGAAACCAAAAAAACAAAGTGGTACAGTAGGAGGTACTGTAGACTGGCGCAGACAGAGCTTTATACTATATTTTCTGTATTTTTAAATTATATTAAGTAATTTTATTATTTATTTATTTTTTATATTTTAAACAAATTCCATAAATTATTATGTTTGCTCTTAACGCCACCTGTTAACGTATTAACAAATTATACGTTGTTAGCTTATGACAAACCTGTCAAATTCAGACCAAATGTTAATGATAAAATATAGATAAATATCATTTGATAGTAAATTTAATTATTATATAAACTAATTATGTTTAAAAGGTAGAGAAAATCCCCACAATGTAGATTATTTATTTTTAAGAAAACATCGTTTTACGTCGTGAGCTTGACCTGACCGACCACCGTCATCGAACGAAGTGTTAATGTGTGCATTAATTTTGTTTATTTGCTATTCTATATTGCGTAATATTTTTGTATTTGTCTTTTTTATCCTGTACAAGCTCAAAATACATAGAGATGGGTACCTGCATTGCTCTGAATACTTGAATAATGCAAGCAAAACCTTCAAATCAAACTATCGATGTTTCTAAATATATAATATTATTTATACATCTCCAATATACCGAAAAAGTTTATAGAAGAACGGTAGATATATTTCAGCACTTAGTTGGCACCCACTACCGATGCGTTAACCTCTTTTTATTTGTAAACTTTTCAATTTGACTGGTCCTTCATCCCGCGCCGACCTATTTGATGGATCTGCTTCTTACATCCGCTCCGTACTCACTGAAAAAACAAATCTTCGCTTTCACGCGGTTTTTATAACGTAAACTTCATTTTATGAACGTAAACAAGCAAACAGTAGAGAATTTAAGTCTTGGTGTATGTTATCACCTAAGTTTACTGTTATTACGTACTATATTGTTTATAGCTTGTTTATAGACGAGTTTTTTAGTGTGTTCCGTTTGAATATGTTGGTAATGTGTGCTTGACTTGACGATGCTTTTTTTTTGTTCGTCGTATGTGAACTTTGCATAAAGTGGCAACTGTCTAAACATTGGCGATTAGAAATATGGTAAAATTAAAGATTCTTAGAGAATTGTAAAAATATCTTCAACCAATGTTATCGCTGTAACTAACTTGTTAAATCTTTTAGGTAAATCATACTGTAAAAATAACAATATTTAATGATTTTATGAAATGTGGAAATATAAATCTGCTATTGGAAATTTTAGAAGGTTTAGATAACATTCGGCATTTTAGAAACATTAGAAAATAGACGGACGAGGAATAGTTGTGTTCGTAGTTCGTGCTTAAATAATTGTGCTTAAAAATTATTCGTAAAAAAATGTCTAGAACTAACTCGTGCTCTTATTTAGATTAAGCCACGCAAGGAGCTTTATATAAACTCTAACAAGGTTTACTTCAGTGCAGCAAAATTTTAAATTAATTTTATTTTTTAATGTTTTTCTACTTTAAATGTAGTTGCCAAGTACAGATTGTTGAAATAAAAAGTGTGTTTCCGCCCGGGATCGAACCGGGGACCTTCCGCGTGTTAGGCGGATGTGATAACCACTACACCACGGAAACTGTAAGAAGTTTTTATTTTCTTACAAGTTAAAGCGATTTAATGAGTTACGAGTAGAAGAGTAAATCCATAGTAGAAAATTTTTTGATGCTGAAAACTTGTCATTTTATTTTAACTTGGCTAATATGTATTGATTTGTAGATAATTGCTACTTCAAGGTACGGGAGTTCTTCGTTCATCAACTGGCAAGTTAAGGTTGTTGAGGGTCAGGAAACGGCGTTTTCGTCTTGGTTTAAATCGGAGAGGTTGCCTAGAGCTTCTTTTTTCGGGACTATCAGGAAGCCAATTCACGTTTGATTTCTGGAACGGTCCTTCAGGATTATTTGGGTTAGTCTGCACAAAAAATTTCATAAACGTGTCGTTCATTTGGCGTGTTATAAGGGTAAAAAATTGTCTTCATTGAATTTGGTCTGAAAATTTTATTGATTTTATCAGTGCCACAGTTAATATAAAGAAGCAAAGCTTTAGTAGGGTGTGGGTCTGATCTTTTGAATTAAGATTTTCGGGAGATTGCTGCCTGTGGGTGCTCCTGTTGGTGTGATTTTCTCGGTAACCATTTTGGACAGGGCTTGATTTAAAGAAGGAAGTTCTGCGGATGTACTGGAATCGTCGGAAATACTTATTGATCTGGAAAGAAGAGAATTAATGACTGAATTAATTTTTTAATAGAATATCAACTGTTTGCGTTGCCCCCTAAGGTCTATTAGTTTAGCAATTACATTCACAAAAGAACCATAAATTTTATTTTTCACTTTATACACTACAAAATGACAAGCTTAAAATTATACATGTTAAAACTAAGAAAGTTCTGTAAGGTGTAAGTGAGCGTCTGTTTTTTCACTGCCACTATCTGGGTTCACCCTTATCTTGAAGTGGAAGGATTAAACATATTGAGCGCTGCCAGGTCTCATTTAAAAAATATAAATTCCAATATTTAACATCTATAGTAGAAACCCTCAATTTAGAAGAGCGATTTCATAGTTTAAACGCCGAATATCCCCAAATTTAAATGTACACAGCGGCCCTCGAAAACTGCCTGTTTTCTCGATTGCAATTTGCGTTTCCTTATAAGAAATTACAGAATATATAAAGTAGTATATTTATTTGTGCTTCTCTATAGTAGACTTGACCAGAAGTTGTCGTACAGTGTAGACAATTCTTGTTCACAAGTAGTAATTATGGTCATACAAAACCTGTATTCTTCCACGCAGCGATTATTACCGTCATAAAAATACAAAAAAACATGATTTTTCAATAGTAAAAATTAAGTACAAAATTGTAATGAAATAAATTTTATTTATATGTTCCGTTTCGTTACATATTTAACTTTATAAAATAAAAATCGATATTTTAAAACATTATTTTTCAATCGTTTGGCAATGTTGGAATTAGCGAGGAAATTCCGTTTTACAATTCGGGCCCAGACATGCCGTAAAACTAGTTTTTATTATTTTTTCGCCGAAGAAATGGTTCATGTACATTGGCGTTTCTACGGGTAGTGCATTTTGTGAGTATATTTTATGTGATAAGTTTGTAAAGTTATTGTTGTCAATACTGTTTTAACAATACTGTATTGTAGTATTAATAAAACGTGTTATTGATAATAAGAGTGTAATAGTTTGTCGTTTTATAGTAAATTTTTAGTTATATTCTTATACAGAATTGTTGAAATTATTGTATATATATAGTATATACACAAATTATTGAAATATAATGGACGAAAAACCGAGTTGTTCCAAGAGAAGACAGCAAAATTCTGATGTTGATTCCAAAAATTAAAAGCCGCAAAAGAGACGGAAAATGTTAACGTCCGAAGAGAAGGTAATGATACGAAACGTTTATGAAGGAATTGTCGGCAGAAAAATGCCATTAAATGTTAGCCAAGCGGTCGACATTTGTAGCAGTTTAACAAAAGTATCCGTTAGCCGAATTTATCGTGTACTTAAAAATACATCGGAAAATAAAAAGCAAGAAAAAGGTAAAACTAGAGGTAGGAAAAGCATTGTTTTCGATGACGAGACAAGGAATATTATACGTCGAAAAATTCATTAATTTTATTTTCGGAGTGAAATTCCAACACTGAAAAAAATTTCCCAAGATGACTCTTTACCCAAGATATCTCGTAGGGTCTTAATCAGAACCATGCGCGAAATGAACTTTCGATATGTAAAACGCAACAGAAAAAGTATGCTATTAGAAAAAAATGAAATTATTCTGTGGAGAAGAAAATATTTAGAAGAAATACGAAAAATTCGCAGCACTGGACGCAAAATATATTATTTGGATGAAACCTGGATTAACGAAGGTCATACAGTTGAAAAAGTTGGGCAAGATTTAAATGTCAAAAGTAAACGCGAAGCATTTATAGAAGGCTGGTCTACAGGATTAAAAGCTCCATCAGGAAAGGGACTGCGTTTAATCATCACCCATATAGGAAGTGATACAGGGTTCCTTGATGATGGTTTGCTTCAATTTGAGTCGAAAAAAACAGGTGATTATCATAAAGAAATGATTTCCGAAGTATTTAAGCGCTGGTTTAAGAGAATCTTACCAAAATTGGAATCTGGGTCTGTGGTTGTTATGGACAATGCGCCATATCATAGCCGCAGACTAGAACAATTTACCGCAAAATTACTTGTTTTTTATAGCTTTTTGTTTGTGGCATTCTGTATTTTTAGGAGACTGTATAAGCCACAAAATATTTATTTATAGGTTTAATTTACTGATTTTTCGATCCCTATATAAAGACATCGTTTTCAAATATACAAGTGATAGTAATATTTATTTTTCTCTGGATTTTTGCTTGCCGTTCTGTATATTTAGAAATAATGTTGGGAATAAGTAACAATATATTAATTGAAATGTTTAATTTACTGACCTTTCGATCTCTATATAAAGAGATCGTTTTCAAATTTACAAATGATAGCAATATTTATTTTTCTGTGGCTTTTTGCTTGTGGCATTCCGTATTTTTAGGGAGAATGTTGGAAATAAGCCACAATACATCTGTTTATATGTTTATTTTACTGACGTTTTGATCTCTATTACAGAGACCGTTTTTAGAGTTAAGAAAAAAAAAAGAAAATTGTATAAGAATATATAAATATATAATAATAAACAAATAAAATAAATATAACTATAATTTATATCTTTGAAAACGGTCTTTGGATATAGAGATGGAAACTTCAGTAAAAACCTTCAGATAAATATATTGTGGCCTATTTTGAACAATAATATTTAAACAATATAATATAATTAACGTTGAAATAAAAGTGAGTGTACGCCACTGGATTTTCAAGTCTTTCCCCAGTTCTACGCCTTCAAACGATGACTCACTCACCCAAATAGTGAAATTAGAGTTTACTATGTTCTTCCTTCGTCTTTTAACATATTTTCTGTATACTGTATGTTTGGCGTTTGGTATGTTTTTGGACAACTTTGTAATTTAAAGATATGTGTGTCAGAATAAAATAATTTAATAATAAATAAAAAAGTTCGTGCATCGGCCGGGAATCGAACCCGGGCCGCCCGCGTGGCAGGCGAGCATTCTACCACTGAACCACCGATGCGTTATGATTATTGATATTTCAAGATAAGTTCAACCGCAAACATGTTACCATTACTTTATCTTTAGATTGTTTGACCTACATAAATTAACAAATGTATGTTTTTATATCAAACATTTATCTCAACCATTAACAAGATCTTTGCCTTCGTTCATACAAGAATTTTACTTCACAGCATCGGTGGTTCAGTGGTAGAATGCTCGCCTGCCACGCGGGCGGCCCGGGTTCGATTCCCGGCCGATGCACACTTTTTTTCAATAAAAATGTAATATTATTCTACCTTACCAAAAGTGTAGTTTGGTGTGAAAACAAGTATAAAAAATATAATATTGATCTATGAGATCTTTTCTTCTATTAGAGCAGATGTATCAGCACATTACATAGGATTTTCTATTCAGGGTGGCAAGACTTCCCATTTATGACGTGCTGATTTTCCAGGTCCACCATTAATAGCTATATTTGGTTCTTTTTTTTCTTCTGATGATCACTAGGAATTTTTTTTTCCGTCTCTTCTGTCCTAATCTAGTACTCCAGTATATATGTGAAAAAATCCTCGATTTCATATAAAAATCTTATGAATTTTGAAGGTTTTAAAAGTTTAACATTAAACATATAATTAAACAATTATAAAAAGTGGAAAAATCATTTTATGTACATATATAAAACGTTGCTTATCCATTTTAGAGAAAAATATTTCAAATAAAATTCGTAGATCTTGAAAAGCTCTTTAATTTGTGAGTTTCTAAATTCGTAAACAATAATTGACAGAGATAATTACAAAAAAACCCTTATTTTTGCAGTAATTTATAAATTACTATTTTTATTGGGAATAAGCCACAGTTTAAGTTTCAAATAAGTTTATAAAATAGTAATTGCTTGAAGATGCCACAAGAAAATAGCTTCAGAACAATTTATAAATGTTAATAACTTTGTTTTTTGAATAGCGACATGTAATTTGAAATGATGGCAATTAATGAGTTATTGAAGTATGTTAAATCTAGATCTAGATCCACCAAATAGCTTGTAAATTTAGGGAGTGACTCTAAAGATATTTATAATAACAGATCACAATCGATTCTGTGAAACTTTTTAATATCTATTCTTTAACTTTTATTTGAACCATTTTTCTCTAAAATGTATAAGAAATGTTTTATAGAAAAAAAAAATGATTTGTTGATTATTGATGGCTCTTATGGATATTAAGGCTCTATCGAAAATCGTTTCAGAGTAAAGATTAAAAAGGAGGGGTGACAGAACACAACCCTATCGTACACCTTTTTCGATTGAGAAATATGATGTAGATTCCAGTCCTACTGTCACAGATGCCACTTGATTCATATAAAGATTCTTTATGATTTTAAGGTCATTCTCATCTATCGAACGTTCCTGGAGCAATCTTACTAATTCTGAATGATTAACACAATCGAACGCTTTCTGGTAATCTATAAAGCATAGGAAGAGATATTTTTGATGATCTCTGCATTTCTGCAGTAGGACGGTTAAGCTATAAAGTGCTTCTCTTGTACCAAATCCTTGTCTGAAACCGAACTGTGTGGGCTAATGTCTCTTTCACATCTATTGTATATTCTTGTGTGAATTATCTTTAAGAAGAGTTTTAGGACCTGGCTCAATAAGCTGATCATTCGGAATTGGTCGCAATTATTAGCGTTTGGCAAACGCCAAACGCTACGCCAAACAGCATTTAAAACAATAGTAGTCAGCAAAGAACCAACCAGATGTAAAATAGAAATTGATGGCATCAGTATTGAACAAGTAATGGAAATACAATACCTGGGAATTACACTGTCTAGCTATGGAGACCTGGACAAAAAATAGACTGTCAGGATGCCTTAATAACACTATATGGCGAAACAGACACAACACTGAGATGAAGTCAAGAATTTATAAAGCCATTGTAAGAGCAATAATGACATATGCCTCAGAAACAAGACCTGACTAAGCCACAACGCAACGGCTACTGGAAACGGCAGAGATGAGAGTACTGAGAAGAATTATAGGAAATACGCTGAGAGATCGGAAGAGAAGTGAAGATATTAGAAGAAAATGTACAGTGTATAAATGAATGGACACAAAATAGAAAAAAAGGATGGAATAACCACATAAGCGGAATGGAGAAGACCCGTGTCATCAAAACAGCAAAGAGATAAGTCACCAATCGGTAGAAGAAGTATCGGACGAGCGCGCAAAAGATGGAGTGTCAACTTTCCATAGAGGTATTGTTTTGTATAAAACTTAAGAGGTCGCTGGTTAAATGATATTAGATAAATAATTATAAAGTAAAAATGTAATATTTTGTTTGTGAATAAATTAGCGACAAATAGCAAACACAACTATAAATAAATTAAGAAATTAACTGGTCTTACTCATTATTGATGTTTGTACAAAGAATATAGACTTACCTTTTGAAATATTGGAGTCGTAGCCAAGGAAATCTCGTTGGGCCCGCGTCGGGGCGCCCGCCGACGCTCGATGGCAAGAACCTATCACACACTAGGTCCGTTTCGTTCGCTGTCTTGAGATGAAGTGTCGTCTTGAAATCTTCAGAAACCACCCTCTGACGACGCTTCGAGGTGGTCGGTAGCACGAGGGCAAACCCATAAATCACTCTATTGTATTGCGATTTTGAGTGGCGATAATTTAAGTTAATTGTGACCGTACACTTATGTACATTGGCGACACAAGACAAAAATAACAAAGGAAGTCAAATTCTCCGTACTTAAAACATAATAAATGAGACAACCAGTTTAGCAATTGTACGAAATAACAGGAAACAATATATTTTACCAAAGTCGTTAGAATACATAGCATTATATTAGATCACATTACAGTACCGTAATAGAAAAATATTAAATGTAAAAATATGAAAAGAAATAGTATATACTTTCCCAAACAGGTATTAATCCGCCAATTAACAAGCACAATTGCTTGTAAAGAGGAATAAGAAGAAGAAGAAGAACCGTTGCAATCTGAAGGATTTTCATTTTTTCAAGCAAATTACATTGTGAGTTTTTCTTATTTAATTCGTTATGAAAATTTTTATTCTTGTATAAACGTATCAAGAAAAGACGGTAAAATTGCAGACGCCTAAAAACCAAATCCGGCCGAACTGCATATGACATGTAAGGGTTGTGGGTGTACGTCGGAACAACGGGAAGGGGGTTCGAATCCCGTCACGGTCCTTACACGTGTATAACCATTGTAATTCTGCGAGCCACTTATTCGCCTCGCGAGTTTCGTCTGCTATCCTGAATTCCCTGAATCCAGATGCACTTGCATTCCCTACACTTCATCACACCCATTCGTAGTCGTGCAAATATGTAGGTACACTAAAATATATGAAGGGAAAGGCTAATTTCGCCTAATAGACTCGGAACGTGATGTACGAGAGACGTCGAGTAGCTGGTGAGATTTTATCGTTATTTAGTTGAAGTTGAATGCGAGTGAAACATCTTCGAGTACAAAAAAAAACGTATAAGAGCGAAACGTATTGGAATTAGCAAAGTTTTTCGTATATTCCATGTCAATAGAGCTGGATTTAAACGAAAAATAACTATAAAAAATAGAATAATGGGAAAACAAATGTAGAAAACTTGATGGACGTATTCGAAGAAGAAGAAGCACACTAAAACTAATTTGAAAACTTGAATTCTGGAGCAATGACTGGCATAATATACTGAGAACTCCAAATATAAACTGTAATAGGTTCTGATCGAAGAGAGAAACACTCAGGTATTTAATATTTTAATATAAAATTAACTTACTTTACTTTATCGTGTCCGGTCATTCATAAAATTTCGGCCCAGTATCAGGCTATGTCGGTTCCATCTTTGTTGGCGAGCCACAAATCTTCGAGGGTACATCGATGAGGCCAGTTTCTGTGTGTAACAAGATGTTCCATATTCTGTGTTTCTCCACAGTCATAGTTCACACCATATTGGTCTATTTTCCCCCATTTTGCCATGTTTGATTTTACTGGAGCGACCCCCGTTCTTATCCTATTCATAGTTTTCCACGTTTTAAAGTCTAGGGATTGGCCGGTCCGTTGAACCTGTGGAAGAGGAAAATACTCAGGCAGTTCCAAGGAAGCTTTTCCTGGATTTTAGTCGCTTTCGTGGTGTTCGAGCTTTGTATAGGGCATGCCGCTTGTTCGCGATCTGTTTAATTTTCTCTATGTGCTCTGCTACGCCTCTGTGTGTTAAGGATTCTGCAAAACCCGCTGCTTTTTATAGATTTGAGAGTGGTGTTGGTTTCATGCACCCCGTTGCTATCCTGCATGTCTCATTTAGCGCAGTATCAACTTGTTTGGTGTGGGTAGATCTGTCCCAAATAGGGCACGCATATTCAGCAGTTGAGAAACACAGTGCCTATGCCGTTGTTCTTAAAACACCAGGACGTGCACCCCATTTACTTCCCGTTAGCTTTCTGTGTATGCTGTTCCTAGTTGTTACTTTCCCTCTCGTTTTTATGCAATGTTGTCTGTAGATGAACGACTGGTCCAGAGTTACTCCAAGATATATAGGGTGGTTTGTGTGTTCTAATGTATTACCATTCCACGTAATTTGGAGTTTTCGCTTCCTCTGCGCGAAGGTGGAAAGCGCAGACTTAGGTTTTAGAGGGATTGGCTCTCAGGGAATATTGCAGGTAGTACGCTGTCATTGTTTTTAAGGCAGTTTCGAGTTTCTCCTCCACTTCTTCCTATTTCCTTGAGCACATATTGCAAAATCGTCAGCATAGAGGAAGTACTTGGTTTCGGTCGGCGTAGGTTGGTCGTTTGTGTAAATATTGAAGAGCATTGGTGCTAAATCTCTTCCCTGTGGGAGGCCGTTTTTTAACTCTCCACCTACTTACTTTACCCTCCAGCATAACGAAAAAACGTCTGTTTTGGGGAAATGAATATACGACCTTACCCAGATGGTGGTCATTGAGAGTGTCGTATAATTTTCTGAGCAATGTTTTGTGGCTTACTGTGTCATAGGCTGCTGTCAAATCTACGAAAGCAGCCCCTGTTATAAGTTTTTATTCAAAGCCCTCTTGAACGTGTTCTGTTAGTGCGAGGACTTGACCGGTGCAAGATTTGGTAGTACCTGGCGAGTATGAGTCTCTCGTATAGTTTGAAAAAGTGACACAACAGCGAAATAGGTCTGTAGCTACTGGGATTTTCTGGGTCCTTTCCTGGTTTTAACAAGGCTATTACTTTAGATTTCCTCCATTATTTTGGAATTTCGCAGGCTTTGCAGCATGTGTTATAAAGTTACAAGATCCAGGTTTTTACTCCTTGGTCTAGATGCTTTATTTGTTCACTGCATATATCATCCACACCTACAGCTTTCCTATTTTTTAACCTGTTCATACCGTCGTGGATTTCTATTAGTGTAAAAGGAGTTCCTAGGTGGTTTGTTTCCGAATCCAATCTAGTGTTTGGGACCTTATATCGGTTCGTTGTTCTTCCATTCATAAGGAGTTGAACAGCGACTTGGTTTGCTGTAACCTTGCAAGGTGGTTTATGTTCTGTTGGATCACCGTCAAGTTTTTTTAAAAGGTTCCATGCTATTTTGCTACTATGTGTCATGTCCATTTTTTTCAGGGTCTCAATCCACTTTTCCTGTCTGGATTGACTTGGCTGTTGGAGTAGTACTGCTCCGCAGTCAACCGTTTCTTGGCTAAAAGAGTCAGTGGAATAGAGGGTTTCGTATGTTCTCATTAGTTCTTTGGACTCGCTGGACATCCCGGGAACATATTGTTGCCTACATCTTCTGGGGATAGCTTTTCTAGATACATTTTTGAGTACCTCTACAAATTTTTCATCGTTCTCTACTTTTGGTTCAAGACCTAGCAGCTCAGAATCTAGGAGGTCTGCATACTTTTGCCAATTTGCCTTTTTAAATTTAAATCTCCTTCTGAATGGAATAGCTTGTGGTCTGACAATTGGAAAGATATTTACACGAATTTGTCTATGCTAAGTGTTTGGTATGGGGTATTACTTTGGTACATCGGTCTTCGAGGTTATTACTTGAAAAACAGATAGCCCGGATGTTTGAAGATTTTGGTTGGTTGTTTATCTGCTGGAGTGACTTCCTCATTTTCTCGAAATCGTTTGGGCTAGATCTGGAAATACTTTTCGCCGTTCCATATTGCTAGGCTGATATTAGTACTTCATTTAGCGTTTTGTGATGTTGTAATCGGAGAACTTGTTCTATTTCAGCTTCCTGTAGTCCATATACCTGCAAACCAATTTGTTTCAGAAAATCTTTGGGTGCCTGAGAGTAGGCCAAATGCAATAATCTTTTAAGATCGGCTTCATATTCTTTCAAGCTTTCGTTATGTTTTGGATATCGAACTTTCAGCTGCCTTTATAAAATCTGCCATATATGTTGCTGGCCATATGTCTCTAACGCTTGAACGAGAAAGATATAACTGGGTGCATCCTGTGGCGGACATCGCTGTTGCTGCTTGTCCTCGAAGCGACACTACCAAGAAAGCAGCCATTTCTTTCTCATTAAAGTAATTTGCTCTAGCTGCAGCTTCGAATTGAAAACGATAAGTTTCCCGTGCTGTTTGACCATCGAATGGGGCTGGTTTTAAAATTTTACTCGTTTTAATTGTGCCTGTTCCAACTTATGGAAATATTCTAAATTTTTTTGTCAAGACACTTTTCTATATAGAATAATTCTTACAGAACTGTCTTATAGTATCAAACAACAGTGCATAACAGGGATTTTCCTTAATAGCACTTTTCGTAGACTTCATAGAGAAAAAGTAACCAATAGGAAGGGCAACATCAAGCCAGATACAAAATATGCGCGAAAAATGCCCAATGCTCAATAACATTGAGCAAAGACACCAAATGTTAATATAGCTTTTATTATTCCTCAAACATCTCATTTCGGCTTCATAAATATTTATTCTGGACTATCAATATATCGACTTCTAGACTCTTTAGACAAAGGTTATCGTATTGAATCCAAACTAAAAGATCTGATAACTAACAGAAGATTATTAGATGGAAAATAAACCTCAATATCTATTAAGTTTCTAAGATTGAACCAGAAATTCGTCAAGATCAAAAAGATAGAGCGTTGAAAAGGCTGTACAAATAAGTAGAAAATTACGTATTACAAAATAGTCGAATTCATTACATATTGCGTAAGTCCATCAAGGATATGATGCTACTGCTAATTCAAAATAACCAATAAACTTAATGAAAGACGCGTGTTCGTCTGAAAAAAAAATATCGAAAATCTTATTTAGTCTGTACGCATACCATTCCATTACTGTCAAATGAATAATGGTACAACAAGGGATGAATAATTTCTTATATAATCAGTTATTCTCCCCCATTCATCTACAAGAATATGCATTTCACAATGTAGTATCACAGGAAAAGTGTCATAATATATGCTATTTATCACCACGTGAGTGAAATAAAGGGAGTTTTAGTAGAGAGACGACATGTTTTGTCCATTTATATGTATATTTTGTTGGAATTTATTTGAGTTGGTGTATTTTCGACGTTGAATATTGACGGTAAGTGAAGGAGTTACAGTTTTGGTGTGGACATAGTTATTTGATTGCGAAATATGCGGTAAAGTATACTAAGTTTTACTGGAATGCGGAAACGCCGAGATATCTAAAACACACGTTCTTATTGTATTTGTATTTAAGCGTTAGTTGAATTTACTATGTTTTGAAAAATTCTTTTTTTTTTTTAAAAATTTTTTAATGTAAAAGTTTAAATTCAACGTTTTTAGACATATTTCAAATGCCTTACATGTATTGCCAAAAATCAAAACCGAAAGTTCATACGATAACATTAATGTAATACAATTTTATGCTCCAACTGCAGGTAAATCAGAAGCTGAAATAGAACATTTTTATAAACAATTCAAACAACTTCTACAATACACAAGAAAGGAAGAAATTACTATAATAATGAGTGTAAATGCAAAGATAGGAAAAGGCCGAGTCGACAATATAATAGGTGATTATGGTTTAGTAATAAGGAATGCTAGAGGCGACAGATTGGCTCAATTTTGTCAAGAAGAAAATCTGGCGATTATGAACACATGGTTTCGATTACCACCCCGTAGACTGTACACCTGGAGGTCACCACAGGATAATGAACAAAATTGCATTAGAAATCAGATCGACTTTATTCTAACCAATCTAAGATTTAGAAATTTCATTGTAAGCGTTAAGACTTTTTCTGTAGCAGATGTCCGCTCAGACCATAACCTCCTTGTCTCAAAAATGAAACTGAGGGTAAAAAAGATAATAAAATTCAAAGGTTCTAAGGTGAACACTCAGTTACTCAAGACAAATGAAATCCGTGTTGAGGTTTCAACTTGTATCAATCAAGAAATGAAGAAATTAACATCAGAAATGAAAAACACTAAAAATGTGAACAAAATCATGTGGAGCAAAATCAAAGATTCTGTTATAAAAACACAGAAAGAAACTCTACAAAAAAGAAAACAGAAAGCCGAAAACACAATTTGTGATACTGGAGAACAGTTTGGTTTAACAATAAACATAAAGAAAACAGAAACCATGGTTATCAGTAAGAGGGGCAAAGTGAAGATATTGAGCAAGTGGACAAAATGAAATACTTGGGAGTCTGGATTACGGAAGATCTGAATCCGAAATCAGAAATTCGCTCAAGAATAGGGCAATCAAGAGCAGTTTTTTTAAAGATGAGGAAATTTCTGAATAACCAAAGACTCAATCTGCAATTCCTCTAATGTTGGTTCTTTTGAAATTTCGATGTCTACTTCGTCTGCTTCTTCTTCGTGCACTGTTTCCTCCTCGTTATTAATTTCTTCTCCTGTTGTTTCCTCCGTGAAGAGCTCTCTGTAGTAATCCCTCCATATTTGCTTGTATTCTTTCTTAATTTTTCATATTCTCCTCTGTCTTCCTATTTATCTGTTCTTAGCCATTTAATTCTGGCTTGCACTTTTTTCCTGTTATTTCTATACATTCTTGTTTATACCATCCGTTTTTTGTTTTATCCTGACTGTTACCTACCTGCATATTTGCACCTTCTTCTATGATTTTTTGATCCTTTCCCATTCTGTGTTTATATCTTCTGCTTTATATTTCTCTTTTATTTGAACTGTTACTGCCTCCTCATATTTTTTCTTACTTCTTCATTACTCATTTTATTGACATTTCACTTTTTATGTTGGTTTTTATGTTTTGTTTCCGTTTTAACTTTTTGTCATATAGTGGTTGTAACTATGTAGTGGTCTGAATCTGCACACGCACCTCTAAATGTTCTTACATCTTTTATTGAAGATTGTTTTCGTTAATTAATCATTATGTGATCAATTTGACTGTATGTTTTCTGATCTGGTGACCTCCATGTTACCTTATGTATTTTGGAGAAAATGTATATGGTCTAATAATGTAGAAGTAAAAACCGTCATTTCAAAAACCTGGAAGAATTACTGCTCAGAATTATACCAAGACATTTCAAAAGATGCATCAGTCTCAGAACACAAGAAACTTTCGCAAATGTATGTCAACAATAGAAAAATTGCAATTTTGAAAAAATATTTTAAGTAAATTTATCATGTACGTGGGAGGGCGTTGCATTCTTTTTAAATCTAGTATTCTATGGAAAATATTAAATAGAAGAATGCAGTTTTTACTATAGGTTCTAAAAGAACAAATTAACAATAAAATAGCGAAAACTATATATGTTGATATCTTTTTCCTATCCCCAGATATAATAACAAATCTGTAGTGGTAGGTACATTTTGAGTTGACCATCCCTTACATATACAACATATGTTCAACACTTTGTATATATTAAATTATGGTAATTCCTTCCAGTAGACAACAGTCCCACAATTCCTCAGAAACTCGGTAATCACAAGAAGTGATAAAATGAGCAACTCCCCTCTCCATTAATAAGATTATCAATAAACTCGATATCCCTCCAACTGTCGGTATGCTATGATCTGACAGATTATAGAATTTCCCTGATTGAGTTAGGACAAGATGAAATTAAGGGGTCCTCCTTACCCCAAATGTGACATGGGTGTGACAGCGTTGCCAAATAACTCTAAACTTGAATATATCGACTAATTTGGATAATGGACTTTCTCTAACGAAAGACGTTGTGTATATTGTTGATGTATCTTGAAAGTTTTTTGACTCGTAATCGTAATTAAAGGAGGCCATGGAAAAACCCAGTTTCTGAACGAATAGTAACTCTCATAAAAGGTATTCAGTGCTTTCTTTAAATACATATTCAAAGAATATAAGATTATTGTGATCTGTATTGACATCATTTGTTTTGTTTTGAGCGGGTCAAGTATTAAATCTAATAATAGTATATAACTGAGAGCATGTTAATTAAATATAAAGCAAGTTACTTAAATGCACTTGTGATATTCAAAATTTGTAGAATATAATAATATAAGTGAATTTTTTTTCAATCTTATGGTAATCTTTTATTTTGATGGATTTTATTTTATGGATTCTGTCTCTTCTGTCTTGATTTCGTTAAATCTTCTAATACCGGATCCATGTCTCTCACTCACAATAGACAACAATATTTTGGTTATATTTTTGATTTTGCGATAACCTACAACATAATAATAAACTACAATACACACAATTGATCTTCCAGACAACTTCTTAGTCGGTACTTTATTTGGCAAATAAATTTTTTACATTTTATCTCTCAGATAAGTTTATTTATGTCAGTTAAGTCAAGATTTCTGTCCTAGGTGGCGCTAAGTTTTTAAATCTAAAGTAACATAAAGCTTTAAAATTATTTTGTTTATTAAATCTTATTTTGAAAGGACAGCAACCAATATTTTTGGAATTTTGCGAAAAAATTGATCGTACTATTAATTATATTAATATGTAATTAACATTATTAATATTATTAATCAACCGTATGGTATAATCAAGAACAAAATATAATTGAAATTTCAGATGTTAGTTTCGACTAGCGGACCAACTCGACATCGAGTTTTTTAAATGAAATTTTTATTTTCAAACCAAACCGGAAGTCGACCTAAAAACCGGAATGCAATTTTTAGTTCATCAAATGTCGACATGGATATCATTTAGCAGTTAATTTTGCATGCTGATCACGAATCCGGTGTCAGATTTGTTCTATCTTGACGTTTTATGCGCGTTTCGGGTCACTTCCGGTGTCGGATCGCAACCGGAAGTACATATTTAGATTCGTCTCGACGAGACCTTTCGATCCATATATACATTGTGGGGTCTAAAACTTAAAGTAAATTTTAACTTCCGGTCATCTCAAAACCGGAAGTGAATTTTTGTACCAAAAGTATATCTTGACAATCTCATACGTAATACTAATAATATTCCGAAAAAATATTTTAATTATCTAATATGGTTTTTGAGTCAAGTGGTGGACAAGAAAAGGGCTTAGCGTTTTAGTATATAAGATTTCTATCCTCGGTGACATAGTTACCCTACCAGACAAACAGTGTGACTTGTCGTCCTACCCTTCTATATAGATAGGTATATAATCTGCCAAAAAACTGTTCTGAAATCAAGAAGTATCAATATGAATAGGCCAGAAAACCAGCCTCTTATCACCATGCCTCTACTTCTTTAAAATAATCATTGTAGCTTGCCCTGCAAACCCGACATTCACAGTTTTTTTAAGCTCTTCGTCGGACGGACTGGACACGTTATGACAACTTCGTTAAGGAAATCTGAACTGGGGAATTTGTAAACAATTTTTGTGCTACAAATACGCTCTAAGAGTTTTTTATAGGAAGATTTTTGGATACTGCAGGTTGTTTCTAGCGATATATTGGGGGAGAGGGGTTGATTCGAAGTTTTGAAGGAAGTTTGGAAGGTAACTTTGGGTTTCGACCGCCTGGTAATGGCATGTCATTTTAACAACCTCCTTTGCTCCGTTCTTCGAGCTTTCGTTAGTTCGTAGAATGATCTTTTCTTAAGACTTTCAATCTGATTTCGGATGGTGGGAATATTGCCCAATTAATGGATCAGTGTTGACGCATAATCATGTCTTTTTCTCATGATTCTCCTCAGGATTTTCTTTTCGGTTGCAATGATTTGATTTATTAGTCTTTTCTTGAGGACTAGGTAGATTCTGGGTCTGTATTCGATTATTGGCTTGATGTATATTTTGTAAAGTATGAAGGAGAGTAAGATGGTTAGTGTTTAGAAATTTACCTCCATATGCTTTTAGGAGGTTGGCTTTGTTTCTTACTCTGTTTAGGGTGTTTTCGATGTCAGTGCTCCAGTTTAGTGTCATTGAAAATTCAACACCCAAGTAGGATACTGACAGTCTAAATTCGAGCCTCTCTCTATTGGGCATTATATGGTTCATCTGCTCAAGGTTTGGACGAGAACATTCGGGATGTTTGCACAATATTAATTGTATTTTTATTTGGTTTAGAGTTACTATCCGTTAGCCCGAGTAGGGCCATGTCGTCAGCATAGGGGAGGATGTTTTCGGTTATATAGTTGGGGATGGTGAGGCTACTGTTTAAGACTATATAGAATAGGCGCTAGTATTAAGCCCTGTGGAATTCCTGCTTGAGAAGTGAAGGGTGTGGACAGCTTATCAGCGACTTTAAGACTGAAAGGAATTGGCACTAAGACTTTGTGTAGTTTTTCGCCAGACCTGATCGAATAGTTTCTGGCCATCTAGAAAGATGCCGTTAGCTTACCTGTTGTGTTCATTAATTACCTGAGAAGTGGATGTTGCTGCTTCTATCAATGTCTTATGGGTGGAATGACTTGATCGGGATGCAAATTGAATGTTGGGTAGGATATATTGAGTGTCTAGGTGTTCTAGGGGTATTTCCTTAAGGATTCACTCGTAGATCTTGTCCAGTACCAAGAAGCGAAATTGATCTGTAGAATTCAGTGCCGAAGGGGGGTTTCCCTGGTTTTGGGTCTTCGTCGGAAGAAATTTTACGACTTCCTCGACTTTTTTTAGTGTGGCCAGAAGTGACCAATCACGGCGCAGATTGTCACTCTGCCCAGCCAACCACAAACAGTTTTATTAACTGCAACGTCATTGGCCTCCCGGCGGAAGATCCCTGTTAAATTGTTAACACAAAGTGTATAAAAAGATAGCACATCTTCCGAACGGGATCGAGTTGTCTACGTCACTAGCCCCTGCTAGACGTTATTGGCCGAGTGCCTTTACTACGATTCTGCGTTTTATTATTACCTGAGTGAACATTTCTTGGATTTAAGAAGACGTCGAAGCGAAGACGATTCCAAAGCTCTTTAGTGTTTGAGTGAATACGAACCCGTGTGGCTACGAGATCATTCAGACCACAGGAAGTGCAGGAACCGACGACTGTTGACTGACGGCCTACCTTTTGTCGAGGTAAAGAAGAGTCTGGCAATGGACTTACAACTACCTCGCAGAAGCCGGCTAGCAGCTCGAAGAGAACGCTCCCTGGCCAGATAGACACGATCTTTGAGATAGGGAAAGACAGGTTGTCTTATAACTATTGCAGATCGTGTCGAACTGACAGCGTTCTACTGATCCACTGACGGTCAGAAGTAAAGAAAAGCCCCAAGTGGGCTTGAAATTACTTCTCACTCGGTGGCCTAGCTGCGGTAACACTTCGCCGCCAGAAACCTTTACAGAAATACCCCGGAGGATGCTACGGCTGTTCGACATTAGATGAGGAAAAGACAAGATACTCGGACGGAGCTAGATCTGGTGAATAAAGAGGGTGTTCGAGTAATTCTACTGCTAAATCACGAATTGTTTGCATACCTACAACCGATTTATGTCCTGCAAAAACAAAATACCCTTCTTCGAACAACTTTTAACTTTTTTGACGTAGATTGTCCATCTCAGTTATTGTTCCACTTGTATCTACAAAGTCATCATTGTTACTCGTTAGCAATCTCAAAAAAAAAACTGCAGCCAGAACTTTTAACAGATTTTTAACAAGAAATTTCCTAGTTCTTGTAGAACCAAAGCGTATCCATTCCAAAGATGTCTGTTTGTTTTACTCTGAGTCAAGTTATTTGTTGCTATGGTAACGCCAAATTTATATCGACGAAACTCGTCTATAATAACTAGATACAAATACATCTTCGTATACGACCTAAATTTGTTAAAATTAAATAAAGCTAACAGCAGAAATTTGTCATCTATGTCGTTGTTACCGATTAAAAAAAGGATAGCTAATTGTTGCACATAAGGGAAAAGCCGGAGATGGTGAAGCCAATATTAGGAATTATGTAAGATTTATGGTTGAATAAAATTTAAAATTAATTAATTATTATTTTAATAAGGTTAAATAAAGGGAATGTAACCAATACAAAAGAAAATATAAAATTTACTTGAAGTACTACAACGGAATAGGCTTAGCTCAAGAGAATGAGAGTAGTGCTCAGAGAGGAGGTTGGCACGTTTGCTTGCCTGTAGTAACCTAAGATAGTTAGATCAATCCTAAGATGATCTTGAGATGGGCGCCAGGGTGAATTTTGAATATCACACATTTTCCTATCAGATGATAGGAAACAAATAAAAATCAGAAATGCTTTATACACTATATTCGAATCTTATGTACTATCCCAACCCTATACTTATATACATTAACCAATTATTAAAATATATCCCCAAAATATATATTTACAAAAAAAGACAGTTACCTAGAAATATACCTAACCCCAAAATATAATTATATACAAAAATTTGGTCTACCCAGTTCTCTAACAATGAGATATAATGATCTGGGATTACAGTTTAGGATAACTCACTTGGAGTAAATAGTACATAATTAAAATATTAGAAAACAATTAAATACTTATACAAGTTGCAAAAAAGGGCAGTTTAAAAATCTGAGACTAGTCAGTTAAGACCCTAGAACAATACATACATCAATTTAATATATGAGGGTATATACAAATTACCATAAAATTGGATAATATATCCTGACCACCTATAAAGTGTAATGTAAAATATTAATAAATAGATAAATTTAAAGTAAATAAGGAATAACAAAATTAAAGCAATTGAAAGAATTCAAATAGTTGAGGGTACTAACCAGGGATTGTGCACAACTCTGTTTCGTAACCCACTTAGGCTGAAGGCCTAAGTATCCGAGGATATAATATGTAATATATAAAAAATTTAAATTTGAATTATTAACAGCTTTAACTAGAAAGTAAATGTCCTTAGTAACCCTTCTGCTGGGAAGGCAGTTCCCTAATCCGCTGTCCAGGGTCCAGGTAGTGGATGGGCTCTAGTAAAGATCAGCCTATGTTCTTTCTATCTGCCACGGACGGTAGACCAACCAGAAAATCAAATTATAATTCTTCCCAATTCCAAAATTAAAATATTCTTCTCCCAAAAAAAAAAATACCAAGATAGGTCCAATGATTGTAGACGGCAGGCTATAAAAGAACAGAAAAAAAAATCTTTTTATTCTGTCTTCATGTACTTATAGTTTTTGTTCACATGACAAAAACTGGAATATATTGGTCATTAAGTGACCTTGACTGAAATATTTAATATTTCCATGCTGGAATTTACTTATATATGTATATAAAAACAATAAGAATGATTTTTGGATAGGTCTAATAAGGTGAGAAGATTTAAATGATTGAGAACTGGCAAGTTTAAATGGAAGATGTACGTGTATTGAAAGTACTTACCAGAACCTCGGAGTGATTTTCCCATAAAACAACGTAACTTTCTATATAAGACAATACATAAACTAAATACTTATCCAAACTCAAATTTCACATTTCCAAAAACCCATAAATAACTTAAAAATTATTCAATCTCCGTAAGTCCTGCCTGCCGTGATAACTTAACTCATTCCTTCTTGAAGTTCTGTTCGAAAATGAGCATGGCCTATGGCCTTGGCCACTGGCCAGTATTCGTTGTCCCTTTAATGACAAGGAAATCGATTCTATTGTAAATCGATGTATAAAATTGTATTATAAATTGCCTACTTTTACGGCGGCGAATTAGTAGCTATGTAGGGATTCGGTTTCATTATTTGAAAGATTTTGCTAACGTTCGAAGTGTTAGACTATTAACGATCGTATCGTTACATCGTCAAACTCAAAAAAGACTTCAATTAGGAATAAAAGATCTATTCTATATCAAGCGAGAAGTATTACGAAACATACTACAAGAATTCATTACACAAAGGTGCCTTACCACCGAAAACCTCGGCGTAAGATTGCTAATTTCGTTAAAGTTTAGAAAATCCTGCGATTTATATGTAAAATATATTTTCCACCAATTAAACTCATTGCCTAAAGAAGACTCGGCATGACAATGGAATGAAAAAAAGTCGATATCTTATTAATTGGCAACGTCGCACTTTTAAAAGCGAATGGGTGGGTGGCAGAAGGTTAAGATCGACTCGGGTAGAGGGTTAATCCTACAATAACGGCCCTACGACCCCGTCATGTGTGTGAGTCATAGGGTTCTTCTTGCTCGAACTCGACCCCCTGCCGTTTTATGCTTTCGAAACTTCCATGGATGAGTGGCGTGTTTTTGTGGACGTTTTTTTTCTGCCGGATTGTGTTCGACAATCGAACGCACATGCTACTGTTTGTTAGGAAATATATCTAATATATTATAGGGGTTTAATGGGATATTTGGATTAGTATTTCTCATTGCTAAGATGGATCAGAATGAACCATAATGGAAATAACATCTGATAACTGGATTCAGGCATACACGGAAGGCAGATTCGTCATCAAAGTATAAAATTGATCAAATATAGGATTTCCTATGATTTGCTGGTTCATAAATACTGATATGTATCAAAAGTATGGTCACAGCTCAAATAATTTTGAAATTTTTCGTCAGTGGTTTAAGACATTTACATGTCATTAGCAACTATTAGTTGTCATAAATTATTTTCAAATTTTATATAGCAGAGAATAAAATTTTTATAGAAAATCAAAATCGGTACTTTTTGTAGTAGATTTTACAAAAATAATCGCAGATTTTAAAATTTTTCAAGTCTATTCAATTAATTAGTTACTATTGCTAATCCCTTGGTCTACAAAACCCCTCCAGAATTAAAACGATGTTTTCTGGATGCTCGGTAAATATTTTTCTACCGTTTATCAAGTAGTAATAGTTTTTCCTCACAGACCCTAGCAGATAAACACTCGATGTGCCCTTCAATGTTTATCCTCTCGAGTATTACACAGTTTTCTCCGTCGTCAGGTCGTCACTGTCACTGACGATAACCTGCGAAGCGTTTCTGTAAATTGACACATCGGTGTTTACAAGCCATCCTATGAGATTTCCAGCATTACTCTATGTTTTTCACGGCTTTTACATGTGGTTGGATATTTCTTGAATGATTTCATTAACCCATTATTGTGATTAGGGTCATTAGTGTGATTATAAGTTGTTTAAAATTAAAATGTAAATCAATTATGTATAACTTGGTAATATTAGACGAAATCAATAATAAAGGCGGTACTAGTTTAATAGTATCATCCCATTTGGAGTACTACTATTCGATTGTTTTATTTCATTACTGTAAAGAAGGCGGAACTGGTTTGTTACTAATTGATTTTTAAGTGCTTCCTTTTTAGGTTTCGATTTGATTTGACACAATTTGTAAAAAAGATACAACCTTATGATTTACCAAATTTATTGGATGTGAGCATTTCGAAGGTTTGGCCGGTAAATTTTTTGCGTTTTAGAGTAGTGGAATTTATTTAGTAGTGCATTATTTTTAATATTTACTTTTACATATCATTTTTAGTTTTAATTTGCGAAGTATGGAAAAAGAATAAGTGATAGAATACACTTATATACAAATACATTATATATTAATCCATTTGTTTCTTCTTTTTCTTCTTCCTTCTTGTATGTAGGCTTTAAAGCATGTTTCTTCTTCAATATTAGCCTCATAAATTGTTTAAATTATCGCACCATCTTTTTTTCGGTCTTCCAATACTTCTTCGTCCATTTGGTGATTTATCTCGTGCTATTCGTACTATCCTATCCTCTGCCATTCTTCGAATGTGTTCGTTCCACTCTTGTTTCCGTTTTGTCACTCATCCATTTATGTCTTATATATTGCATGCTCTTCTTATGTTTTCGCTTCTCTCCCTATACAACAGACCTTTCCCTGATATTCGTCGAAGTATTTTCATCTCTGTTGTTTCTAGTAGTCGTCTCGTTTTAGATGTGTCAGGTCTTGTCTCCACTGTGTATGTTAATACAGGTGTAAATGCTGCTTATAGTTTATTTTTATGAACGAGAGAGTAATTAGCATAATTTTAACTGGTAGCTCCGACCACTCCATAGGCGTGCTCAAGATTAATTGAAAAATTACTTTGAATAATTGTAAAAAATAAATGAATTATTTCAGTGTTATAAAGTGTTATGTGTATGTAAACAAAAGTGACCTCTTTTATCACACACTGTATTAGAACTGACTGGCCTACATTAAAAAGGGTTTTAAAAAATTCACATTTTTTTTAATTTTTAAAAATTACAAAAGAGAAAAAGAGTTTTTAAAACCGTCTAAGGTATGTTAAATAGATGAATAAAAATATTAATATAAAACTTACAGCTACTTGTTACAAATCCAAATCAGATTCAGAAGATGAACTTTCAGAACCAAGATTTATAATAACTGGCTCGATCATTTTATCAGTAATATTGTCCAGCTTCCACATTTTTTCCTCTTCTTTAATAGTGTGATTTACTGCCTTTTCCCAGTTTTCAGGTTTTACATTATTTACGGCCTCCAAAAACAACTGTTTAACATCATGAATTTTAAAAGTGGTATTTTTTCTTGAAACTTCACTCTTTATCTGTGCCCATACCAGTTCAATCGGGTTTAATTCACAATGATATGGTGGGGATCTAAGTACTGTCATTCCACGATTTTTGGCAATTTCATCAATTTCGTATTTTTTAAATTTTTCTTTATGAAGGGCACACAACGAATAAAGTTCCTTTCTTATAGATCCGGGATGGTACGTAATATTTTTTGAACTCAGCCAATTCTGCAAGTCTTTTTTTAACCACTTGGTTGTGGGCAGTCCTTCTATAAGTCTGGAGTGATAACTTGCATTATCCATTACTATTACACAGTTCTTAGGAAGAAGATCTATCATTTGTTCGAACCATTCTTGAAAGACATCAGCGTTCATGTCTTCATGGTAGTCACCGGTACGAGTTGATTCAAAAGTTAATAAACCACCTTCAACAAAACCGTCTGAACTGCCAATGTGTACTATTATCAGCCTGCGTCCCTTTCCTGATGGTGGGTTTAAACCAGTAGATAAGTTATTTACAAAAGCGTGCCTTTGACTTGTAACAGTTTCATCCTGCCAAAATTTATTTGGTGTATGACCCTCGTTGATCCATGTTTCATCAAGATAAAATATTTTTCTTTTTTGGTTTCTCATTTCCTTTATGGTTCTTAGAAAATGTCTTCTCCATATGACAATATCGCTTCTTTCTAATAAAATAGACTTTCTGGGATTCTTTTTCTAGCGGCAGCCTATTTCTTTTAAAAGTTTCCATAACGTACTTCGACTCATTTCTGGGTAATCCTTATCATCTCGAACTGAGACAAGAACTTTATCCAATGTTGGAAATTCTTGTCTAAAGAAGAATTCAAGCACTTTCCGTCGAAGTCCTTCTTTAAAATGATATTCTATTTGAAATTTTGGTTTCCCTGGAGCATTACGTGGCATTTGAAAACTACCACATTTCTCTTCTTTAATAACTCTGTAAATCGTAGATTTCCCAACACCAAGTGTACTGCTAACTAACTCAACGGTCTCATCAACACTTTCACATAAACGTTTGTCTGTAAATGATTTAAAACAATTAAATATTAATGTTTTTTCATTAACTGTTAGAGGACCAATTTTTCGGCGTTTACACGGCACTTCCAAATTTTCCATAACACTAGTATACACAATAAACTGCACCTTGCAACTGAAGTACCTACTTTTAGTGAACTGTTAAGAATTTTGAATACGCCACTTGGACCTTCCTACAAAATGGAAAAACCCACTATCACATTTTCTGTGGAATAAGTTTAGAAGGTAATTATCTAGTCAATTACTGTCGTAGATTCCTGGAATTAAAGAATTAAATGTTTGATTGTTGAAACCCTTACTTCGTGGAATGCACTCATTTCAGATAAAATAAAACGTTTTATTTTATCTAAAGAATTAAACTTTATTTTGCAAATAGGCAAAGAATTAAACTTTATTTTGCAAATAGATAAAATAAAACGTTTTATTTTATCTAAAGAATTAAACTTTATTTTGCAAATAGGTAGGTACTTATTAAACTTTTATTGGTTATATATAACCAATAAAATAAACATCTTACATTTCTTGCAAATTCATTAGTACCTGTTAACCTCCATCACTCCGACACTGGCAACCTTATTTAGGGATTAGTAACCCTCACAACTATTGTATTCTATTCTGCTCCAACCTTTATACCTGGTGGTCATACTCAATTTAAAATTGTTTTCCTATATACTTCTGTAAACTTTGACAAATATCTGTTTTTCATTGAGTCACCCGTATCAACAGTTTAGGGATTTGCATACATAATTTATTGTTTTATTACTCTCTCATACATAAAAATACACTATAATAGATTCTTGTTTTTGTGTCTGTTGTTGTATTAGGTGTTTGTTCTTCCAGATTGTGTTATTAAGAGATACCCCCTTTACTTGCTTTTAAGCTTTGTTATCGTACTTCTTCTTCAACATCTCCGTAACTAGTTATATCTATTCCCAGATATCTTAACCTTGCTTCCTTATTTATTATTTTCCGATCAATTTTGATTTTACATCGTAGTGAGTATTTAGATGTTCTCACCTTCGTCTTGAAGGGGAGCATATCTGGATCTCCTTCCTTCCTTCCTTCAAGTCATCCTGCAGGGAAAACTATTTGGAAAATGAAGTCCAGGAAGAAGAAGAACATCTTGATTAAAGAACCTCAGAATCTGGTTCAATACAACATCTGTGCAGCTTTTCCGCGCTGCTGCAGATAAGATAAAGATTGCCATGATGATCGCCAATATTCGTAACTAATAGGCACATTAAGAAGAAGAAGAAGATCTTCTTCTTTGACTACCGTGCCCAAGTTTTAGGCGTGGGTAGCCTCCATGACGATTTGCCGGTATCGTTCTCGATCTTGCGGGGCATATAATTCATCTGATGATAAGCCAGTCCATTGACGAAGGTTTCGGAGGCATGGGTATTTCTTCCTACCTGAACGGGGTTCCTATGACACCATCCAAGTGGGCCGAATAAATACTTCGGCTAGGTACAAGTAATTATAAGGTATAATTACTTCGGATTATTACTTCGACTTGGTATATTTCCATTAAGCGGTGGTTCTTTTGTTATGTGGATTTAAATAAACACTCTTACTCAGTAGAAATATATTTCAATTATAAATAGTATACCTTTAAATTGGTTGATAGACAATACAATAATTACTATTTATTTGCTCGTTGCTTGTATAAGAAATATTAACACTTACAATTATTGTTAACACGTGATCGGATGATTCACCATGCGGCAGTTGAACTTAAGAGCGATGTGTCTTCTCGGACAGTTGAACGTAAAAGAGAAAGAATTTTATGCAATCTTTCGCAGAGTCAAATTTTGGCCCAGGGGATATTGCAGCAAAGGGTAGGACGTGGGAGCGCTGTTGCCAGTTTGGATTAATTCCGAACACTATTAATTCCACTTTTTCCGTCGATCTTTCCGTTGAGTATCAACTGCATTATCCTGTATCTGCTTCCTCTCATTATATGCCCCAGGTATTCGAGTTTTCTCTTTGTTATCATCTTTATTAAGTCGCCTTCACCTTGATCTACTCTGTTCAAGACTTCTTTGTTTGAAATGTGTTGAACACATGATATTATGAGCATTCTACGATATAACCACATCTCGAAGGCTTCTAATTTGTTCATCATGTTAACCTTCATAATCCAGGTTTCACATCCATACAGTAATACAGGATACACATAACATTTTAGAAACCTAATTCTCAGCTGTAAGTTCAGCTGAGAATTGCTCACAATAGATCTAAGTTTCATAAATGCTTCTCTTGCAATTTCTATACGAGTTTTAATTTCTTCATCCGGATTTAGTGTCTCGTTTATTCAACATCCTAGGTATTTAAAATAGTTGTCATAGATGTTGTCATACATTTGGTTTTTTCTGCTGATATTATCATATTGTATTTCTTGGCTGTTGTATTGAAGATGTGTGTTAATCTTTGGAGCTCGTCTTCTGTCTCGGCCATCAATGCAGCGGCCATTTTCTGTGATTTGTCTTAGTACAAATACGGCGTCAACACAGGATCTTCCGGATCTGAATCCTTGTTGTTCATCTGATAAAGTTGTTAGTTTATTGATTTTGTTAGTTAGCACTTTTGTGGTAAGCTTAAGTGTGGTGTTCAGTAGATTTATACCTTTATAATTGTTGGGGTCTTCTTTATCTCCTTTCTTGAACATTGGTATTATTATGCTGTTTCTCCATGCGTCTGGTATCTTGTAGTGCATTATTAGTTTTTGGCCTAGCCTCCTTTGGTACATTTCTCTTGCAGAGTCGTTCCACAGTGATTCTACATTGAATTTGTCATCGGTGATTTCTTGTGGAAAATGTTTTGGTGTTATTTTCATTATTATTTTTGTTAGTACTAGTTTGTGTTCACTTCCTGCGTCTGGTGAGTTTAAAGTTCGGATATCTACAATTTGCTGTGGGTGGATTTTGGTACTAGGTACCAGCTATTGGTACACACACCTAAGGTTAATTCATGATACTGCAAAAACTTAAACATTTCAGTTTCGAATTTTTTTGAAGATATACTTCAATGGTGCAGGTATATATGTAGGATCCGTATTCAATGAATGGTTGAACAGTAGAACAGTGAGAGGTGAAATTTGCAATTAGTGACCCGCACAATTTCCCTATCCATTCGACTAATGGTGCGCATATGTCGGATAACTGTCCCCAATAATAGAACCTAAAAATGACCTTCGAGGTCATTGACAAAACTGACGTTCAATATCACTGGTCGCTTCAAGCGTTTTTTCTGAGAGAACGGTTCACTTTATAGAAAAAGTGCAACATTTCTCTTCAAAATTATCTCAAAATTGACATCCACAGCAAAATCCTCGTTTTTAAACATCAAATCAGTTACGACTGGACTATAAGGAGAAATTGGCTACGAATTTTATTAAAAACACTTTCTTTTACCTTTTGAAGGGCTGTATGAAAAATACTGGCTGAATTACATCATACCCTTCCGATAAGCCAATCCCATCTCTAGAGTTCAGGTAGATATCGAATTTCTATGTTGGCTTTAACTGAAACAGCCTTTATGGGTGCCCCGAATCCTGTCTTGATGGTGTATTAAATTACATACGAGCAACGGAACACTACAACCATGATTTAATGGGACTAATGAGTAGCTTTTAGTTGAACAATAAATTAGAGAACGTTTTATAGATCAACTTTTTTTTTTCCAGTGTCATAAAACCTTAGAAGATCAACTAATAACAAAATAATTATCATTGGAAGTCAAAGATTTAATTTATAAACCATAAATTAACATGACAATAAAAACTTGACTAAATTTAGTTCCCTAAGGGCCGGTTTCACCAATGACAAATAGCAGTCTATTCAATGAATAAAGTTATTCGACCAATAAAACTGACATATCTGCGTTTCACCAACGTCAAATAAGACTTATTCTATGAATAAACTCCAAATAAGTTATTAGTCCAATATCGGCCAAATAAATATTTATTCTTCGAATAAGTTGACAGCTAACCTCACTTTAAATATCAATAATAAAGAAAATTCATTAGTTTAACTTGAAATTATCAACAATTTATTGGAGGTAAACGTAATTATATCACACAATTTGAATTTTGTATACATATATATTTATTTTAGATTATTATCTTCATCATCATCATCCTCTGATGACGGAAATGAGCAGCGAAGGAAAAGACCACGCTTGCAGCTGCAAAGAAGAAACCCTTTTGCTGAATTTGATGATGTGGACTTTAAAACTAGGTTTAGAATATCAAAGTTCTCCATTTCTTTCTCTAAATAATTTTTGCTCCTCTCGCGTTTTTTGTCCATTTTCACAAGTTTCAGATTCACATTAATTTACAACCACAACAAACAGATTTTTTTTATATAAATTATGTATTGACATTGACAATTATTATTATTTGTACAAATTAATCAACCGATATCAAATATTATAGATTATGTATATGATTACAGTGAAAAATAGTGCGATGCACTTGGCCAAGCATTTGAGAGGTTGAGCCCAAGAGAGGTGTCAACGAGTACAGTCTTTGGAAAATCATTACACTTTGAACTTATTCGACGAATAACTAACTGTGGATTACAAATAATTATTGAAACGGAATAAAATTTATTCTACTAATAAATTTTATTCGACGATTAACTATTCAGTGATTTATTTGTTGTTGGTGAAACCGGTCCTTAAAATCTTAATATTGTATGTATTACACTAAAATAAGTATCTAGAATATTATTACCTAAAGAGAAACGTCAAATAAGGGCATATAGCAAAAATACAACAAGGAGGAAGTATTAAAAACACGAAACTTCTCGTATTGTTGTCCATCTAAAATTCTACGCAACTGTCAACGTTTGCTTCATTTTCCCAATATTTGGAATAATTGTACCTCCTGTATCTGATTTCTTTCTCCTGTAGGTTTTGCCACAATCACCCACATCAAGTTTATGATATTTTGAGGTGTCTGCCCAACTTTTTCGTAGTTTTTCTTTTCCCATTTTCCCAAAGTGGCCACTAAAGAGTTTTTCTCAGGATACTCTTTCTCTTATTTGTTTTTTCTTTAATCCACATCAGTCTTTTGATGCTTTAACATTCTATCGAGAGCATATATCGTGAATCTAATGATCCTCCTCTCACCTTAAGTCGACAATTTCTTCTTCTAAATGTGCCTATCTTCTAGAGATGTTGGCGACCACATTCGCCGGAATTCGAATTAACGGAGAATGTATCAATAACATCAGATACGCGGATGACACGGTGGTATTCGCTGACAGTTACGAAGCCTTCCAGGAGTTAAGGAAGTCAGTCGAAGTGAGTCAGAGATATGGATTACATATTTGAGTCTTACTCTGTCAAACGCTTTCTGTAGGTAAATCAGACAGAGATGATGATCTATTAAGGCGGGTACACATATGCGAGCAGAACTGTTCGCGAACCGTTTGTGAACGCTATAGTCGCTATATTCGTTAATTTGTACGACGGGACGAACCGCTTGCGAGCTGTTCGTTCGTTGCTCGTCAGGAACCACAGCCTGTCGGTTTTTGGGACGAACACAAAGAATGTTCGCAGTTAAATTTGGACGGTGTTCGAGACTATAAATTGTTTCTGCTAAGTGTGCGATGAGATCATTCGGTTAAACAAAATTGCTGAACGAGCGCGGCTTATTCAAAGTAGCGAGAGAAATTAATAACAGATAATGTAAACAATATACCGAAATGTTTAGAATAACGAAGTAAATTAATTCTCGGTTTGTTATTAGATACATAGGGTATTGGATAGCCTGAACATAAACATATTTTCAACGAACTCTTTGCGAACAGCTCACGAGCAGTTCGCAAACAGTTCGGCTCGCATATGTGTACCCACCTTTAGACTCTAGTGATTTCTCAGTAATTTGCTTTATAACAAATATTGCATCTGTACACGATCTTCCACTACGAAAACTCTGTTGTTCATCTGCTAAACTTATCCTCTGATTGATTAGCGCTTGTAAAATTTTAGTTGTAAGTTTTAGCGTATTATTTAACAAGTTTATACCTCAGTAGTTTTCTGTCTGTTTTTTATCTCCTTTTTTGAATAGTAGAATTAGTTCGCTCGTTCTCCATTATTCCGGTATATTATTGTGTTTTATAATTAATGTTGTTAATTGTTCTGTCATTGCTGCTTCACAATATTTTTGCAATTCGTTTGGTATCCCTTCTTTACCTGCTGCTTTTCTGTTCTTCAGGTTTTTCTACCGTAAAAACCAAGTTCTTTCGAAAAGCATTCCCACTGATCATTTTTTATTTTTCTTACAAGTGCATGTGTTTCGTTTCTGATTGTCTTGTGATTATGGTATGCCTCTATTTGTGCTCGAATATATTACAGTTGTTTGCTACACACTGTATGGAACAGCTTAGTGAAGTTCAATAGCGCCCATCTCTATTATACTATATAAAAGGAACGAGAAAACCTCTTCGACGAAGTTCGAGTTGCTGATAACTGTTGAGAAATTCCTCGATAGCATGGTATCGGTGTTTCAATTAGAAGAATCAGGTTGCGCATTATTGTACAAGACCAATACCGTTCCGGTCTCTATGAAAGCCACCGTTGCTGCATCAATCATTCGATTGTTATTAATGTGAGATTCCGCCGTCGGATTTTTATCGGAGTTCGGATTAATTAGTATTTCTTCCTTATTTGTTAGACGGACACACAGTATCAATCAACTGCCAATTAACTGAGATGTAGGTCACGCCTGCATTTGACGAGATGGAAATGCATCTTTGTCTATTCACGAATCAGTATCCACGTGCCTGACTTCTCAACTTCTCGACATGCCTTATTATAATTTAACTATTTTACATTTTCTGGGTTTAGTTTTGTTCAATATTTAAGTTTTATCCCAATTTAAAGGTCCTGTGTGTAAATTTACCTGATTTAAGAAAATAATACAAATAGTTTCAAAATTTTTGCAAGACGTATTTACGCTTTTACACTTTTAAGATTCTTGGTTTTATGAACAATTAACAACATTAATTAATAAAATTATAAAACACAATAAAATACCGGAAGAATGGAGAACGAGCGAACTAATTCTACTATTCAAAAAAGGAGATAAAAAACTGCCAGAAAACTACAGAGCTCCTTCCACCTTTTCATTATTTCCTCTTTCTCGCTGAAAATTGCCCTAGTTTTGTCCTTGCAAACTGTTGATCTTGTCATGTATCCTTGGGTTTATTGCTTGGTTTTCTTGTAAAATTTTCTAGTCTCTCTTCTGTTATTATAACCTGTAATTTTGTTGTATTTTTCTATTTAACATTTCTCTCTTTTTCCTTTTACATATTGTCTTTGCATCTTTTCTGAGTTCTTCATATGCCCTTCTATTCAATCGGGAATCCCTTTGTAGACGTTTCTGTCTAGCTATATTATTGCTATTTATTACTTGTTGGCAATCTTGGTCAAACGATTCCTCGTTTCATTTGCTTGAAGTTTCACCTAATGTTTCCTTTGCCATATTTGTAATTGTCGTTTGGATGACATGTCATTCTTCTTCGATGTTGTTTTGTTCTCCTCTTTCATTTAATATTACTTTTATTTTCTGCTGGTACTCATTCTTCTTTTTAGGGTTTTTAAACATATGTGTTCCATTTTCTTTGTTTGGCGCCTTTCTCTTTTCTTACCATTGATATTCTTTGTTTTATCATCGATATAACCAGGTGGTCCGAATCGCAATTTGCGCCTCTATAAGTTCTATCATCCGTTACGGAGGTTACCCACCGCTTAGATATTACCAGGTATCATCCAGGTTCCTTTATGAATATTTTTATGAGGGAAACACGTACTAACAACTCTTAGTTTGTTTGCCATTGCCAACTGTGCTACTCTTATACCGTTGTTGCTGGTAATATCATGTAAACTATGCTTACCAAATGATTCTGCATATATTGGCTCTTTTTCCAGCTTCGCGTTCATATCACCCAGGACTATAACTGCATCTCTCTTCTGTGCATTTTCACATTCTACTTGTAGTTGGTCATAGAATTGATCGGTTACTAAAAAAAAGATCTTAGATCTGCTTCTGTTGAGGCATGGATATTAATAATTGTGGAAGATCGTGTACAGATGCAATATTCGTTATAAAACAAATTTCTGAGAAATCACTAGAGTATAATAGACCAGCATTTCTTTGTCTGATTGATCAAAAGAAAGCGTTTGACAGAGTAAGACTCAAAGATGTATTCCATCTTCTGTATAATAGAGAAGTTCCTCTAAATATTATAAAACTACCGAAAACATTTACCAAAACAAAGAAATGGAAGTCAGAATAGATGGAAAACTTACAGAACCTATAGAAATAGGCAGCGGAATAAGACAAGGGGATTCATTGAGCCCCATGGTCTTCAATTTGATCATGGATGAAATCATTAAAAGCGTTAACAAAGGAAGAGGATACAGAATGAGAAACAAAGAAATAAAAATACTCTGTTATGCAGACGACGCAATATTGATAGCTCAAGCTGAAGATAGTCTGCAAAGACTGATCCACAGGTTTAACTTAAGAGCAAAAGAATTTCATATGACAATCTCATCTCAGAAAACTAAAACAATAGTAGTCAGCAAAGAACCAACCAGGTGTAAAATAGGAATTGATGGCATCAGTATTGAACAAGTAATAAAAAAAAACACCTGGGAATTACACTGTCTAGCTATGGAGACCTAGACAAAGAAGTGAGAGATCAAGTACAAAAAGCAAATAGACTGGCAGGATGCCTTAATAACACTTTTTGGCGAAACAGACGAAGACTAATAATGACATATGCCTCAGAAACAAGACCCGACACAGCCACAACGAAAAGACTACTAGAAACTGCAGAAATCAGAGTATTGAGAAAAATTACAGGAAATACGCTGAGAGATTGAAAGAGAAGTGAAGACATTAGAAGAAAATGTAATGTACAATGTATAAATGAATGGACACAAAATGGAAAAAAAGAATGGAATAACCATATAAGCAGAATGGAGGAGACCCGTCTCGTCAAAATAGCAAGAGATAAGTCACCAATCGGCAGAAGTATCGGACGACCACGCAAAAGATGCTTATAAAGAGGAAGAAGAAGAAGATTCTTGATAAATCGTTTTAGGGGAAAGCCCGAGGGTAAAAGTGGCATTTTTTTAGCCTCCTAAAATTTACATTTTCGGCAAAATTCAGCGTATTACCGAACTTTCTGTGACCTTTTGATCATATATTTTTTTTAGTTAAACTAATTCTCACACAAATGCACCGTAGCTCTACAACCTTTAACGAAATCATTTAGCCACAACTCCTAGATTTTTTAAAAACCCCAAATTAGTTTCGTCTACCCAAATTAAAAGCTTCCCCGAAAGTTATTTTGCTTGGCGAACATCAAATAAATTTTTAATTGCGAAGCAGCAAGTGCATATGTTCGGGTCCTTGACTTCCTATTGTTTTTAAAAACCTACGGAAATAAAGTTTATTAAATGTTAACAAAAAAAAAACCTCTACGAGTGCCTCTTGTGCTAACTCTCGCGTGTCTTTTTATGGTCGTTTCCTTTCAACGTTAGTTTTTGTGCAATTTTATATTTTCATTGCCTCGCTTAACGTCCTTATGAGTATTGGCTTTATTATCATTTTAAGTGGATGTTTTTGTCTGCATTCGGATGCAATTGTGTTGTGCTTGTGTATTAGGGTAAACAAATGACGGAAATATTAAAAAAATATAATGGATTGAGAAGGAAATATTAACAGCACGAATACTGCAAATAATGTAATTGTTTTAAATTGTCTATAGTTTATTTTTATGAACGAGAGAGTAATTAGCATAATTTTAACTGGTAGCTCCGACCACTCCATGGGCGTGCTCAAGATTAATTGAAAAATTACTTTGAATAATGTAAAAAATAAATGAATTATTTCAGTGTTATAAAGTGTTATGTGTATGTAAACAAAAGTGACCTCTTTTATCACACACTATATTAGAACTAACTGGCCTACATTAAAAAGGGTTTTAAAAAATTCACATTTTTTTTTATTTTTAAAAATTACAAAAGAGAAAAAGAGTTTTTAAAACCGTCTAAGGTATGTTAAATAGATAAATAAAACTATTAATATAAAACTTACAGCTACTTGTTACAAATCCAAATCAGATTTAGAAGATGAACTTTCAGAACCAAGATTTATAATAACTGGCTCGATCATTTTATCAGTAATATTGTCCAGCTTCCACATTTTTTCCTCTTCTTTAATAGTGTGATTTACTGCCTTTTCCCAGTTTTCAGGTTTTACATTATTTACGGCCTCCAAAAACAACTGTTTAACATCATAAATTTTAAAAGTGGTATTTTTTCTTGAAACTTCACTCTTTATCTGTGCCCATACCAGTTCAATCAGGTTTAATTCACAATGATATGGTGGGGATTTAAGTACTGTCATTCCACGATTTTTGGCAATTTCATCAATTTCGTATTTTTTAAATTTTTCTTTATGAAGGGCACACAACGAATAAAGTTCCTTTCTTATAGATCCGGGATGGTACGTAATATTTTTTGAACTCAGCCAATTCTGCAAGTCTTTTTTTAACCACTTGGTTGTGGGCAGTCCTTCTATAAGTCATAAGTCTGGAGTGATAACTTGCATTATCCATTACTATTACACAGTTCTTAGGAAGAAGATCTATCATTTGTTCGAACCATTCTTGAAAGACATCAGCGTTCATGTCTTCATGGTAGTCACCGGTACGAGTTGATTCAAAAGTTAATAAACCACCTTCAACAAAACCGTCTGAACTGCCAATGTGTACTATTATCAGCCTGCGTCCCTTTCCTGATGGTGGGTTTAAACCAGTAGATAAGTTATTTACAAAAGCGTGCCTTTGACTTGTAACAGTTTCATCCTGCCAAAATTTATTTGGTGTATGACCCTCGTTGATCCATGTTTCATCAAGATAAAATATTTTTCTTTTTTGGTTTCTCATTTCCTTTATGGTTCTTAGAAAATGTCTTCTCCATATGACAATATCGCTTCTTTCTAATAAAATAGACTTTCTGGGATTCTTTTTCCAGCGGAAGCCTATTTCTTTTAAAAGTTTCCATAACGTACTTCGACTCATTTCTGGGTAATCCTTATCATCTCGAACTGAGACAAGAACTTTATCCAATGTTGGAAATTCTTGTCTAAAGAAGAATTTATGCACTTTCCGTCGAAGTCCTTCTTTAAAATGATATTCTATTTGAAATTTTGGTTTCCCTGGAGCATTACGTGGCATTTGAAAACTACCACATTTCTCTTCTTTAATAACTCTGTAAATCGTAGATTTCCCAACACCAAGTGTACTGCTAACTAACTCAACGGTCTCATCAACACGTTCACATAAACGTTTGTCTGTAAATGATTTAAAACAATTAAATATTAATGTTTTTTCATTAACTGTTAGAGGACCAATTTTTCGGCGTTTACACGGCACTTCCAAATTTTCCATAACACTAGTATACACAATAAACTGCACCTTGCAACTGAAGTACCTACTTTTAGTGAACTGTTAAGAATTTTGAATACGCCACTTGGACCTTCCTATATACAAAATGGAAAAACCCACTATCACATTTTCTGTGGAATAAGTTTAGAAGGTAATTATCTAGTCAATTACTATCGTAGATTCCTGGAATTAAAGAATTAAATGTTTGATTGTTGAAACCCTTACTTCGTGGAATGCACTCATTTCAGATAAAATAAAACGTTTTATTTTATCTAAAGAATTAAACTTTATTTTGCAAATAGGTAGGTACTTATTAAACTTTTATTGGTTATATATAACCAATAAAATAAACATCTTACATTTCTTGCAAATTCATTAGTACCTGTTAACCTCCATCACTCCGACACTGGCAACCTTATTTAGGGATTAGTAAACCTCACAACTATTGTATTCTATTCTGCTCCAACCTTTATACCTGGTGGTCATACTCAATTTAAAATTGTTTTCCTATATACTTCTGTAAACTTGTTGACAAATATCTGTTTTTCATTGAGTCACCCGTATCAACAGTTTAGGGATTTGCATACATAATTTATTGTTTTATTACTCTCTCATACATAAAAATACACTATAACCGAGTATTATTTGGTTTTTAGTTAGGTTTTGATCCAATTTCGACAATAAATTGTTTTACTTAATTAAAATTTTTCCATAAACCAAATAAACGCTTTTCAGTGTCGGTAACCAATATATTATTTCTATCTATTCCTGACCTATGACTATGGCATGAGATATCATCTATAAGATTCATTCCCTATTTTTCTTTGTAGTATTTTAATTGGGACATCCAAACATATTTTAGTCATAATTCAAGTGACTACAGGAAATAGCTTGGCATAAATCAATTTCTACAGTATATTTTAAAAGAAAATTCAGGAGACATGTTCCATCGCAGAAAACATTTTCATCCGGAGGCTAATTAGCGAAAAGTTATATGTCCGTGTCAGTTACATTCTTTTTTGTATCGCACAAGAAGTGTGATTTTCTTACGAGTTTGTTATTCCTATTTACAAATTTAATTTATGAGCTTCGAATATCTTACGAGTTAACATCACCAATAGTAGAAGCCTGTAATAAGCCAGAACACAAGTAAATAGGATACCATAGTCTATTTCAGCGGTGTTGAAGTACTCGTCTTCATAGTATACGAAATAAATATGGACACAGACGTTCTTGATCAGTGGTAGAGTTGAAATAATAGCAACAAAAGAATAATCAGTAGTTTGCTACGTTAAAGGAGCATGCTGGGATTTGCTTGATGCTTTGGTTTGACAGTGGTAAACATGATGCAGTGTGTGTGTGTTACTCATCGAGCTACTAACGTTACTAATCGTTATGAAAAGGAGACCAAAATTCATAAAAGTGGCCTCTTAATATGGAGGACATATCCGGAAATGCAAAGGCGCCAAATCTAAAGTAGCTATAAAATATGATTCAGAATGAGTCTTAGACGAGAAAGTTTTAATTAAAAATATCGATAATAGTCTAAAATGTGACACAATTGTTAAAAAACTTCAATATAAATAAGCTTACGTGTGACAGTTGGGACAAACAATAACATAACCCAACTAAATTTGAGTTCTTAAACAAGGAAAGAGACTCTCTTTCCTTGTTTAATGTGGCCTCTCAAAATGTCACTTCCCGTCTAAATATATTTTTGCCCCCACTACCTTTACATTCCCTCTTCTGTATTTTTGCTCGATGGTGCTACTTCAAGCTTTTTTTATGTAATTCTAGAGAGATCTGCAATCTGCTTCAGAGATTTTGTATGAAGAGGTTGTTTGTATGATGACATGCAGAGTTCCTTTCATCATCATCATCATCAACTTGTATGCGTCCACTGATGGACATAGGTCTCCCGCAGCTCTTTCTATCTGCCTCTGTCTTGTGCGGCTTACATACAGTTATTGCTAAGACCCTTCAGGTCGTCAGTCCATATAGTTGGTGGACGTCCTCTGCTCTGTATTGCTTCTTGTCTTGGTCTCCACTCGACAATACGTTTTGTCCATCGGTTTTCTGATAATCTGGCGATGTATCTTGCCCAATTCCATTTTAGCGACGCGATTTTTTTAATGACATCTGTTATTTTTGTTCTACGGCGTATTTCTTCGTTTGGGATTCGGTTTCTCAGAGAGACACCCAACATCTGGCGCTCTATAGCCCTCTGAGTCACGCGAAGCTTATTCACTACCTTTTTTGCGAGCCTTAATGTTTCCACTGCATAAGTGGTTGAACAATAACTCATTTAAAGAGTTGAAGGACGAAGGACCACCAGCCAAGGGCTGGAATGAAAAACAGATTAAACACTAACTTATATTTAATGCTAAGATTAAATAGCAATTTCTGATAGCTGTCCGAAAACACTGTGATATGGGATATTTCACTACACTTTTCACTGAGGCTATTTTCACTATTACATATTATTACAAGTAGGATTGCTTAGCGGAATGTCGTTTCTATGTTCAAAGCGAACTACTCGCAACACTGCTGGTTTGAATGAATGAAGTGTTTATATGAGAATTATAACTGCGGTTTTAGGAAACACATATTACTTACTATAAATGATTGGCTTGATAATATAGTCCAGTTACTGTGGCATTTTCCCTTTAAATTTTTTATAACTGCACTGATTTATCTGAAATTTTTACAGTGGGTAGTAAATTACTCAAAAAACATAAGTTATATGGTGCCAATGTGTGCTTCTACCCCTGGGGTGGGTGGCACCCCATCTAGGAGGTTGAACTTTTTACACTCAAAATAACCCCAGGAATTGATATAGAATCAAATTTTAAACAAAAAATGTCATATAAATTTTTTTCGCTAAATTAATACTTTTTGAGTTATACGCACTTGAAAAAGTAAACTTTTCGCAAAAAAGAACATGTTTTCCAATGATTTTGTACGAATAACTCAAAAACAAAGCGTGAATCTATCTATAATGAACAAAAATAAAGCTTATAAAAAAACAAAGAGGTTGTTTTTTTTATTAAGTTTTATAAGTACAATACTAAGCGATTTATAATTGTTTGAAGATGACTTTTTATTTTTGGGATACTATACTCGATGCATTTAACATCAACTATCGAAAAATGGACATCTTTTTTGATAAAAACTCATACAACACTTTTTAAAGAGCTAGAAAAAACCTTTAAAATGAGCTATGTTGAAAGCCATTTCGATTAAAACAAAGAGAAATACGAAGGAAAGAATTTGAATTACTCTAGCGTTTAAAAAAAAAACGAGCAGTATAAGTAACACTATTTCGATCAGAATTGAAATTAAACGTATATCTTCTACAATTCATTTTATTTTAGTGTTATTTATAAGTTTTAAAAGTTTAGCCTGTTTAAAATGCGTATTTTTTGAAAAAATCATGTTTAAATTAAAAAATCTTTTTTTTTAATTATCTAAAAATTTATATTTTTTTAAAATAAATCTAAAACTATAAGAGATACGTGAAAAATGGTTCTATACCAAAATGTAGTTTTTTTCTTAACAAAAATTTTGATTTTTTTATTTTTGTTGTAGCTCGAAAAATAATAGAGATATAGCCAATTGAAGTTTGAGATACAGCGGCTGACACACCTGTAATCAGCACTTTGACCCTTTATTATTTAAAAAGAAAGAATTTTAACATATTTTAATCTACTTAATCTTGTAAATCTTCGTCTTGTCTTCAAAATATTTTTTTAATGGACACTGTAGCTTAAAAATTAACGGAGTTATTCTAAAAAAAATTTGGAGCATGTTATTTATATTTTGGAGCATCACAGAGAAGCGACACTCCTTTGAAGTTGCGTGGGCAAGCCGCCAATGAGTGCCAATGACAGGAGTACTTCAGATCTCGAAGACAATTTAGAAGCTGGGAGATACTGTACAATTTTGCTGTATGGCCTTGCCAAAGACACCCACATGAACAAAATGAATAAGGTCGAAAATTATTCATCATCACTTGAACAAATGCGATACGAATCGTTTATTAAAGCCACAACTAAAAATAGTGCAGTTAAATTATCATCTCTTGTACCAACTGTAAGTGCCCTGAATGAGTATATCAAAAGAGTTTATTTACAAACTCAGATATGGCTTGGAAACAAAGAGATTGATATAACGGATTGGGGATGGTTCAAGAGTGATGATATTTTACAACCAATAAAAATGAAAAGTTCACCCACACCAGAAGAACTATTGAAACTGATTTTTTGCAATTGCAAAAAGGGTTGCGGCTCAGCGTGTGGCTGTCGTAGACTAGGTCTATTTTGCAATGCTACGTCTGGAACATGCTCTGGCGACAATTTTCAAATTTGTCCTGCAATAGACGAAGAGGTGGAGTTAGAATACGACGAGAATGACGCTTCAGACAATGAATAATTTGATATATTGTAAATAATTTTTATTTTTTTAAATATATTTTGTATACTTTCTAATGTAAAGTATTTTAATTGCATAATTTTTTACAATAAAAACATCATGAGTATACTTAATTTTTTTATTTAGACATTTACCAAAGGGGAATTTGTTTCGTGAGCATAGAGGTGGTTTTTAAGGGTTGAAAATAAGCAACCAATCAAATAATATTTTATTGATAAGAAAGGAATTTTTGAATATAAATGTACATTAAAAACTTCTGAAGTTGTTTAAAAAGATTTTTTTATATATTTTGACATAGGGGGTAGTTTTTAAGGGTTGAAGTGTTGCAATCAACCAAAATTATTTTATATAAGCAGAGAATTACATTGTAGATGATATAAATGCACTACAAAAGCGTTTGAACCTGTTAAACGATTTTTTACAATTATTTTTATTAAAAGGGGTGGTTTTTAAGATTATTTAAGGGTTGAGAATATACACAATATCCATTAATATAATTGACAATATTTCAATTACCTAATTTAACACGATTTAAATCCATAAAATGCTTTAGTATAACTTTTGTTCATTATTTTCAATAAGGGGTGATTTCACCCCTTAAAAATAAAAAGCTCACCTATCGCATATATAACTTTTGAAGAGGGAGGTAAGATAAGCCTAATTCCAAATTATTAGCAAAATCGATTAAGTTATAAAAGATTTAGAGGTATTGACCTCTTTTCCTCCACAGTGACTGGAGTAATATTTATGAATAATAATGCGATGCGAACTAATTAGTTACAAATGTAATATATTAATAAGCGAAGCGAGAATTTTGCGAGCTAGCGATTTCAGCTTACAGGATTTGGCGACCGACTTTCTCGGATCGAGAGAATTCTCTCTCCTGATGCCAACCATAATTAGCTTCGCCTATTTTTTAAAAATTTTTAAACTGTTTGTCCTTGTGTAGTGTAGTGTAATGTACGATTTTATGTTTATAACATTCCATGTTTGTTGGATAGGCCAAAATTGACGAAATTTCCCTGAAGATGCTCTAGGAAGCGAAAGTTCTTGGGCAAGATTTAATTATAAACTGTGCTCGATATCTGCCTTTTATTTGATCAAAGTTCTTTTAAACTGTTGTTTTCTTGAATTATTTTAGTTATTTCTCTTGCATTGTTTTCTCTTACGTCGTTCCGGATTGACCGGTTGATATCTTTATTTAATTTCTTCATTGTTTTGTAGTTAGTCATATTTTTCCGTCAACTGTCTTCTTTTACCTATTAGCTGTTTGATATTTTGGCTTAGTTTTTCTTTATGGGTCAGAGCGGTCGAGCAGCACCCCCTTTCCGTTTATTTTAGAGCCTTCGTTATGCCAGAATTCCTTTACAATTTAGCTAAACATAAGTCTACATTTTCTTTGTCGTTTCTTGCCCAGGTGTTATTATCATTTTTGATTGTTGGATTAGAACAAAAAGACATTTTGAGCTTTACTGTTGCTTTTCCACAGCGAGTAATCTGTAGCTTCCGTTGGTGTGAAGTTTTCCAGACAATACTGCATTCCCTGATTTTGTTCTTCTGTGATAAGTTCTTTCAATTCTTTAGTGGTTTTATTTAATTTTCTTTTATTTTCTTCGGTCCTGGCTTTTTGGTCTGACTGAAGGAAGTATTTTATTTTCCCTTAACTACTTTCATAATTAGTAGTAGCAAACCATGCAGCCTTGTGTATATTTTTAATAAGGATTTCAGTCGCCAATTTTAACGCATAATAAAGTAGAATTACTTAATATAGAGCCACTTGATCTACTAAACTTCTTAGAAGAAATAGGGAAAAAAGAGAGAAGACAGTAACTTTATTCAATTAAAAAAAAATTTTGACGTGAAAATTGTTGTGTTTTTATATATTTATAGTAATATCGCTTCATAGAGAATATCAAGTTTCCAATCTTTTTTAATCGTAAAAAACAAACAACTCAACGGTTTACAAAGAGAACGAGTTATCGCTCATTTATTCTCAAAACCCCAATTAATCCGGCACAAGAACAATTCCGATTGCGCTCCGTAATGCAAAAAAAAAATCACCGACCGACCCGTCTTTTGTTTTCCCAGCAACATCGATTACATGAATTCAAACGGAGCATCGCAGTATGCATTGTATCTTTTCTTTTACACATTCTGGGTAGAATCAGAAATCGGATTCTGACTGACTGAAAAACGTCCCGTCGTAAACTTCTCTTCGCACAAAGTTGAATTCGAAGTCAGTGGCGCGGAAGCGAATCCCTACGTTGGCGGAATTCGTACGGAAATACAAATATTTTTCTCTTTCTTTAGATGTTCGTTTAAATCTCTTATGCTACACTGATTCCATAGTTTTAATCAATTATTTTCAAAAATATTGACCGTTTCTCCTTACATTTTTGTCTTAAATCATAGAGGTATTATTCCCTTTTATAAACATTTTTTGTTTATGCGTCTCCCACCAGCTCTTCTTGTCTCCTTCTACTACTTATTGTAGTGACTTAAAATTCAGCGATTCTCCAAGTCTCCATAAATATATTTCCCAATTCTTGTGATAATAATACACAGATTGACTAATACTTTACGAATATAGCAGATATTCTATCGAAATCAATAGGAAATTCTGACCATGACATAAACTATTATATTAATAGGCTACCTAGAAGGTTGAGTTCGTTCTTTATGGCCACAATAGTAGCATCTGATGTGAAAGAATGCATAAACAAATTAAAAAATTGACAAAAAATACTAAACAACTAAAGCTTTATTAGAAGTAATAGAACATATTGTTCACGGTCTTGATGCAGGTGAACCTACTAATGGATTAATGGATTAATTAATTACAAAAGCTTTTGATTGTATGGATATTCAAACACTATTGATAAAATTGGGGTACTATGAAATGAAGGGTACCATACACGACCTTTTAAAATCATATCTTACAGGTTGTTGCATTTAATAATCAAGAATCTAATCCTCTACCAGTTTTAATCGGAGTACCACAAGGATGACTTTTGGGACCTCTGCTATTCTTGATATATATAAATTATTTACCAAGTGCGTTGAAAAACACCAACTGTGTTCTTTTTGCAGATGACACAACCTTATTATGTAAATGTATAACTGATTACAGTCAGGAAATATTAGAAAAATCTAAATCCTGGTTTAACTGTAACAAACTTGAGTTAAACGAGCAGAAAACCCAGACAATAGTATTTAGTTTTGATAAATGGGTTAAACCATCTGAACCAGTAAAGTTACTAGGTATTACTATAATTATATAAACATAAAAGAGATATCTAAATGTCATAGTCCAAGTCATTAGTACGATATATATAGTGCAGCCACGGCTGTGAACATTCATTCTTGATTTATTATTGTTATTGTATACTTGTTTTGATTCGTTGTTTAACCTTTGTATTTAAGTCAATTTTAAATAAAGTGTTTTTAAAAACGCGAGTCTGAAAACGAGTTCTTTAATTGGCGCAGTCAGTAGGATTAAGATTACGGTGTTGTTGGTTATAACTTGGACTATTTGATTTTGAATTTTGAAATTGAGGTTTTCCTTTAAATTTATTTGAAGAGTTCATTGAATCTACTCTTTGGTCATTATAAAATTGTCTATTTAATATATCTGATGCTTCTATAAACGATTTTGGTTCCTTTATTTCGAGAATCGTTCTGGTTTTCTCATCTACGTTTGCAAGTATAATATCTATGGAGTTTGCTTCATTTTGTTCCATTAATATTGTTTTCCGTTCAGCACTTAAATTCGCTTCTGAGTTTATTTTAATTTCTAGTCTTGATTTGAGTTGTGATATTCTTGCCAAAAAATCTATAATATTTTCATTTTTGTATTTTGTTATTTGTAAAAATTCCTTATTTAATGTTTGTCTGTCGATTCTGTCCCCGAAGTTGTTTCTCAGTGTACCTCGAATCAGTGGCCAGGTATTTAAGTCTGGTCTACACATTACGAAGTTTAATACATTATCTTGTAACTTCGAACATAATACATTAAATGTAAAATCATTCAAGGTATTATCCGTCGTCTGTCCATAAGTGCGATAATACTGATCACATCTTTGGATAAAGCTTTCCAATTTTAATGGATCTCCATTAAATGTGGGTAAAAAGTCGGCGAGAGCCTTTGCCGCTTGAATTGTAGGTGTGTTATTTAATGCCATTTTACTTAAGTTACAAATTAAATTATCAATTATCAATTATCATTAAATTATCACTTTGCATAAAATATTTTTAGAAATTACTCAAATGAAGAAGATTTATTACAATCTCTGACAAATGGTAAAATAAAATAAAACTGGTAATAATTTTCAAAAAATATAAAGAGAATAGCTAGTAATAGGAAGTAAGGAAAATTCTCAGTAACTTACTTTTTTACTGTAGGTTCTCCGGATGAATGATGGAAACCAACGGTTGTACTGCAATTATCTGGAATCTGCTGCAACCTTCAGGTATCCTACTGACTGCGCCAATTATTTCAGACTCGCGTTTTTAAAAACACTTTATTTAAAATTAACTTAAATACAAAGGTTAAACAACGAATCAAAACAAGTATACAATAACAATAATAAATCAAGAATGAATGTTCACAGCCATTGTATTTAAGTTAATTTTAAATAAAGTGTTTTTAAAAACGCGAGTCTGAAAACGAGTTCTTTAATTCTATGGATACAAGGTTGAACTGGTCGCACCATATTGAAGGATTGTGTAAGAAGCTCGCATCACAGATTTTTGCTATGCGCAGATTGGCTACTTCTGTGAGTCGAGATATTCTTAGGTCAGTTTATTTTGGAATGGTTCATAGTATCCTGACATATTGCATAATTTTGCCCTCTGGGGGTGAGGGCATTTTGACTATCTTAATGGGAGATACCGTTTAAGCCCTACACTGTATTTCCAATAATTGATATCATTAATATGCATTTTGTTGAATAATGTTGAAAATTAAACAACCGAAAAGAAAATATCCAGTAAATGATATCGTATTCTGAAATTGGATAATCTTCGGCTTAGGAATTCCCCAAACTAATTAAAGTTTGAAGAGGAGGAACTCTCTAATGTCTACCGCTGTGGATTAAACACAATACAAGTTTGTTACCGAAAACTTTACATTGTACATTAAACTTTATACGTCGTCTTACGATACATAAGTTTTTGATACGAATTTCAAGAAATATAACTTCGTTTGCTGTACCGATATCTATATAACAGATTTGTGAACTGTGGTTTGGCGATTTAGTGCCTAAAAGTTTTTAATACTGACTTTAGTCGACTAAGTAAACGTTTTTATTATACTCTTGGAAGAGCTTGAATTATATAACGGTTTATAATTTGGAGTTTTATGAGATGCCAATTTAACTCTTTCAAAAAACCAACCCTGTTCACCTTTTTATTTAACGCTGCAGCATGGTACGTATAAATGCATAAAAAATCTTCTAGTATTACGAGCACCGTTATTTTTCGCACAAACAAGATCAACGTTTACCTTTGTCATATTATAGAGCGACACTATCTCTGGTTCCTCTTTGTCGTGCATTGAGTTCTATTGCATCGTTAAATTACATACTAGATAATAACAGAACCACTGTTGAGGACTTAGTACAATGTGATACTATTGTTCAATCATTGTGAAAACCAAAAATGGATGTCAATGGTTTTCTTCGTTTTCTTGATAACAGTTCGTTTGGTATTTCTTTTCTATTTTGCGAATTGGAAATGGAAAATTGAAAAAATGGAAAATTGGAAATGGAACTGACAAACGGGTTTGCCGCCCAAGGATCAAAAATACTATTGGCGTTTGCGGATGACGTGGACACATACGCACAATCCACCAGAGATACAAAACAAGTTTTCACCCTATTCGAAAACGGAGCCAAGGAAGTTGGTCTGAAGGTCAACGAGGACAAGACCAAGTGCATGGTGGTTACGAAGAACCCAAGACCAAGGTTTAGACAAAACGTAACAATCAATGAATACAACTTTGAAGTCGTCAAAGAATGCAAGTACCTGTGAGCGATCATATCATCTGAAAATAAATATGAAAAGGACGTGGTAGTCAGGATCATTGCAGGAATCAGGGCATATTACTCATTAATGACCGTACTTAAATCAAAAATACTCTGAATACCAGCAAAAATAAGAGTGTACAAGACAATAATTCGTCCCACAATAACGTATGGAAACGAGACATGGACTCTGAACCAGCGGGAAACGACAAAATTACTGGTACTGGAAAGAAATATACTGCTGACTGTTTATGGGCCTTGCCGAGAAGAGACAACAGGAGAATGGAGAAGAAGACAATGATGAACTCGAGACAGTATATGGAGATGAAAACATAGTACGCTACATTAAAGCAAACCGAATAAGATGGGCGGGCCACGTACTAAGATCGAGTGACGAAAGACTCCTGAACGCCACATTCTGGGAAAGGCCCGATGGCAGAAGGTCAGTTGGTCGCCCAAGAAAGAGATGGAAGGACGCAGAAGCCAGTGATCTACGCAAAATGGGAATACAGCAGTGGGAAATAGGTGCTCAGGACCGACAACAATGGAGGGAAATAGTAAACGCGGCCAAGACTTACCTAGAGTTGTAGAGCCAAATGATGATGATGATGAATTGGAAATGTTGAATATAAATATAGTAGACTATTTATTACAGTATTATATTACAGTCAGTAATATAATAAAATTTATAAACAAGGTCATTCATAGTTAAACCACAGCTTTCACGTCATTCAGTACTGTGACTAGAGTACTACCGAACCGAGCCTTACATTTATGTGATTCCATGACCTATCTGGATTATGATTTTCTTGATGGTTCTATGCTTTATTTGCATCTATTGCCCTTCTTTAATGAGTTCTAAGTGGGCGGTATCTTTTTCTTTCTGAGAAAATATAAATCATTTTCAATTTGACTAATAAACTTTAGTCATGATTACTGATATGTTTATTTTGAAATCCTTGTTGTTCCTTCCCAACCTTCCCTGTATATGTATTCGTTTTCCTCTGTCTAATTTTGCTTAAGTATTTGTAATATGTTTAATTTCTTTTCAATTACTATATTTTTCACTTTTTGATTTCATTATAGTATCATTAATATTTAGATATATTGAAATATACTAAAATCAACCCAAAATAAAAATGTTCAATGGTTCTCTAATGCAAACTAATGTTTAGTCGCAACTTTTTTTTAATACGAATCCTGACCTGTAGGATTCTCGGGATTTGAGAAGCTACAAAAACATCGGCTGGTCGTCTCGACCTGTTTTTCGTCAACTAAATTGAATTCCGTCAAAGTAGGCAGAAGCTTAAAATCGAGGCATCAACGGTCGCATCACTTTGCCATGATAAATTTATAAAAACTCGATAAAAGTAGACCCCGAATAACAATAGAATCTCATCACGCAGAAACGAGAAGAGGCCACGAGTACTTGTAGGCCAGGTCGAAAAGTACCTTATACCTGCTGAAGGAACGATATGCCAATAACAGCAGCGAGTTACTGTATCTAGATACGTAGAAGATTTTCTTCGTGACCATTAGTGCTTAGTACTTATTATGCTAACACTTGCTGCGTATGTAATTTGTATATATATTTTCATTCTGTCACAAATAACAGAAATCGTGTCAAAGAAATACACAAATTATAACGAATTCTAAAGCTGTGTTGGATATAAAAGCAGCATTTTAGTTGATTTGAGACATGTTTTACTTTGATTTAAATACAAAACAAGTGAAAAATCGAGTGAGTCAGTTAAGAAATTTAATTAATAGTGCAATAGAAATTTAAATTATACAAAAAATATAATTTTCTTAGGACCTTTTACTGCAAAAATCGAGAAATGATTAACAAATGAGCAGCATGGTCTATAGTGAAACACGATATTGAGGTTTCAAGGTGTAAGTTTTAAAAATATAATTTTTATTGAAGGCCCTTCTGAAAACTATATAGCTAAGAAATCGAATGTTTTTACAGAAGAAAATGTTAAGCAAAATGAAACTTATTAATGCATTTTCTTTAGTAGAAGCATTTTTCAAAAGGCATCGAATGCCCTTTTTGTCGCGAGCGCGTTTTTTGCATGGCCTGTTTTAATTTTGATAACCTCGAACATTTGATACGCCTTCAATTTCTTGCTTTGCACCGAAGTCATCCTTTTCGACGGGTTTTGTTTTTGTTTTGAACTTGACTGTGCGTCTGCCGATGATCTTCAACAGTCTTTCTGTTTTTATTTTTAGTCCCGCCATTGGCGCACACATCAACAAAAAATTTATACGATGTCTCTACAAATATAAGACTCGTTCTTCTTTAAAAAGCTTTATTTAAATACACATATACGCGATGTTAATGTTGCAAAGCATAGATTACCATTTAGATGCGTTTATTTTTCAAAGCAAGCCTAATTTGATAATGATATATAGGTACATTTTGATGTGCTGATATACTAATTGATGCACATTAATGTACTGGTGAATTATGATTGAAGTACTGCTGATGTATATGTACACGATGCTACAACAACAAAGCTTACTCTAATATGCTTGTAAAATATATTTCACAAATTTTCGACTGTTTTGAATTATGGTCGACTAAAAAGTATGAAAGTAAATTGCCGTTGTAATGAACATATGAAACAAGTACAGTACCTGGCCAAATTATTAGGCCAAGCACGAAAAAATTTACTGTATGAAATTATTTCTCTCATGATTATGAATATTGTTGAAAAAATTACTGTTTTGTTCTTTTTTGTGAATATTAACCCTTAGGTAATTAAACTGTAAAAAAGTTAACAAAAAACCTTTATTTATTAAAAAAGTATAATTTTTACAAAGTAGGGATAAATTTAATATTTTGTATGTCTGCCTTTGGCTACTAAAAGAGCTTGGACACGTCGAGGCATGCTCTGGATACAGGCTTGAATAGTTTCCTGGAGGTGAGGATTATGATTCCACTCATAAATGAGCGTTTCAAGTAACTCCCTTTTATTAGTAATGTTTTTTTCGCAATCTTCCTTTTCAGTAATTCCCACTCATTCTCAATGCCTTCTAGAACTTTAATTTTTTTTGTTTTAAATAAGTTGAAATACTCTTAGCCTTGTGGCAAGGCTAAGAGTATTTCAACCTCTTCTCCAGGAAACTATTCCTGCAGCTGTAGCAAAAGTCTCGCCTCGAGTACTTTCCGGTCTGGTCTTGTCTCATCGTGTTTTTCACCGCGTAGAGACGGCCTGTACCTTTGCCGGATACCACAGACCAGACTATGAGTGAGTAGGTGTTTGATGGTGGGCACAATTGTGGAAAGTATAGAAATATCAATTAAGGAAAGCAAAAATACAGCTATATAAAGCAACTATAAGACCAATAGTAACATACTGTAGTGAAACATGGACAATGATAAAAACGAACAAAATTTACTGGAGATATGAGAAAAAAAGTTCTGGAGAAGATATATGAGGGTATAAGCGAATAATAAAAGACAGTTTATCGGTGAGAAAATCAAATGTCGAGCTAGAAGAATTGTACAATCAATCGAACCTAACACGAATGGTAAAGACAGAGACTAAGATGGTAAGGGCACTTAGAAAGGACGCAGAACACCAAAAAGTTCCTAAACTACATTATAGAAAGTATAAACTTTTTAAGATACTGGTTTTTAAAATTCATACCGAAATAGGCTACAACAGCGTTTAATCAAGAAGAGCTTCTAATACGGACCTGTACCTTCACGGTTTTATTTCAATAGAATTCATCTCCGACCACCGATTGTTTTTATCCTCTAAATGCTCACGGTATAAAACTCAAATTTAAACCTAGTGTTGTCTGGGCAAACTATTTTAATAGCCGTAAAATGGTTTTTAAAGTCCGACGTTTTTATATGAATTTCTCAATGAGAATGCAAATATAAAAATAAACGATTAGATATTCAATCGGAATATAAAAGATATGTCCCACAAGAATACATTGTTTTACTATTAAAAGTTTCTAATTAATGATCTGTATCACAGCTTCCCCTAATTTAGTTCATTACAGTACACTTGCTCTTAATGGACATGTCTTTTGGGCGCTATAAGTGGATTGATTACCATTTTCGTTTAGCCTAAATTGGATGATTTGGACACCAACATGGATCATAACAGAATTTTGCAAGAATTTTTGTTTACAATCTACTCATAAACAGTACATTGAGTAATTAGTAAATGTGACGCCAATGATTTGGGTACCGTATCGTCCAGCGATGGTTCTGCTTTTTCACTTATGTCACCAGGTCTTCTGGCCAAGAACTCTTCAGTCTTCGTTCCTCCATTGGTGGCTGATATAACGCACTGATAATTTGTCTGTGGTGGATTGAATCCATATTGGTTTTAGTATGACTTTGTAAAGCAGTATTTTGTACTTCAATGACAATTGTGACTTTCGGCAAGTAACCAATTCCTTTGTTTCAATTTTATATTGAGCTTAGTTTTTTTTGGCGTTAATGTGGTGCTTCCAAATGCAACCCAAGATATTTCACTACGTCTCTAGCAGGAATAGAGGCGTTGTTTAGATTAACTTGTGGACAGGTACGTTTTCTTGTTCTGAATGTGATTTTAGTTGCTGACCTTAATTTTCCATTCTATCAAAAAAATCTCCAATGTATGTTAGTAATTTTGCAGCTTTTCTGATGCTATATCTGTAATAGGTATTTTTGCAGTAAAGATTAGGTACCTCGGTATCCAAGTGTCCTCGGTCCCTTCCTTGAGGAACTCCGGATTGGATTGAGTGATAGGTTGAGAAATCATTATTGATTTTTACTTGTAACGAACGTTCGTTAATATAGGACTTCAAGATAAGGTACATATCGTTAGGCAGTATAGATTTTAATTTATATAGCAAACCGTTGTGCCTGACTTTAATCAAAAGCCTGCTGAATATCGAGAAATACTGAGGCACACATAGTCTTTTCTTCCAAACTTTTCTGGAGTCTTTCAAATATCTTGGACATCAAGGATAACAAGCTTATCGGGCGATAAGAAGAAGGTTCTGTAGGCAATTTAGGTGGCTTTCCAATCATTATAATATGAGCATATTTCCACGGGATTGGAAAATGTCATAACTGACATAGGACCTACCTGCACCTGCTACAACAATATATGGAGAATAAGGTTTTACCACGAGTTGTATCAATATTACAAAGAACCCTCTATAGCAAATTATGCAAAAATACAAATATTGCGATGGACAGGTCACCTTAAAAGAATGGATAACTATGGTGGGACGTCGGTCAGTAGGAAGACCAAGGAAGAGGTGTATAGTGGAGTGGAAGTGAGAACCGATACTAAACAGTAATTGAGGGTGAATACATGAGGGAGACCAGAGCCTGACCTAGACTGCAGCGTGATTGGAGAGTTTTTTTGAACAAGCCCCCATTTATTTAAAATCGAATTTATTCCATTTGGCTGATAAACACTGTATACAGTCTTTCTTATGTCTTAAAAATATCTTTGATTAGACGTGTTCTATATCAGAAATCATCACTTACTGCTTCGAATAATGTACAGCTGAATGCCATTCAATAAAATTGAAAACAATTTATTATTTTTGACGCTGGGAAAAAGTCTAATAATATCATTAATTAGTGTCGGCTAATTATCGAGAAGAAACATCTTTGGTGTTATATAAAAATCCTCGTCGTTTTCTCATTTTGCTTGATTTCTTACAAAAAAATAAGAGTTCTCATCATCTCGAGAAAAAGTCGGTTCCTGGTAAAGTGAAACAGTTATTCTTTTGTTTAAAATTGATATTAATTATAAAATAATAAAACTTAAATTAATATAATTAGATACATTCTTAATGTCTAGCGAAAGGAACTATCTACAGAAAAACACGAAGATTTCATCACAAGGCGGTCTTTTATTTAATTAGATTACCAACCGTCAGCCAATGGATACTTACATTATTTTATATTGAACGCCCACAATGAAGAACCCACTGGGTTTCCGAGAGGACTGTGTGCTGGAATGAACCGGTAAATAGTTTCTTTTCCACTAAATTGTATCCATAGTACATATTATGCTGTGATCGTATCAGTCGGAATGGAAAGAGGAAAGCACACTTAAGTGATTAATCGAACCAGAAAATTTCACCTGCCATTCTTCTTCTGACATGCGGCGGTACTATTTCAGCTAGTGTATATAGAGGCCGGATATGAGTTCCAAACAACCAGTTACGATTCTCATGGTCTCATTGAGAGCAAGGTCAACATGTTTGACCTCCCATACTAGACCACCACACTTTTCTGACGTAGAACAAAGTGTACCAAGGCTGATGTTTTCAGTAATTGTGTAAATATACAAAATACATTTCCATGGAAAATCAACATGTTTGACTTCACATATTAGACCATCATACTTTTTTGACGTAAAACAGAGTGTACCAAGGCTGATGTTCTCAGTAATTGTGTACATATACAAAATACATTTCCATGGAAAATATATTTTTTTATCTTGAAAATTTTTTCAGAAGTTTCAGTACTTTTCTTCATCATTTTCTATCTGTCATTTTCTCTTGCAGGTTTAATATCCTTATATGTTCTTTCATTTGTTTTATGCATCGTATCTTTGATCTTTTTCTTCATTTTTTTGTATTACATCTAAAAGTCAAGAACGACTCGTTGGTGTCGAACTTGCTGTTTAAATTAAAAATTTCCAAATTGGATTTCTTCCCCAATGCCTTCAATTTAATCCGTTCTTTCAATATTCGTGTTTGTGCCCTGTAGTTTTATTATTGTTACGATCTAATAGTATATTTTTATATATTAGAATTTGTGAAAAGATTTAATCTATATAATATTAAATGAGATTGATGCTGGATTGACTGTGTTCATATATGTTAAATTGAATTGAAGTCAAGGTTAAACTAGGCAACAATGCTAAAAGTCAGATTTTCAGTCAGTCAGTTTTATAAGTCAGATTTAGGTGCTCAATGTCAGATTTAGGTGCTCATTCCTCTATAATCTATTTCTAATGAGTGTAGAGTAATAAAATCTCATGAAGTATTCAAAAGCGCTACAGGGTAGCGTAATCCGTCAATAAATTCCGTCCGCATTGCAAAATTCTGTCGTTTCATAAAGAGCAGGTAGGTATCACCCTGTTTTAAGGGATTAGTCCATTGTTATCGACAGATAAACACTGAGCCAGAGGCGCTCTAGTGGGTTAATTGACAAAAGAATATGCATTCTTAAAAATCATATTAAAGGAAATAAAAATGTAATACAGCAGAACAGTGTTATTAAAAAAATATAAAATGTAACAATAAAATATATAAGAACCGAAATCGGGAAATACTCACAAACACACACGAATGACCTTTACATATTGAAACACTTGTGGGGAGTTTAAATCAATTTATTCACAAAAACTACAAAAACTTTACTGGATACGTTATTACAATTCTACATCACTATAGTCTTCATCCGAAGAACTGTCATCATCCCCTGGTGTTATAATTATAGGGTCAACCACCTGATCGACCAAGTTGTCCAGTTCCCACATTTTATCTTCCTCTTTTAAAACATGCTGGATTGCTTTTTGCCAGTTTTCTGATGTGATTTCCATAATGGCTTGATCAAACAATACCTTGACATCTTTCATTTTAAATGTGGTATTGTGCCTTGCAACATATCCTTTAACTTGTGCCCATATAAGTTCTATGGGATTTAATTCGCAATGATATGGCGGTAGGCGTAGCACAGTTACTTTATACTTTTCTGCTACATCTTCTACGGCATATTTTATGAAGCGAGATTTATGTTGTTTTACTACGGCTAGTAGTTCCTTCTTTATTGAATTCGTCTCAAACTGAATACCTTTATTTGACAGCCAGTTAATAATTTCTTGCTTTCTCCAAGCTGAAGTTGGTACCTTCTCTATGCGCCTTGAATGGTAGCTTGCATTATCCATAACCACGACCGAATCAGCTGGAAGAAATTTTAACATTTCCCCGAAGTAGTCTTCGAAGACATCCGAATTCATGTCCTCATGATAATCTCCCGTCCGACACGACTCAAAGCTTAACAAACCTTCTTTTAAAAATCCTTCTTCGCTTCCAATGTGAGCAATTATAAGCCTCTTCCCTTTTCCCGAAGGCACTTTAATACCCGTCGAAAGGCCTTCTATGAAAGCTTGGCGAGCACTTGTTACATTTTTATCTTGCCACATTTTTTGGACTATATAACCTTCGTTTATCCACGTCTCATCAAGATAAAAAATTTTCTTGTGCTCTCTGCGGTACTGTTTTATAGTTCTCAAATATTTTCGTCTCCAGCAAATGATTTCATCACTTTCCAGTAATAGTGCCTTTCGATTGTGCTTTTCCCAGGAAAAATTCATACTTTTTAAAGTTTTCCATAAAAGTTTTCTGGATATCAAAGGAATATCGTTATCTTGGCTTATCTCCATTAGTATTTTGTCAAGGGTGGGTATTTCCTTTTTAAAATAAAACGAATGAACTTTTCTTCGAATGTCACGTTTGGTGTCTTCACCTAAGATTTTTATTGGTCTTCCTGATTTTCTCTTGCATGGACTTAACTGGCCTGATATCTTTCTTTCTCGCAATAATTTAAAAATCGTGGACTGTCCAATTCCAGTCATTCGGGCACATCGCTCAACACTTTCTTGCACAGACAAACTAGGGTGATCGTGTTTTATGCAATCATATACATTTAAAATTATAACTTTTTCACTAACAGATAGCGGAGAATTTTTTACACCTCTTTTCTTTGGAGTAAATGTCGCCATTTTATAACTTTTTCACTATTTCTATATCACAATATTACTGTACGTTTAATTGGTGTAGTAACAATTACTAACTCGAATGTCAAATGTCGAATGATAATAATAAAATAAAAGAGGGATTATAATGAAAGTGTAAGTAAAACCTCATTACGCGTTATTAGTCTTCATGTTGATTTATTTTAGTTCTTAGTAATATTAGGAGGTGCGTCATACCCTTATCAGTTTCTTCTAATGCTTTTATTCGTTCAGTAAGGAAGTGAATTTGTTTTTATAAATAAAAATGTAATTAGCTTTAATGACCATATAATGGAATACGAGTTTGAAGAATAAGTTAATCGAAAAATTAAATAAAATTGGTTATCACAAAATATCCAAAATATGATATTTTGAGGTACATCAATTTTTGACGACGAAGTTGACATCCGTCCATTTGCCTACGCCCATGACGACACCGAAATTCAGGCAAATTTTATGACACTTCATGATTTATTACTCTACACTCATTTGAAACCAATTATAGATGAAATCCATCCCCATACATTGGCGTTAAAAAGACCAGCTGCTCGATATCGAGCGTATACAGGATGAAATCTATTATTATCTGGTCTATACACTGCAATTTTGCTCTTTTTAGAAGATTGAAAAATTTTCTCATCTTCTTTCTTTAAGTTCCATCTTCTATCGAAGGTTGGAAATCATCATGGCTATGCGGACTCTGTTGACTGCCGCTCTAAAAAGTTCTGCACTACTGCATTCAAACCATTCCCTTAAGTGCTTAAGCCAGGATATTCTTCGTCTTCCCACATTTCGCTTTCCTCGGATTTTGCCTTGCATAATAAGTTGTAGTAATGCGTATTTTTGCCCTCTCATCACATGTCCTTAGTACTCAAGTTTTCGTCTTTTGATAGTTAATATTATTTCCGCCTCATTTCCTATCCTTCTAGTTACTTCTTTCTCATCTTACCCTGTCCCAAAAATATTGATTTTGTAGCTGATGGTTTAAAGCAAATAGTGAAACTGTGACATAATTCTTGCAGTTTTCGCATCTTCAAAAGGATTCTCTTCTAATATCTCCAAAAACGTACGATCTTCATGAGCGGTAGATATTTTTGGTCTTCCAGAACCTTGCTTTCTTTAGAGAGTTTCTTGTTCTCTGCATCATTTATTGATATTAAAAGCTGTTGTTCTGCTTACGTTAAAATGGTTCGCTACGACAGATAGTTACTAACCATCTTGTAATTTCGTTACAATTCTTGCTTTTAGTTCTTGGCTAGCATGTGGAGCCATTGTTTGAGGTTGAACAGAGTAAGTTATCTGACAAATTTTAAGATTTGGCAGTGACAATATATAAATAATAAGTATTTATCCTTCAAAACACACTGCTCAATTTTCTCCAAAATACGCTTTAAGATTCGTATCAGTTTTTTTAGAAACCAGCTGTACTTTAAAAAATTTCAAAACCACGTAGCTATAGGTTAGGAGGTATAAAAATTTAATGGGAAAAAAATTTATTCGAAAAACAAATAAGAAAAACAAAAACGTGAAAGTATTTGCCACAAATGAATTTTGTAAGGTAATATTGAAGATTTACCCCAATAATGAAGGATTATTATCATAGTATCACGACGAATTACATTGGAAATTAAATATTTTAACTATAAGAACAGCATAAGAAATAAAACCAAAGTGAATCCTACTTTCTACCAAAGAAATCGGGAGCATTGCTAACACTTGATTACCAATTCTACCTATCTTCAAAAAGACACTGGATTATACAATAAGTAAAGTGTGAATTGAATTGAAAAATGAAATAAAAAAATAATTCAAACAAGATATTCACTTAAAAGAAGAAACAATACATAAATAAAATCTAAAAAAGAGTTGCATCGGCCGGGAATCGAACCCGGGCCGCCCGCGTGGCAGGCGAGCATTCTACCACTGAACCACCGATGCTGTGGAGCAAAGTTATTGTATGAACGAAGGCTAAGATCTTGTTAATAGTTTTGATACATGTTTAAGATAAAAACATTATTTGTTATGTAGGTCAAATAATCTACAGAGAAAGTATTATTGAAGTAATGGTAACATGTTTACTATTGAACTTTTCTTGAAACATCGATTATTATTAACGCATCGGTGGTTCAGTGGTAGAATGCTCGCCTGCCACGCGGGCGGCCCGGGTTCGATTCCCGGCCGATGCACAAAGTTTTTGTTTTATTTAATTTGATAATTTCTTTAATTTGATACAGTGCCAATACTAGACGAAATCAACAATCAAGACGGTACTAATAGTATCATTCCACCTCCAGTAGTATTTGTACTATTATTTTGATTCGTTAGTGTAAAGGCGGAACTGGTTTGTTACTAATTGATTTTTAAGTACTTCCTTTTTATTTGTCGATTGGATTTGACACAATTTGTAAAGAAGGTACAACCTTATGATTCACCAAGTATTTATTGGACGTGAACATTTCGAAGGTTGGGCCTGTAAATTTTTTGTTTTCTGTAGTAGTGGAATTTATTTGGTAGGGCATTATTTTTAATATTTACTTTTACTTGTCATTTTTAGTTTTAATTTGCGAAGTAGGGAAAAGAATACGTGATAGAGTACAGGTATATACAAATACATTTGTTTCTTCTTCTTCTTTCTTGTATGTAGGCCTGTTTCTTCTTCAATATTAGCCTCCTAAATTGTTTAAATTATCGCACCATCTTTTTCTTGGTCTGCCAATACTTCTTCGTCCATTTGGTGACTTATCTCATGTTACTCGTACGATTCTATCCCCTGCCATTCTACTAATGTGTTCGTTCCACTCCTGTTTCCATTTTGTTACCCATCCATTTATGTCTTCTATTTCGCTTCTCTCTTAGGTCTAATTGCTGCTTTATAGATTCTTGTTTTTGTGTCTTGTCTTAGGTGTTTGTTCTTCCAGATTGTGTCATTAAGAGATCCCGCCGCTTTACTTGCTTTTAAGCTTTGGTGCCGCACTTCTTCTTCAACATTTCCGTAATTAGTTATATCTATTTCCAGATATCTAAACCTTGCTGCCTGCTTTATTATTTTCCCATCAATTTCGATTTTACATCGTAGTGGGTATTTAGATGTTGTCATACATTTGGTTTGAAGATGTGTGTTAATCTTTGGAGCTCGTCTTCTGTCTCGGCGATTTTATCTTCTTTCTACTGATATACACTGTGTTAGTTTTCCATTTATCTTTGCCTGTATCCGATTATGGATCTAGATATTTTCAATGGTTTGTATAATATTGATTGGTATATTTCTTTTATACAGTAGGTGTAAGACGTCTTCGACTTGGATGCGATCGAAAGCCTTTGTCAGGTCTATAAAACATAGACATGCTGGTTTATTGTAGTCGATGGCCTTTTCTGTTGTTCCTTGAATGAATCCTTGTTGTTCATCTGATAAAGTTATTAGGTTATTGATTTTGTTGGTTAGGACTTTTGTGGGAAGCTTAAGTGCGGTGTTCAGTAGATTTATACCTCTATAATAATTGTTGGGATATTCTTTATCTCCTTTCCAAATATCTGTCTCTCCATGCGTCTGGTATCTTGCAGTACAATATTAGCTTTTTGTTTAAGTTATATATTATATTCTCAAAGCAAAGTTAATATAAACAATATTTACCCTTCACAAAATACTTTTATCTCTTGTCGAATACTAAGAAATGTCAAACGAACGAAAAAGAAACACAGCTAATTGTGCTATGCCATCAATGTTGGTACTCCTATCACAGGCGATGAAAAACTTTCAAAACTAGATAATTTTGCTTTGATTTAATCACAAATTGGTGGCCAAGTCGGTAATACTGTCCACAACTGTATTTCGAGACAAAAACATTGTTTTAAGAGCTTTCGAATTTTCTGCAGCTTTTATTAGACATTTATTAATGAAATCACCTTCCGTAAAAGGCTTCAAGTGTTTAGTTATCAACTCGAACAAGACGTAACTTGCATCTAAATACGAGTGTGCAGTCCTATGTAAAAAGTGCGTCTCAAAATTAACCTTTTTTGTTTGCTACACAACCCTTATTGAGACATATCGTACATCTACATATTTTATAGCGAAAACGGCTAATTTGATATCAGACAAATCGTCCGACTTCCAACAAAGCCACTCGAATACAAAAGACATTCACTGGCAACGCAAACAAAGCCCTTTTCATATTCCAACAATTCCCATTTCGAGATAATTTCCCGAACGGGCGATTCGCTGATGGGTACCCGTTCTAATTAGCGTAAAACACATGTTATAAATGCATCGATTACGATTTTCAATGCGGCACTCATGTCTCAGTTGGATAAAAGTGTTTTACGAGGTATGACCATAAAGTAAAATTATAGTTTGCTAGAAACAGTGGCTGTTTTCGCTTAAAAAACTATTTTTGCAACCGAGTACTAGACGTAATAGACAAATAATAGAGGGAAAACATATTTTTGGAAAAAATCAGCTTTATGGATTTTTAAAGATATACATATACTCTTTTACATTCGAACCAACTAATCGTCGAAGCATTTGTCTTTCTGCAATAGGTATCTTATAAATGAGATTTTTGTATGCTTCGACCGCCTTATCTGAAAACATTTATGAAATCACACAGTTCCAAGTCAGGACTGTATGCAGGAAGACCTACCAAATTGTACGAGTTTTGCGACTATTCCAGTTGTTTTTGCGGATTTTATCAATAACTTCTGGTAAATAAATGGTTGTATACTATTTAGTATTGACGGTTCTACTATTCTTTTAATTAAAAAAAAAAAAAAACTTGTTTGTCAATTATTTTGGATTACTTTCTTTGGCTTTGGCTCTTCTTGAAACATCCATACCGCCGATTGATTTTTTTTTTCAGGCTTATAGCAGCAATATATCCATGTTTTGTCACGAGTCACGACGTTCCATATCAAATTTGAGCTGCCTCAATGTACAATGCACAACATCGATGTTTTCCAGGACAACTTCTGTGGCCAGACGACCTTCACGGAATTCGTCACTGAGGCTAATGGTATCAATGCTTGAATTCTTCAATACACCTGTAAACAGGTGATGGGTCTGGTGCTTTAAGAGCATAGGCGCAAAATTTCGGGCCAATGCTTTTTAAATGCAATCATTTTTTTCGAATCCTGAGAAAACTAACAAATATTTTTGAAAAATTTAAACGCAGAATGAAAGATTACATTATTACCGAGGGTCGAAAGTCCCTTATAATAAACAAAAAGTTTTTTTGAATGAGATATTTGAAATTAAAAATCACACTAAATTTTCTCTTTTTTTTCAAGTTCCATTTTCTCCAGCTAAACTTCTTCACAACACTGGACACGAACTTCCTGATGAGTATTTCGACATTCTAGAATCATTCCCCATCCAATATCGCAGGTAAAGACTGCGCGCCAACAACGCTGATAAAGAGCCGTTCCTAACACTTGGCTGGTAACCCCTGAAGTACCTAAACTGACATGCTAGGCAGTTCCCACTTCCTCTTGTGCGTTTCTAGATCTTCTCAGATCGCCCACACAATATAGCCACTTTCAGCTTCCCCCCTGCTTCTTAGTGTAGTCCACTACTTCTCTACAACAATTTCACGTGATTGTCGTTTACCACACCCCCACTACTCCAAGAAAAAAAAAAAAGGAGTACCCCATTCCTTGAAGAGGCCCAGGCCTAAACAAGGTAAAAGCGATCTTGTCATGTCTTTTTTTCACCCCTGTAATTATTAAAATAAACATTGTAGAAGTTTTAAGGGACTTTCGGCCCTCAGTAATAATGTAGTCGTTCATTCTGCGTTTAAATTTTTCAAAAATACTTATTAGTTTTTTCAGGATTCGAAACAGAACATTTTCTTCATTTTATGAATGTGTTGCTTGTGTGAGTCCATTTCAAATAGGTAAAAGAAATAAATTAGACTTACTCACAATCAATTTAATTTTACTACCCAAAACGACCGGTTTCGCTTTCTAAAATTTATTTATTTAAAAAAATTACCTAGTGTCTGTAATTACCTATCCTAGAATGGAGAAGAAAAAGAAGACTTTATTATGTAAGTACAGGGTACAGGACCAATAGATCTATTTTGGAGAAGATACTCATAGGTAAAAAGTGTATTACTGATATAATGTTTTTATATCAGCATTAATACTTTACGGTTATACCTCGTATATTCATTTGAGGATTCAACATCGCTATTTTCTCATGGGTAACACAAAACAAGCTTTCCATTAGGGAGTTGTGTAAAATGAGTGAGAGATACGAATCTGCCATATCTACTATAAATGGTTTTGTTGTGTATACGCTAAGTAAAAAAGAGTTTGTATTCATATACACGTCAATGTTTCTACTCCAATGATGATAAAGTTTAAAAAGAATTTAGAGCAAGGAATTTTTTGCAACGTAATGAAATTATAATTTCATCATTCAAATATTGCCTTGCTCTACCGAGCACATTAGCTGGAATGTTAGCCACAGACACTTCTGTCATCTTTATATTTAAAACTCTATAAGATTTTATTTGTGGTTAGGAATGTTCACAGGTCATATTTTGTACTCACAGGTCATATTCAGAAAAGCCTTATGGGAAAGAAAAGAGGGAATAAGAATTGGTGGAGAAATCATAAACACCATGAGATTTGCAGATGACACGGTAATTATGGCTGAGAGTATAGAAGAACTACAAACTTTACTAGATGCAATAAATAGTTAATGCATTCAAATGGGACTTGACATCAACACAGATAAGACCAAATTTATGATAGTATCAAGGAGTCCAATAAATAATGAACAACTAACTCTTGGTGGACAGCAAATAGAGAGAGTGACAAAATATCTGGGAGCTTACATCAACACATAATTAGATCCAGACCAAGAGATCCGGGTACGAATAGAAATGGCAAGGGCAGCGTTCTTAAAATTCAAACAATTGTTCTGTGACAAAAATCTGAATATTGCGCTGAGACTGAGGTTTGTTGAATGTTACGTCTGGTCGCAACTATTGTACGGGGTAGAAACATGGACACTAAAAGCGCAAATAATTAAAAAGATTGAAGCCTTTGAACTTTGGATATACCGGAGAATGTTGAGAATCCCATGGACTGCCAGGGTCACCAATGAGGAAGTGCTGAGAAGGATGGGTCGAGACAAAAAATTGTTGAGAACGATAAAAGTACGCAAGACTGCATACCTTGGACACATACTAAGAAATAATAAATATAGTCTTCTGCAGGTCATCATGCAGGGTAGAGTCGGTGGCAAAAAGGGAAAAGGTAGAAAGAGGAAGTCATGGCTGCGAAATATTCGAGACTGAACAAACATGACTGTAGACGAATTATTCCACGTTGCAAAAGACAGAGAAGCTTTTAAAAATGTAGTCGCCAACCTCCGTTAATGGGGACGGCATAGGAAGAAGAAGGAATGTTCAACATTTTTATATAGTGACAAAATGTCGTTTCTTTAATTTCAGGTAAATTTTGTTTTTGAGCATGTTTTAATAAACCTTTAATTTCAAAAAAGTTGTGTTACTAATCATCAAAAGGAACCTTAGACATAATTTAGTTTCCATTTTTTAAATGATTATATAGCACAGAATATTCCCTACTCATCATAGAGTATAATATACAACTTTTTCTGATAAAACACTTGGCAATCTCTAAGCCCATATCACATTTCCAGCTACTTCACTTTTTCGTGGCTACTTACCACGAAATTAGTCATGTAAAATATCACCTTAGCGGTTTATATATAGGGATCGAATACAGAAACATGAGTTTTTAAGGGCTCCCTGCTGTTTCCTGCGCCGCGGGGCTTCCCTGGTTTGACAATTATCGAATTCGGTTGTTCGCATCTGCAGGATCGTATTCCAGAATTTCGTATGTATTTCGAACATATAGAAACTATGATATATATGAGAAACTAATACAAGGGAAGATGTGACCTACGTTACGTGATACGCCTGCTTTTATAAGAACGTCGATGAGTTTGTTGTTTCTTTTGTCGAGGGCTTTCTTTAATCTAGATCTATAAATCTGCTACTAAAGTTTTTTTTTTTTTGAAAAAATATGTGTCTCGACAGCTAATGGTCATTGACACAGGTACAATTTATATTCATGTTTACATGGTTAATACTTTACATTGGGTACAAATTAGTTGCAATACATTTGTTATAATACATTTTGTTTTATATTAAATTGTATAACTTTGTGTTTTTTAAAAAGTTTAATACATTTTCATAGTTGCTGCTGTTTGAGATAAGTGTGTCTTGTAGGTTGTTACCAAGATTGTATTTTCTTCTGGCCTCTAGGTAGTGTTGACAGTCAAGAAGTACATGTGTTACGGAAGTCGTGCTGTTGCAGTACTGGCACAAAATCTGATTACTGGAATTCATTAGGTGTCCATGTGTAAGGCGTGTGTGCCCTATTCTCAATCTTCGAATGATAGATTTGTCCTTTCTTTTCATTGGTGGGAGCTGGTGGTAGAAAATGTTTGGTTGTAGACCGCTTAACTTGGTATTGCTTCCTTTCCAATGATCATTCCAAAGGTCCATTATTTTATGTTTGATTATTCTTTTTAAATCTGATGACGTTTGAATGTCTGTTGTTACGTTAAGAGAACATGCTTGTTTTGCTGCTTGATCGGCTTTTTCGTTACCTGGAATACCAACGTGTGATGGAACCCACAATATTGTTACTGTAATTCCATTAGTTTGAAGGCGATTACATATACTCTGGATTTCTTGAACTATTGGGTGGATAGAATGTACGTTTCTTATGAACTGCATGGAGGACAGAGAGTCCGTACAGATTGCTATAGTTTTATCATCGTTGAGTGGAGTTTTCACCGCTTGTAGTATTCCATATAGTTCAGCAGTATAAATATTGCAATTGCTAGAGAGTCAAAACAAGTTGACGGTGGTTGTAGTCGTTGTAACAGCTCAACCAACACCTTCTTCAGTCTTAGATGCATCTGAGTAAAGGATCTTATCGAAGTTGCATTGATGTAGTATTTCATAGAATCTTTGTTTGATAACGGAAGGTGATATTTCATTCTTATTATATTTGGATAATTCGATATTAAAATTTGAAAGTTTACATATGCATGCAGGAGTTTGAGAAACCGTGAAAGGGCTAGTCGACAACAGATTGATATCTAAATAAGGAATTAACATCTGTATAGTGGACGGTACCATTCTAGGATTATTAGTAACTGATAATTGTCTATTACAGATGAAGTTTCTTGTGGGATTTGAAAGTATATTTTAAAATGCAATAAAACACTGAAAACTTTTGTTTCCAACTCTTTCACAAAATTTATTATACGATTCCACGGTTGAAATTATTGAAAATAAATACGTACTTTGCGTACAGCTAACAGATTCTAACGTCTCGATTATCAATCGCATTGTAGGCTATCGCATAGTGAATTGGGATGTTGACATAGACTCGAGAAAGCGCAGTTGCTACACTTACCTCAATGTATATTACCTATGTCCAGCTAAAAGATTTACGTACCGTATACTACGTTAAGCTATTTTGGATTCCAACCATACATTGATTTATCATATCTGGGATCCTTAGTGTAGCAACAGTACAATATCTTAAAAGTTCTATGTTTGTTGAAACTGGTCCTGTTGCTTTTCTATTTTTTAAAGTTCTGATGGCCTCAATACATTAACATGGCATTGTTACATAGTTAATTCCATTGTCGTAATCCTTTCTTGCTTCTTATGGTTTTCTTGTCTTCATAAGCTTTTTCATTCGTCATTTAGATCTGACTTCGTACATTGTGGTTCCATATATTGATTTAAACGCATTTGGTAAATTTGTCTTACACTTTGTGCTTGTAGCAAATACATTTTGAATACTTTCTTTTTTCTAAGTGATATTATATTCAATGTATTATGTTCATTGACTCCGTATTCGAATTCTTGCAACTACTAGTGGTCGGAATGTATGTCACTTCTTCTACTTTCCGAAGTTCAAGAAGTATCCTCCTCTTCTTCTTTTTCCTCTTTATAGGCAATTCTGCTTGTTCATTGGCGGATTTATACCTCTATGGAAGGTTGTCACTCCATATGTTGCGTGGTTGTCCGATATTTCTGCTGATTGGTGACTTATTTCTTGCTATTTTGACGACACGGGTCTCCTCCATTCTGCTTATATGGTTATTCCATTCTTTTTCTTTTTTGTGTCTATTCATTTATATACTGTACGTTACATTTTCTTCTAATGTCTTCTTTTCTCTTTAGATCTCTCAGCGTATTTGTTGTAATTCTTCTCAGTGCTCTCATCTCTGCCGTTTCCAGTAGCCTTTGCGTTGTGGCTGTATCGGGTCTTGTTTCTGAGGCATATGTCATTATTGGTCTTCTAGCTTTATAAATTCTTGATTTCATCTCAGTGTTAATATGTTTGTTTCGGCATATAGTGTTATTAAGGCATACTGCCAGTCTATTTGATTTTTGTACTTGATCTCTTACTTCTTTGGCCAGGTCTCCATATCTGGACAGTGTAATTCCCAGGGGTTTTATTTCCATTACTTGTTCAATACTGATGCCATCAATTTTTATTTTACATCTGGTTGGTTCTTTGCTGACTACAATTGCTTTAGTTTTCTGATATGAGATTGTCATATTAAATTCTTTTGCTTTTATATTAAATCTGTGGACCAGTCTTTGCAGACTATCTTCATCTTGGGCTATCAATATTGCGTCGTCTGCGTAACCGAGTATTTTTATTTCTTTGGTTCCCATTCTGTATCCTCTTCCTTTGTTAACGCTTTTGATGATTAAATTGAAGAGCATAGAGCTCAATGAGTCCCCTTGTCTTATTCCTCTGCCTATTTCTATAGGTTCTGTAAGTTCTCCATCTATTCTGACTTCCATTTTGTTGTTTTTTTTTATCTTCCACTGCGAAAACCCTGTTGTTCATCTGCTAAACTTATCCTCTGATTTATTAGCACTTGTAAAATTTTAGTATTTAACAAGTTTATACCTCTGTAGTTTTCTGGCTGTTTTTTTTATCTCTTTTTTTTGAATAGTAGGATTAGTTCGCGCGTTCTCCATTCTTCCGCTATTTTATTGTTTTATAATTTTATTAATTAATTTTGTTATTGGTTCTGTCATGCTGCTCCACAATATTTCACTAATTCGTTTGGTATTCCGTCTTTATCTGCTGCTTTTCTGTTCTTCAGCTTTTCAAAGCTGAAGAACAGAGCTTCTTCCTCTGCAAAGAGCTTTTTTAGGTAGTCAATCCAATGGAAATTCATGGAAATAAACTTATGTTAAAGTGGCTGATTCTCAGTAAAAAAAGTAAATTGGAGTATTTAAGTCACATTTTATAAACATTTGGCTTGTTTTTCTTCTTTGTATTATAGATAAAGCAATTTAGTTTCGGCTGCACAATTTTAGTTTGCGCTTCCTCTTAGTTTTTTTTTCATTTCTAGTCTAATAGTGCCTTATTTCTTTCACCATATTGAAGATTTGTGTCAGATATATACGGTATATTGTGGTTGTTTGTTGTGTGCGTTAATAAATCCGTTGTGATTGGGGTAAATTTCCTTTAAACCACACAAACTCTCCCTTCTCGCATGTCTTCTAATTGTGTCCTTCCTTTAGGTTTTTATTTAAACCAATTTTAAAATTACTGCTTTATTTTTTTCGAATATGATTCTCGCTAATCTTCCCACCGTAGATAATATATCGAGTACGGATCTGGAATTTCTCTCGTGGCGATTCAATTGAGTGTCGAACAAACCAGATACAAGATACCTGCAGTGCTTGACCCAATCAGTCCTATGTACATTCAATAGAGAGTCTCCTTTCAACACAGGAATAATAAATGAATAGCTTATTAGTGTATAGAGAAAATAAGCTATTTACACGCTAGGGATGTGAGATTTGTATTGTTGTGTGCGATTACGAAAAAAGGGTTCAAGGTGATTGTTTTCTTTGCCCATTTAGACCATTTTGAAAAATTACCATTTATAGTTGAATAGTAGTGTAGCTTAAGCTTGAAGTATTTTGTATTTACCGAATTAAATGAAACTGCACTTAAATATTTGTCTTTCGTTCTGAACGTGAACTCTGACTGGCGAAGTGCGTAGCATCTGTACACACTGAATTAAAACTAAATGTGGACGATATTGGATTTAAGTAGTATTAGACTTCCTTCGGTGATTGTTTCATCCGTTAATGAAACACAGGAACTTCTTATAGTGTATTTTTATGTATGAGAGAGTAATAAAACAATAAATTATGTATGTAAATCCCTAAACTGTTGATACGGGTGACTCAATGAAAAACAGATATTTGTCAACAAGTTTACAGAAGTATATAGGAAAACAATTTTAAATTGAGTATGACCACCAGGTATAAAGGTTGGAGCAGAATAGAATACAATAGTTGTGGGGGTTACTAATCCCTAAATAAGGTTGCCAGTGTCGGAGTGATGGAGGTTAACAGGTACTAATGAATTTGCAAGAAATGTAAGATGTTTATTTTATTGGTTATATATAACCAATAAAAGTTTAATAAGTACCTACCTATTTGCAAAATAAAGTTTAATTCTTTAGATAAAATAAAACGTTTTATTTTATCTATTTGCAAAATAAAGTTTAATTCTTTGCCTATTTGCAAAATAAAGTTTAATTCTTTAGATAAAATAAAACGTTTTATTTTATCTGAAATGAGTGCATTCCACGAAGTAAGGGTTTCAACAATCAAACATTTAATTCTTTAATTCCAGGAATCTACGACAGTAATTGACTAGATAATTACCTTCTAAACTTCTTCCACAGAAAATGTGATAGTGGGTTTTTCCATTTTGTATATAGGAAGGTCCAAGTGGCGTATTCAAAATTCTTAACAGTTCACTAAAAGTAGGTACTTCAGTTGCAAGGTGCAGTTTATTGTGTATACTAGTGTTATGGAAAATTTGGAAGTGCCGTGTAAACGCCGAAAAATTGGTCCTCTAACAGTTAATGAAAAAACATTAATATTTAATTGTTTTAAATCATTTACAGACAAACGTTTATGTGAAAGTGTTGATGAGACCGTTGAGTTAGTTAGCAGTACACTTGGTGTTGGGAAATCTACGATTTACAGAGTTATTAAAGAAGAGAAATGTGGTAGTTTTCAAATGCCACGTAATGCTCCAGGGAAACCAAAATTTCAAATAGAATATCATTTTAAAGAAGGACTTCGACGGAAAGTGCATGAATTCTTCTTTAGACAAGAATTTCCAACATTGGATAAAGTTCTTGTCTCAGTTCGAGATGATAAGGATTACCCAGAAATGAGTCGAAGTACGTTATGGAAACTTTTAAAAGAAATAGGCTTCCGCTGGAAAAAGAATCCCAGAAAGTCTATTTTATTAGAAAGAAGCGATATTGTCATATGGAGAAGACATTTTCTAAGAACCATAAAGGAAATGAGAAACCAAAAAAGAAAAATATTTTATCTTGATGAAACATGGATCAACGAGGGTCATGCACCAAATAAATTTTGGCAGGATGAAACTGTTACAAGTCAAAGGCACGCTTTTGTAAATAACTTATCTACTGGTTTAAACCCACCATCAGGAAAGGGACGCAGGCTGATAATAGTACACATTGGCAGTTCAGACGGTTTTGTTGAAGGTGGTTTATTAACTTTTGAATCAACTCGTACCGGTGACTACCATGAAGACATGAACGCTGATGTCTTTCAAGAATGGTTCGAACAAATGATAGATCTTCTTCCTAAGAACTGTGTAATAGTAATGGATAATGCAAGTTATCACTCCAGACTTATAGAAGGACTACCCACAACCAAGTGGTTAAAAAAAGACTTGCAGAATTGGCTGAGTTCAAAAAATATTACGTACCATCCCGGATCTATACGAAAGGAACTTTATTCGTTGTGTGCCCTTCATAAAGAAAAATTTAAAAAATACGAAATTGATGAAATTGCCAAAAATCGTGGAATGGCAGTACTTAGATGCCCACCATATCATTGTGAATTAAACCCGATTGAACTGGTATGGGCACAGATAAAGAGTGAAGTTTCAAGAAAAAATACCACTTTTAAAATTCATAATGTTAAACAGTTGTTTTTGGAGGCCGTAAATAATGTAAAACCTGAAAACTGGGAAAAGGCAGTAAATCACACTATTAAAGAAGAGGAAAAAATGTGGAAGCTGGACAATATTACTGATAAAATGATCGAGCCAGTTATTATAAATCTTGGTTCTGAAAGTTCATCTTCTGAATCTGATTTGGATTTGTAACAAGTAGCTGTAAGTTTTATATTAATATTTTTATTCATCTATTTAACATACCTTAGACGGTTTTAAAAACTCTTTTTCTCTTTTGTAATTTTTAAAAATTAAAAAAAATGTGAATTTTTTAAAACCCTTTTTAATGTAGGCCAGTCAGTTCTAATATAGTGTGTGATAAAAGAGGTCACTTTTGTTTACATACACATAACACTTTATAACACTGAAATAATTCATTTATTTTTTACAATTATTCAAAGTAATTTTTCAATTAATCTTGAGCACGCCCATGGAGTGGTCGGAGCTACCAGTTAAAATTATGCTAATTACTCTCTCGTTCATAAAAATAAACTATAAATGGTTGCAAATATTATGTAATTGCATAACGTATCCTGTATTATCTCTCTCAACAAATAAACTAACATATGACATACGACGTACTGTTCTATTGTTAATTTCGAGAAATTCAAGATGTGATAAATTTCCCACGTGAAAAACGAACACACCAAATCGATACCAAGCAACAACTAACAAACTTTAGACAATAGCACACAGTTGGGACTTTTAAAGAAATAAAAGTGCTTGCCATCTTTTTCGTCAATGTCGGTTCCAACTTCCGTTTCTCGGCGGCGAGGAAAAGATTGTTTCCGGTACCGCGACGTGGCACGTTTTAGTGTTCTAATGTTTTGTTTTAGATTGGCGAACGTTGACGAATAGACCAGGCAACTGACCTTTTAAGTTGTTTTAACTCAATACTATTCTATATTGGAATAGGAAGTTTTTCATGACATATCCCTTCATTTCAGGTGAATTAGATTAATCGCAACACCGTAATTTCACGTTCTTTTGCTACTTCATACGGTGTAGGTAAAAGTTTATAGTTTTTATAGTAGAATTTAACAGGATATCTAACACAGATATAAAATCATATTTTCAGCGAATAGACAAAGATAATCATATTTCCCCTTGGCCTCCCATCCACATTCCTCATGCACGCCCATTAGTGAACGCCAGACGATTATTTCCGATCCAACATATACGTAAGAAACAGCGGTAGGATTGCCTTATTACATATTTGAATTAAAACATTGAATTGATTCAAAAAATTTGCGATCAGTGGCGCGGTTATATTGCCATTCAAAACTGGATGATGATATTAAAAATCAAACACTAATTGACACAAATACTTGTACAAAACTTATTTAATCCATGAGAAATTTACAGATTCGCATTTTTATTTGACGAAATTGTGACCTAATTTCCAACAAAACAAGATAATTTTTGTAACATCGCCATTCGTCCGTTATCTTCAATGGTAAACTGCATACGAGACAGGCTGAACGCTATGCTATGTATTTCTTTTTAGAGGTAACCGCGTTTGAAGTTTGAAGATAAAATTTTGATATGCCGACTGTTTATAATTTGAAAAGTTTGGCTGTACTAATGACAGATGTAAAAAATGCTGCCCATCAGATCAACCTCGCGAAAAGAAAATTTCTCAAGAACGAGATATTAGAGAAATTCAAGTTTGTGCATTGGCTGAAGCGACGCCGTGTTCAAGTAAACAAATTGCCGATGAAGTTGATTTGAACGCAAAAACAGTGAGGAATATTTTGAAAAGAAACAACTACCATTGTTATAAACTGCAGACAACTCAAGAAATATTTCCTGATGATCAATTTAAACGAATGCAATTTTGTGAAATTATAATGGAGAGATGCCATGCAAATAATAATTTTTTGAAAAATTTTGTTTTTGAGACAGATGAGTCCTTCACAATTCACAAGAAACATAATCCATCCGTTGTACGTTATTGGTCTCGGGAGAATAAGCATTGGAGTGTGTCTGTGCGTACGCAGTATCCACAAAAGTTCAATGTTTGGACTGGAATTTTGGGAGATCATATTATTGGCCCTTTTTTCATTGGAGGCAATTTAAACGCAGTCAAATATCTCCAATTACTGCAAAATCAAATTATTCCTGCACTTCAACGTCTTCAAATTAACTTCAACAAGGTTTGTTTTGAAATTTGGTTTCAACAAGACGGCTGTCCTGCACGTAATGCAAAAGAGACTATTTAGCTTTATTTTTTGCCGAACGTGTCATTAGTACAGACGGTACAATAAGTCACCCGACTTAGCTCCTCTAGATTTTTATTTTTGGGGGATGCTAAAAACGAAATTGTACAGGCATGAGTTCGAGCGAGCCACCAACTTGCAGGAAGTGAAGGAAAAGATAATCCAACTTAGCCAAAATATATCGGCAGATGAACTCAACGCCATGACTCCGAATTATTTCACATCGTCAATCGAGATTCTCGGGTTAGAACATTCGCATTTATATTCGACTTTATATACAATAAACTTTCTAAACATTCTATAATCAAACCTAGCACAGTTTCTAGAATTAATCAACTCGTCTACAACTCGATACATTGAATATTTTCTTAAATCGACCATTTTACGGTTTATAGAATCGATGGACTGGTCTATAACATAGCCGAAGTTAACGGTTTATTGATAAAATAAAAGGAGCAAGCCTGGAGTGGGAAAAGATGCCGAAACGCCGAAACTTATTAGCAATATAGGACCATACTGTCGAAACATTTCGACGGGATGTTGATTTCTTCGTGCTATTCGAACGAAACGTGACGATCGCCTGTAAATGTTAAAATGAGCGTACTTTTTCCAATATTGCCGAAGTGGAAATGGACGGATATTTATCAAATCTAACAGCCACGTTCGGATGATGGAAGGATGTATTAACGCAGACGTAAATACTCGACATTACATATAATGTAAGCTAGATGTGCCGCTGTAGCTAGGACGTTGTCAAAACAAAATTTACATTGGTTTAAATCAACATTTGTTGCAATTTCTAAGAGATGCGAAGATCATAGACGTAGTCTCATGAGATATGTTCTTAAATCATTTTTTAAAATTATTCAACAGAGAATATATAAAAGATGTGAAGAAATTAGTGTAGAATCACAGTTTGCAATTACTCCATTATTACCATTCACTTTAAAAATACTCCACTTAAAAAAATGCACCGTGCAACAATTATTAAAATTGAACAACCTGCTTGAGTCATTGTTTCAGAGAAGTTGCAGACACAAACAGATTAAGAACCTTATAAAGAAAGACAGCAATGGTTACATTATTAAAAATCAGGTTTGATATTGGTGGTCTAGTTCAGTCTATCTTTCAGTCATAAGCGTTTACTTTACGATCGTCAAAGAAAAAAATCCATTTCATACGTTTGCCAGATTTTCCATTTTTTATGATTAGTATTTTGCGGTGTCAAAAGCTTTATGAAAATCAATAAATACTACAACAAGAGACCTATTATATTCCACTGATTTCTTTATTAAAGTGTTCATGCTTTTTTGATTTTTGTTGCTTCGGTAACCTTTTTTGAATCCTGTCTGTTTTCTAGGTTCTTAATTCTCCCATTTTCACAAGAGGCTCTCTTTGTGAAGCACTATTATCAGATTTTGTAGTTACTACTGGTTGAATACAGTGACATCTTTAAATTTTTTTCTTTTATTCGTGATGAAAAAAATGTATTTGGTTTTTTGTTTTTTCTCCGGAGTTTTCCATGCCCATCTTCTGTGCTTCTTCTGTTTAAAGAAATTAGTGATTAGGTGGTGATTATTTTCTAAAAGAAGTGTTTTGTAAAAGGATCTGTTTTGTCTCTAGCTATATATCGTTGTTTGAGTTGCAAAAAATTCCATGAATATAGAATGGTAGATCATAGTATGTGTTTTTAACTGCAAATTCTTGTTCCTAGCGAACAGTACCAACCTATCTCCTCGTTCAATATTTTCTTCCTAGCCCAAAAGATTCTACCAACTCATCCACCGTTCCCTTGGCAATAAAATTGTCGATAATGATCTTTATATTTTTTATGGTATCTCGCAAGTGTTCGTAAGGCCGGCTCCATACATGGGATCCAACGTTGGCGCCAACATTGGATCCCATGTGTGGAGCCTATTTCTATAGCTTCTGTTCCATTTTGTTGTTTTGGTAGATGTTTTCGATAGTTTTTATAATATTTAGGGGAGCTTCTCTATTATACAGAAGATGGATTACATCTTTGAGTCTTACTCGTCAAACGCTTTCTTTAGGTCAATCAGACACAGAAATGCTGATCTATGATACTCTAGTGATTTCTCAGTAATTTGCTTTATAACGAATATTGCATGTGTACACGATCTTTCACTACGAAAACCCTGATGTTCGTCCGCTAAACTTATCCTCTGATTTATTAGCACTTGTAAAATTTTAGTTGTAAGTCTTAGGGAAGTATTTAATAAGTATATACCTTTGTAGTTTTCTGGCTGTTTTTGACGTGACAACGTCTTAAATTAGGTTGTGGCTCGGAGTCATTTAAGAAAAAGTGTAACGCCCGCTCACGTCTGTTACAGTGAGTCACCGAACGAGAGAGAGGCCCGCCGGACCGGCGAATGCCTTGCGTCTTTCTCCCACTCAAACATGATCGGTCCGCTGCGCGCGGCACTAGAGAATTAGGCGCGTTGAATCGCTAAAGTTGAAAATCGTTGAAAGTATCGTCAGCTGTGTCTGTAGTGAAAATGTGGAGTGCTTACAGTGTCCTATTTTAGGGGGAACCACCAGTATCAGATATAATTTTAGGAAATTACCTAGGGACCTATATTCTTTTATAATATTGCTATCGATTTATCCATTTAATATTGAGCAATGATTGTAAACATTCTTTATAGTTTAAACTTCAATGAAAATTATTAACTGTGTCTAAAGACATATATGATATGAGGTATTTTACCCAAGAGTATTAAGTATAATGAATATACATAAAAACATAATTTTGTTTTCTTAGGATTTAACGTTTTGTCAGCACATTATCTCAAATTCACACTTAAATCAATATGTTTTTACTATTAGGTCTGTTGAATGTTTGTTCTTTACACAAAATTTAGTCTATACTTCATATTTATTAAAGGCGGTAAAATATATATTACAATTCAGTTGTTTATAAACCACTTTCAAAGCATAAAGAACCTTTTAAGCTTTGTTTATATTATTTTGTGTATATTAATTGAGTTAATTGGAGTAGCCCACTTTGATACAAAAATACAGTCAATTTATGGATATATCAAGGTGACAATCTAAAAAAAGCTGATTTCCTCCCATGCATTTTATTAGAAACACTTGAAATTTAAAAAAAATTTAAAAATCGTAAGATTTAAGACCTTAATCGTGAGATCGTGAGATTTGTCTTCAATTCGTGAGTAGATTCGTCATTTACAACAACTACAACAATAAAGGTAAATAATTGTACACTAATATTTCATTATCGTAAACTATGATTGATTGATTAATTGTTAGATTGACACAAAAGTTGAGAAACTGAGTTTATAGCGGCAATTCCTTGTTCCTATTGTGCAATTTAATAATATTCATATCAATAAATATTCTACCGAGAAAAAGACGTTGTCACGTAAAATCTTCGCCGGTAAAACCGACTTTACAGGCAACCGATTTTTTTTTCAAAATTTTCTTAGCAAAATTTCAGTGCTATGTAGGCATAAAAAAGATCGTCTGAAGTTTATTTGCATTATTCAGCAATTGAGTGAATATGTTTTAATTACATTGTATGGCTAACGAATATCCTCTTTTCAATGACTAAAAATGGCGTAATCTTAAATAGTCTAGGTGTCTTTTTTTATCTCCTTTTTTGAATAGTAGAATTAGTCTCGTTCTCCATTCTTTCGGCATTTTTTTGTGTTTTATAATTTTATTAATTAATGTTGTTAATTGTTTTGTCATTTCTGCTCTACAATATTCAAGTAATTCGTTTGGTATTTACCTGTAATCGTAAATACTAGAAATTGTATCATCATATTGATGATGGCCTCGTTTCGTTGATACCTACGATGTTTGTTTTTATTATATTCATTTGTTCTAATCTATAATCCACAATTTACTGAAAATATATTCTAAATTTCAAGATAATGTATTATTTATGTATTTATTCATGGTCGAACATTCTTTAGTCTCGTAAAAAACAAAAAAACGACGAAACACGTGAGATAGAAGATGAAACGGGCGCATAAAATTCTTTAACGAAACTTAACTTCCATTGAACATTTCTACCAAAGGACTAGTTACTCTCTTTTACTACACAGAAAAGCGTTCCGTAGAAGCTTTTCTAACGCGAATAATTAAACAAATGGCCAAGAGCTGTATAAAATCCTAAATGTTAAGCGAGCAAACAAATTCTCGTTTTGGTATTCATTTCATTTGGAACTCGCTACTCAGACGGCCGCCTTTTGCAGTGACGTAGTCGAAAAGACTTAACGAAGGAAAAATCAAACACGACGAAAAGAAAGTCAAATAGAGATCGATTTTGGACCGTTTAGCTAAATTATTCGAGGAGTTTTCTTCGTTTTATTCGGTATTTGTGAAGTCTCAACCAATAATGAAGTCTAGGAATACTTTTAGAGCCTTCTGAGGTAGATTCTATTTACGAAATTCTAAGGAGGGCACCAATAATATTTAGTATATGCATCACATTATCTAAACAATATGTAAATACTCTTTTCATGTTTCTTTTGGAATTACATGGTGTTACGTGGGAAATGCAAAGCGGATATTATAAAATTTCCCAATTCACGCTTTAGAGATTTATGATTGATGATATTTTTGAGGTTTAATCTCTAAACCAGAAAATCATTGCAAAAATAGACATAAATATTTTGACATTACCTCAGTTTTGGCATAATTATCTTGATATTATCGATATTATGACTTAATATCCAATAAAAAAATACCTACAAATTAGCTAAACAAAAAGGTATACTAAACATACAAACTTTTGAACACAAAACTTTTTTTACACAAAAAGATTATTACGAAATACCAAAAAAATTTAGGGACATACTGAAAAACGTGGCACTGCATTGCACTAAATACGTATGTAATAAAAGTTATAAATAAAATCAGTTATAATTCTCTGGTTCATCATCATCATCACCACCCAGCTCTTTGGGTCCACTGCTGGACATAGGCCTCCCTCATTTTTGTTCATTGTGCTCTATCTTGAGCACTTTTCATCCAATTTCTTGACATTTTCTTGAGACTCTTGGGGTCTTCCTCTGCTTCTTTTGTCTAATCTCGGCGTCCACTCAAGCAATCTCTTCGTCCACCTTTCATCGCTGATTCGGGCGACGTGTACGGCACAGTTCCATTTCAGTGTGGCAATTCGGGAAATTACATCGGTAATTCCCGTTCTTCGTCTTAAGTCTTCATTTCTAAATCGGTCACGAAGCGATATACTCAGTAGTTTATGTAGTTTCACCGACATGCGGCATGCCTGTAGTGCTTCCGGAATTTTGTCAAATTCTACCGTGTCAAGGGCTTTATGGAAATCTACAAAAGCCATAACGAGTGGTCGATTGTATTCGGTAGTCTTTTCTATTACCGTTTTAATGCTCTGTAGGTAATCATTTGTTCCAAATCCGGTACGAATTTCCGCTTGCTCCATTGGCTGGTAGAAATCAAGTTTATTTCTCAAGACGATTCGTTACTATTCTTGTAAGGAGTTTGTATAGGTGACTAAGAAGACTTATAGGTCTGTAGTTTTCTAATTCATGAGGATCTCCTTTTTGTACAATAGAATTATATCACCATTGTACCATTTGTCGGGTATATTACTGTCCAAAGGCACATGTTAAAAAAGTTTTTTATTTTCCTAACTAGGAAAGTGCCTCCGATTTTGATTGCATCAGTAACTACACAATCTGATCTTCGCCTGGAGATTTGTTATTCTTAGGGCTAGTTTTATTTCGTCTATTGTGATTTCCGGTAGTAGTTCTGATCCTTGGTTGACAATACCCTTTTTCTTTGTTAATATTTCTGGTACTTGATCTTCTCTGCTATTTGCTTTGTGTTGCTTCAACTATTTTAAGGGTTTCCTCTCTGTTGGTTGTAAGGTGACCATTTACATCTTTAATCTTTATTATCTGCCTTGTCCCCTGTGTTAGTCTTTTTCTCAATACTTTTATAATTCTATTGTTCTTAATGATATGCTCGGTTTGTTCTTGGTTGTATTTTCGAGTTTTTTGGACAGCTTTGGATATTTCTTTTAATTTTTGTAGTTCGTCGGATTTAGTTTCCGTCTCGCTTCTCATTTCTCTTCTTTTCTGCATTAGTTGCCTGTTATTTTGGCTAATCTTCCCTTCTTTTTGAGTTCTAGAACAGAATTTGTTTCGACTTTCCAGCAAGGCATTGGTTAATTTATTATTTAAGTCGTTTGACTGAATCCTGTGGTTCAGCAGATAAAAAACATTCTGCGATTGTATCTTAAAACATTTTGACCCAACTGCGGCAAAAAAAAACCAACAACCCTCTTGGGCTGGACCCCACGATCTTTTCGATCGCTAACCTGGAAGTCAAGTAATTACCAAATTCATTCTCCCGCGAGTGAAGTCGGAAATATTCTAAGTGGACGTTCACTTACCTCATGCTCAGCTAGACGATGGGACAATTCAGCGAATTTTTTCTAAAATCTCAATAAACGCAACTGTTATCAAACGAATTTCTAGTGAGAAAATATTCCTCCTCGAAAGAGCAATCTGCTTATCATAAACAGACTCCAAAATGTTTAGATTATCAGTCTTAGAAACGCAAAAAGATTATGAACCATTTTCTGTTCCTACTATATACAGGCAGAAACAAAAATACTACAATGTTAAAAAGAACGAAGCAAAAGAAATATGAGGAGCAAAAAAAGAAAAGTGTACGAATAGCTAGAAATGATAGCAGAAAACTATATTATAAATAAATTAAACATTTTTATCAGAAAGTTAAAAAAAAACAAGGTGTACGTAAAAGAATTACACGAATTTTAATTTATAATTAAAAAAAAACAGATTGATAAAAAAAAAGACCAAGATCAAGGTGGTCTGATACTAGAACTAGAAAATAATAAAAAAAATCGGTTGCCTGTAAAGTCGGTTTTACGGGCGAAGATTTTACGTGACAACGTCTTTTTCTCGGTAGAATATTTATTGATATGAATATTATTAAATTGCACAATAGGAACAAGGAATTGAATGAAAATAAGAATTGCACAAATTTTAACTATAGAAATATATTTTGTTTACTAAAACATTGTACATGTAAACTTAAACTTAACTAATTTCTATTTGAGTGATTTTGTTGAGGATAGGACGATGATAGGAGAAATATGAAATGAAAGGAAGTGTTTCTGCTGTAATGTGTCTTGAACGCCAAGAACGCTCGAGAAAGACAGAGACACAAGCACGGAAGCACGCACCGATTCAACGCGCCTAATTCTCTAGTGCTGCGCGCGCAGCGGACCGATCATGTTTTAGTGGGAGAGAGACGCAAGGCATTCGCCGGTCCGGCGGGCCTCTCTCTCGTTCGGTGACTCACTGTAACAGACGTGAGCGGGCGTTACACTTTTTCATGAATGACTCCGAGCCACAACCTAATTTAAGACGTTGTCACGTCAATAGGGGAGACGAAAGCGGAATACAACGGAAGTATTGATAGAATAATTAGAGGTGAGACAGCTGGATAGAAATTTTTTTTCAGTTCATTAATTTTACAATGTACAAGTTTCAATACTCATCAAACTTGTCACACAGTTCTCTCCAGTGCCTTCTTCCCGGCTCGGATCTTCCTGTTCAGTTCCTTCTTTGGCCATTGTATACCATATCCATTTTGCTAGCTTCGGTTAATTCTCCTCTACCTCTTGCCCGTGATAGGAAAGTTATTTATACTATTACTCAGAAAATAACCCCTTTTATTTTTAGTAATTTCAATTTTTTTTATCTTTTTAGTGAGAACGTTCTGAAATTTTTCTTTTTTCATTTCCTCTACCACCAAAATTACTGCAGAAAGGTCAAGATATGCAGCGGACAGTTCCGACTTCTAAAGCACATCCGGCAACACACTCGCGTACCCTTAACCCTCATTTGTTTTCGACGTCTCTGGTCGGATGTCGGGACATAAAGAGAAAAGCACCCCTCTAATGTGCGGTGTTTAACGTGTTCAAAACCCTACTCACTCGCATCCACCCCTAATTCTATATTTCTAATTTCTGACGTTTATTGCCGCATTATTTAACTGACGGCCTTTAGTCAACAAAATTCGGGTTGTTATGATTCATACAAAACGAAGCTCGCGGATGTGGGATGGCGGAGAAGTTGATAACTTTATGCCTTTTGGATTAATCAGTATTAAGTAGCGTTTGCTATAATTGAATCGTGGGCCTTCCTGAACGTGCTGAATCATTGTTTAACGGTGTGAAGACAACATTCGGTTTGGTATAATCAATTTTTGAATTGGAAAGTCAGATCGCGTTCAAAAACTACATAAATATGTTTTCTTTTTTATAAGTATTGAAAATCAAGCAGTTCATTAACTTAAAAATTTACAAGCATGTTGTTTTTTTGAGAATATCGATCAATTTATTACACAGACCGACATGATTTTTGGTGTTGTGAGTTTGACATGTGTCCTTAGCTATAGTTTATTTTTATGAACGAGAGAGTAATTAGCATAATTTTAACTGGTAGCTCCGACCACTCCATGGGCGTGCTCAAGATTAATTGAAAAATTACTTTGAATAATTGTAAAAAATAAATGAATTATTTCAGTGTTATAAAGTGTTATGTGTATGTAAACAAAAGTGACCTCTTTTATCACACACTATATTAGAACTGACTGGCCTACATTAAAAAGGGTTTTAAAAAATTCACATTTTTTTTAATTTTTAAAAATTACAAAAGAGAAAAAGAGTTTTTAAAACCGTCTAAGGTATGTTAAATAGATGAATAAAAATATTAATATAAAACTTACAGCTACTTGTTACAAATCCAAATCAGATTCAGAAGATGAACTTTCAGAACCAAGATTTATAATAACTGGCTCGATCATTTTTTCAGTAATATTGTCCAGCTTCCACATTTTTTCCTCTTCTTTAATAGTGTGATTTACTGCCTTTTCCCAGTTTTCAGGTTTTACATTATTTACGGCCTCCAAAAACAACTGTTTAACATCATGAATTTTAAAAGTGGTATTTTTTCTTGAAACTTCACTCTTTATCTGTGCCCATACCAGTTCAATCGGGTTTAATTCACAATGATATGGTGGGGATCTAAGTACTGTCATTCCACGATTTTTGGCAATTTCATCAATTTCGTATTTTTAAAATTTTTCTTTATGAAGGGCACACAACGAATAAAGTTCCTTTCTTATAGATCCGGGATGGTACGTAATATTTTTTGAACTCAGCCAATTCTGCAAGTCTTTTTTTAACCACTTGGTTGTGGGCAGTCCTATAAGTCTGGAGTGATAACTTGCATTATCCATTACTATTACACAGTTCTTAGGAAGAAGATCTATCATTTGTTCGAACCATTCTTGAAAGACATCAGCGTTCATGTCTTCATGGTAGTCACCGGTACGAGTTGATTCAAAAGTTAATAAACCACCTTCAACAAAACCGTTTGAACTGCCAATGTGTACTATTATCAGCCTGCGTCCCTTTCCTGATGGTGGGTTTAAACCAGTAGATAAGTTATTTACAAAAACGTGCCTTTGACTTGTAACAGTTTCATACTGCCAAAATTTATTTGGTGTATGACCCTCGTTGATCCATGTTTCATCAAGATAAAATATTTTTCTTTTTTGGTTTCTCATTTCCTTTATGGTTCTTAGAAAATGTCTTCTCCATATGACAATATCGCTTCTTTCTAATAAAATAGACTTTCTGGGATTCTTTTTCCAGCGGAAGCCTATTTCTTTTAAAAGTTTCCATAACGTACTTCGACTCATTTCTGGGTAATCCTTATCATCTCGAACTGAGACAAGAACTTTATCCAATATTGGAAATTCTTGTCTAAAGAAGAATTCATGCACTTTCCGTCGAAGTCCTTCTTTAAAATGATATTCTATTTGAAATTTTGGTTTCCCTGGAGCATTACGTGGCATTTGAAAACTACAACATTTCTCTTCTTTAATAACTCTGTAAATCGTAGATTTCCCAACACCAAGTGTACTGCTAACTAACTCAACGGTCTCATCAACACTTTCACATAAACGTTTGTCTGTAAATGATTTAAAACAATTAAATATTAATGTTTTTTCATTAACTGTTAGAGGACCAATTTTTCGGCGTTTACACGGCACTTCCAAATTTTCCATAACACTAGTATACACAATAAACTGCACCTTGCAACTGAAGTACCTACTTTTAGTGAACTGTTAAGAATTTTGAATACGCCACTTGGACCTTCCTATATACAAAATGGAAAAACCCACTATCACATTTTCTGTGGACTAAGTTTAGAAGGTAATTATCTAGTCAATTACTGTCGTAGATTCCTGGAATTAAAGAATTAAATGTTGTAAATGTAAATTGTTGAAACCCTTACTTCGTCGAATGCACTCATTTCAGATAAAATAAAACGTTTTATTTTATCTAAAGAATTAAACTTTATTTTGCAAATAGGTAGGTACTTATTAAACTTTTATTGGTTATATATAACCAATAAAATAAACATCTTACATTTCTTGCAAATTCATTAGTACCTGTTAACCTCCATCACTCCGACACTGGCAACCTTATTTAGGGATTAGTAACCCTCACAACTATTGTATTCTATTCTGCTTCAACCTTTATACCTGGTGGTTATACTCAATTTAAAATTGTTTTCCTATATACTTCTGTAAACTTGTTGACAAATATCTGTTTTTCATTGAGTCACCCGTATCAACAGTTTAGGGATTTGCATACATAATTTATTGTTTTATTACTCTCTCATACATAAAAATACACTATAATACGAGTACGCTGATTCTGAATATGAATTCGGTTTAAGCCAATCACGTGAAAATTTTTCACAAAATTAAAAAAACCTTGTGAAATATTATGTACTAGTGCAGACAATCGGACAATTGCATTAATGAGCCACACATTGAAAACCTTCCTTAAAATCATTCATAACAGAATCCACATGAAATTAGAACAAGAAATAAGTGATTCACAGGTGGGTTTTAGAAAGGATCTAGGAACTAGAGAAGCATTATTCGGAGTCAATGCTCTGACACAACGATGTCTGAATATGAATCAGGACATAATATGCTTGCTTCATAGATTTAAAAAAATCTTTTGACAGAGTTCAACATAAAAAGCTTTTAAGTATTCTTAGGACCAAAAACATAGATAGTAGAGATCTACAAATTATTCGAATCTGTATCAAAATCAGAAAGCAAGAATAAGAGTTGAAGGAGAACTGACAGAGGAAGTAAGTATACTTAGAGGAGTTCGACAAGGGTGCATACTTTCACCACTCTTATTCAACGTCTACAGTGAAGTGATATTTCAAGAAGCTTTATTGGATATTGTGGAAGGTATTTTGGTCAACCGAAATAGCATTAATAATATTAGATATGCGGATGATACGGTCATATTTGCAAGTGACGTGGAAGATCTACAGTACATAATACAACATGTATACAATGCATGTGAAAGGTACGGACTGCAAATGAATCTCAAGAAAACGAAATCAATGATATTCTCAAAAAAACCACAAAATGTAGATAACCTGATCATCAATAATACAACGATCGAAAGAGTAACAACATATAAATGTTTAGGAACGTCGCTAACCGAAGATGGAGATCAAACAAAAGAAATCAGATCTAGAATAGAAATGGCAAGAAACACGTTCATAAAATTGAAGAACTTACTTTGCAACCTTAACCTTAATCTAGAGATCCGTACAAGAATGCTACGTTGTTACGTTTTTTCTACTTTACTATACGGCATGGAAGCGTGGACAATAAAACAGTCTGAAATCAAAAAATTAAACTCCTTTGAGATGTGGTGCTACAGGAGAATCCACAGAATATCGTGGACTAAAAAAGTAACTAATATAGAGGTGTTACAAAGAATGTGAAGTCATAAAAACTGTTAAAATTAGAAAGATTCAATATCTGGATCATATAATGAGGGGCGAGAAGTTATGCAAGGGAAGGGAAACCTAGGACGACGCAAAATATCCTGACTAAGAAATTTGAGAGAGTGGTTCGGTTACAGCTCATTAGAATTATTCAGAAGCGCGGCCAATAAAACTAAAATAGCGATGATGATTTCCAACCTCCGACAGGAGAAGGAACCTGAAGAAGAAGTGCAAACAAATACCTTATTGATATTTTGTAAATTGCATTAAAATTGTTTCTTTAAAATACTTATATTTCAAAAGAAAATATTTTAATACATTATGTTTAATTTTATTTAAATGGCAACACTACCGATGCCCTTAACTTGACGGTTGACAGTTGTGTATTTCGTAAATACAGTTAGTTAGCGTCAGTTGTTCCGAGCATCGAGTTGTATTTGGTTTTATGATTGTTTATCGCGCCATAATGTCATCAAAACAGTCCTGATATATTTTGTTACATGTGTGATGATTTAACAATAGGAAAGCATCAACGAAACACAACAGACTTTATAAAGAAAGCTTATCACGCTTACTTTGGTGTAAAGCTTGGTGATCAGGACAAATCAGAGCTGTTGCTAAATAAAATAAAGTATAGCGAACATTGTTGACAACTCTGTGAAGATCTCAAAATAATATCAATGCTTTTGGGTCAGTAGTCTGGATTCACAAGTGAATGAGTGAATATATTGTGAAACTTTGACGTGGGAAAATTCTAGGCACCGTGGGAAAAAGCGGTATCTTTTATCGACGTCTTTTGACGCCCCCGCTATCAGGTGGGCTATGTGTAACATTGCAGATATAACTGGTGGCAAACGAGATTACATTTATATAGAGTGTACTCAGAAAATTGCCACAGCTTTTACTTAGTGACACGTGGTACTAGCATGCCAATAGTTTTAAATATTTTCGATTTCTTCTTTCTTCTTCTGGTTCCTATCCGTTTCGGATGTTGGAAATCATATTGGCAATCATGACCTTGCTCGCTGCGGCTCGAAACAGCTCCGTTGAGGTTTTCTTAAACCATGTTCTTAAATTCCGCAGCCATGATATTCTCCTTCTACCGGGTCCTCGCTTACCTTTGACTTTACCTTGCAATATAGACTGCAGCAGGGAGTAACGGTGCTGATTTCTCATAACGTGTCCCAGATATTGCAATTTTATGCGTTTGATCGTAAACACAATCTCTGGTTCCTTCTTCATTTTTTCTAGAACTTCCTTGTTCGTGATCCTTGCTGTCCATGATATTCTCAGCATTCTTCTATAAAGCCACATCTCAAATGCTTCAAGTTTTTTAATAGTGGTGTCTGTAAGCGTCCATGCCTCCGCCCCGTACAACAACACAGAGAAAACATAGCATCTCAAATGTCTCGTTTTTGTATCTAGGGATATGTTGTGACTTTTGAAGATGGCGCTCATTTTGTTAAAGACCGTTCTTGCCTTTCCTATGCGGCACTTTATTTAATGTACATTGCTCCACTGTTCGTTTATAATAGTTCCCAGGTAGCAATACTGTTTTACTCGCTCTATCTGCGTCCCATTAATGTATAGATGAGCCCCATTTATATTCTCCTTGCTGATAATCATTTGTTTCGTTTTGTGGGTATTAATGTTTAGTCCGTACTGTTGACTGTACTCGTTTATTCTGCCCATTAGCCCCTGAAGTCCCTCTAAACTATCTGCTATTACCATGGTGTCGTCGGCATATCTAACATTGTTTACTCTTTCACCATTTAGAAGGATGCCTTCGTCTATTCCGTAAAGAGCCTCGTTAAAAATTTTCTCTGAGTACATATTAAATATCAACGGCGATAGGATACATCCCTGTCTAACTCCACGTAGTATTTTTATGTGATCTGTTTCTTCTCCGTTAATTTTCATGTATGCGGTCTGATTCCAGTATAGTTCTGAAATTATTCTGAGGTCTTTGTCATCCAGGTCTGCTTCTTTTAAAATGTTTATCATCTTTTGATGTTGAACTCTGTCAAATGCCTTTTCATAGTCGATCAAGCACGTGTATACGTCGCAGTTAACGTCCCTGCATCTTTGAATCAGTACCTGTACTCCGAAAAGTGCCTCTCTGGTACCTACTGCGTTAATGAAGCCGAACTGTCTGTCCGATATTTGTTCCTCGCACTTCTTATAAATTCTTCCATGGATGACTCTAAGAAACAGTTTCAACATGTGGCTCATTAGGATGATTATTCGATATTCTTCGCACTTTTTAGCCCCCTGTTTTTTAGGTATCGCTATGAATTCTGATTCTAGCCATTTATCAGGGATGATTCCTGTATTGTATATTTTATTGAAGACAGCCGTGATCCAATTTATTCCTTCTTCTTCCAAGAGTTTTAAAAATTCAGCTTCGATATTATCAGGCCCTACAGCTTTCCTGCTTTTCATCCGTTTTATTGCTTCTTCTACCTCGGATTTAAGTATGCCCGGGCCTGTCATCCTCTCTGAAAATGGATGCCTATAATCCGTTCTTTGATCTTGAAAAAGTGTCTCCAAATATATTCTCCATTTGTCTTTCATCTCTTGGGTGTCAATGATTAATTTTCCATTGGTATCTATGAGTTTCATTTGTGTTCGCTTTTTAAAAGTACCCGTTATTTCTTTTACCTTTTTGTGTACATTAAAATTGTCATGCTTGGCTTGTAGTCTTTCTATTTCTTTACATTTCTCTACAGCTTCTTTTTCGTTAGCTTTTCTTATTTTTCTTCTGATGTAAGCCTGCATTTTTTTATATTCATCTTTATTTCCTTTAATTAACCTTCTGCGTTCCATTAAGTGAAGGATTTCTGGAGTCGTCCAAGATTTCTTCTTTGTTTGGTTTTAGCAGATCTTGTTTAGTTTTCTTAATTATTTCTTCGAATTGATTGATTTCTCGTTGGATGTTATTTTCTTCTTTTAGTTGTTTAACTTGATTGTTAATATATTCCCCCACTTGCTTTTTAACTTCCGGATGTTGCAGGGCTGTCATGTCGTAGTTAGGTCTAGACTTTTTCTTTATTGTCTTCAGTCTCACATCCATGACTCCCACTAAAGGTATGTGGTCAGATTCAATGTCCGCTCCTGGATATGTTTTGACAGATTTAAAACTGTTTCTGAATCTTCTATTTACCAATATATAATCTATCTGGTTTCTAATTATGTTTTTCGATTTAAACAAAGTAATTAACTATTGCCTGTAATTAATAAAAGTACTTCTGACGACTAAATATTATGAGGAGACTATAAGAGCAGAATAGAAATAATGTACTTGGTCGAAAGATCGACTCTTTTACTTTACGTAATACTTTCATCTGATCATCATTATAAAATGTATAAAAACTCAATAATTCTTCGTGTGTTGAGACGAGTTCTAATTCTAGCATTAAAATATCTACAATTTATATTCACTTTCTTAATTAAACCTTATTTCTTACTACTTATTGTTTGCGTATATATATTTTAAAGGCTTAAATTGTTGGTAGACTGTGCCGAGACATGGTCAAGAGACCCTTGCAGCGAATTTCGTAGTAAATTGAGATTAAGTGTCGTTTCTCGAGACACAATATACATTAGCGGATTGTTTACAAAGAACTTTCAAAGCACGGATACTAACAGACCTTAAAATAGAATTAGAGCCTTAATTTACGACAAAAGGAGGAATATTTGGGTGTTAGCTTCCTAATACCAACGTAAAGTCTCGATGGAACGTTGCTATGAAATACATAATATAGTGTTGCGTTAGAGCATATCGCAAATGAGTTTGTCTGAGACTTGTTCTTATTTGTTTTGTATATATTTTATCCTATAATAAGCGAAAGAACTAATATTCCATAACATACTCAACAAAATATATTAATTGACATTTATTTTAAAACTATCGGCTTTAGATGCAAATGCAGCCCCAGTTGTTTTGTTTCTTAAACTCAATTTCCAAAAGCATTAGATTGTGAGCCTTGGTCTGCCTTGGAACATCCTTTCATCCTGGTATGCCAGTTTTTCCCTCTTCTCACCCCAATCTCCTTCAAATCTTTATTCATATAGACTACAATCTGAGTTAATACATGGTTTTGAATGGTTCTAAGACATCCACTTGGCTCGCAATTTACTTTTGCAAATTGGAGTTTCTCAATTGGACTTTTCCCACTTTAATTAATTGGACAATTAATTAATTAAGATGAGCAGGAAGTGTGATATGCAGTTACAACAATCGCTTTATAAATAATGTAAATAATGTGTTTTATGAAAGACCAGATGGGAGAAGGTCTCTAGAACTGCCTAGAAAAAGATTGACAGATTCAGTCAGAAATGATCTGGAGAAAATGGGAGTGACTCAATAGGAAATGGTGGCAAAATGATGATGAATTTTAATTAATTACTAATTGGAATAGCATTCCTTTTGGATCTATCACAGATGAATATTATTGGAGCCTGTGAAAATTAAAACTAAACTGCCTTAAGCTCGCGAAGAAGCTTACGCTCACCAAAGTATAGTGATAGAATATGTTACATTTCGTCGTTTTTACCAATATTTAACTGATGGATGGTAGTGATCAGTGGTAGATCTGTTTTTAACAAAGTCTCTTTTGTAGGTTCCGATGATTTTATTGCGTAGTGCCAGTCATTTGTGAAGTATCAGGGACAAACGTTGGTATTAAGCACGTTTTATTGTTATGCACATTTCCTCCAAGTCTTTAAATCCATCAAAGATCAACGAATTCCAACAAAAACTAGAACAAGTTCTTTCTTTAGACCAAGTAGGTAGTGACCCTGAGAGCACTTGGATCTATCTCAAAGATAAGGTAATCGAGGCTGCAAAAGACTGTAAGGCAGCGGTTTCCACAGGCTGTAAGCTGTGGATATCCGATAATACGTGGACTGTGATTCAACGCAGAAAAGAACATAAGACAAAACAGATAGAGCTGTCGACAGCATGGCTGTCGAAATGAACCGAGGGATTTATTTCAAAAGATCAAACTCCTTACCAGAGAATTTAAATCTCAAACGTGGTCTGTAATAGATAAGGAAGGTAATCTAAAGACCGATACTGACGAAATATTGGCGAGTTATATAAAAATAACGAGGTACCAGCAGAACATCAATGGCCCTCTGACTACCTAAGAGAACCCACTGTCTTACTCGCTGAAGTCAAAGATGCAATTAAATCGCTAAAGAGAAATAAATCTTTTGGAATTGATTCAATACCAGGTGAAATACTACAGTTACTACAGTGTGGTCGACAGATTCCACACTAAGCAGAAGTGCGGAGACGTATTGGTATAGCAAAAAATGCGATTAGTTGCCTAACTAAAGTTTGGAAAGACAGATCTATCTCTCAAAATATTGAGACCCTGCATGTTACCATGCATATGTCAGTATTTTCTTAAAGAACGTCATAAACGTTTGAGCGTAAAATTTAAATATTTGTACTGGTAGGCTGTCTGATCCAGGTGCTTTGTTTCTGTACCTCTACTCTCCCGTTTAAAAGAGCTCTATTCTGAACCTTAATCTGGTGTGTGCTTGTGAATTGAAATTTTTTTAGTGTTCGCTTAGAAACTATTGGTACGCCAAGCTCTTCCTTGCCTATAAGGAGAGATATACAAGACTGTAATGAAGAGAAGAAGAGAAATACAATATAGCAAGTACTTTCTTTCTGCATTTTAAAAGACGACAATATACCTAGAAATCTCCAGCTAATCTAGAGGGAAAGATAGTCAGAAATCAAATTGACTACATTATCATTAATAGAAGGTTTAGAAACAGTATTAAATCTGCGAAAACCTGTCATACGTGCAGACGCAGCAATAAGCTCCGACAACTCAGAAGAAACCTAATAAGCCACTCCTAAGAAAGGCTGTAATAGCAGATGAGTTCGGAAATAAGATAAATCGTGAGATTTAACAACAGCCAGAAAGATCTGAACAAGAAAATGTCGACCAAAATCTAGAGATATAATGAATTTCGCCATGGGCCCCTTAGCAAACGAAGTTTTGAAACCAGATGAGACATGATAAGGAACGACTTAATTAGGGAAAGCGCCAACAGTCTCAAAAAGATCCAAGAACAAAGACTGCAATGATTTGGTCAAGTTGGACGTAGAAATAAAAAGTATATGTGACAAAGGATAGAGCTGTTAGAAGTTAAGGGAAAGACGAGATGGAGACGGAAGGACTGTGTGTCAGAGGACTTGAGAGAGAGAAAGGTTTAAAAAAAGTAGACACGATGAACAGAAATGATTGGAGAAGAAGAGCAAGAAAGAACTATTCCTGAAAAGCGAAAAACTGAGGAATATGAAGAAGAAACAGAGCTGGAGAAATATGTTACAGAATAAGGTGAAAACTGTGGAAATTCTTAGTAGTAGTAGTAGTAAATATGGTAATTTAATACACATTACATTATGACAATATATTCAACATTATCATCACGGTGCTATAGTTCTTGAAGTGCCTCGACATTCTCAATTCTATTACAATATAGAGCTATTTATATTGATGCTGAAGTACAAAGTCATCAATATTTAATAATGAATGCAAAATTTGACAATAAATGAGTACTGACATGCGAGAAAACCTCAAAACCTTAACACTAATGATTACAGAAGTGTTTGTAAAAGAAAACATATGACAAAATATTAGTTTAATAAGTATAAAATATAAATAATTAAATTTAAGGATCCAACAAACATTTGTCGTTTTCAGTACATGTAAAACCTAATATTAACATAAAATTTTACTATTCTATTTTGGTGCAGCCTACAACCTATTTGCACATACGGGCTCCGCAACCTTTTGGCATTCCTGCACCGTTTGAAAATTATTTTTGGTAGGACGACAACCTCCGTATATCGCAAGGGTACATTGTTGTTCCTTCTGGTTCCATTTGTAGCGTCTCATAAAGGCCATGCAAGCGAATCCGGTATGGACGTGTTTCGAACAATCTGTAACACAAAAAAACAATATAGACATTTTTATTAAGATGTGTTTTACTAAAACGAAACAGATGCTAAGGGTTGCCGAAATGAAAACCCTAAGAACAATAGTGGGCAAAACAAGAAGACGCAGGGTGAGAAATACAAACGTCAGAGAGCAGTGCAAAATTCAAGATATTGTAAGATGGGGAAGGCAGCGTAAGAGGATGTGGTACAATCATTTAAGAGACTAGACTCCCAAAAATTACCCTAGAAAACAACCCGCCCGGTTCAAGACCCCCCGGAAGACCACCTAAAAGCTGAAGGGATAGTTGGCAATCTATCTCCCAGGAAATTAACCAGAGGCAGCTTCAGAATTAAACAGATCGAAAGATCTCCAACAAGTAGAAGAAGAAGTGTGTTACTAATATTAATGCGAAACAGTACGAGCGGTACGAGAACGACTCGAAAAGTTTAAATTGCTGCAGATAATGGTTAAACAATTATTCTAATTGTTTATAAGAAAAAAAACATGTTTTTGCAAAATTATTTTGCTATATTTAAAATTAGATTTCTTCATTTTTTTTTAATAATATTGATATAATAAATCTTCTTTCATAAGCTACCCGTAGAATTACAGTAACTTTGTTATTTTCTAATATTGTTGCAAAAAAATTTAATTTGGTGTAAACAAATAAAATAACTTTTAAGTAATTTGACTGATCGCTTTGAAATTTTGATCATATTTTAAGTACTTTAAACCCCAACATCACATGTAAAAGTTCATTTTTAGAAAAGAGTTAAAAAAGGAGAAGGATCTACGGCAATTGGAAAACATTTTATTTTAGGCGAATCAACTGTAACAGCAATTAAGAATAATGAGGTTGCTATAAGAAAATCTATAATCCAATTTGGATTGAGAAACTAATTCAAAGAAGAATTCCTGTAAGTGGTTATTTAATTTAGGAAAAAGCTCTTCATAGAGTAGAAGTGTATTGTGTGTATTTAGCTAATTTAAAATAATACCACAACACGTGATAAATTATTAATTTAAAAATGTCACCTTGTATTATTCATTATAGACCCTACATGATATAGTTCGTTGAAAACAGGTTGTTAAGAATCTTTTAAAAACATAAAAATATACAGGGTGTTTCATTAAAAATAAGGATTATGGACTATGCCAGACTTGCGTGGATCACCCTGTACATTCAAATTTATAATCCACAAGGAAACAAAGTTCCTGTATTTGGCTGTATACCATATATTAAAAAATTTTGAATAAAATCCCTTATAAAAAGGTATATAAAAAACCCAGTTGGGCTATGTTGCATTGACAAAACGTTTTCGGAATAAATATTCCATCATCAGTGTCCTAAAATAGTATTTAACCACTTAATTAAAAAGAACATAAAATGATTTAAGTTTTGACTAAGGTTAATGTAAAAGTGTGGTTAATACTTACAAGTTAATACATGGATGTAGCCACTAAATATGTGGGTAAAAACCCTTTAAGAATTATTAAATAAGATTTGATTTACATTATGTCTAATTTACAGTTACGATGTTAAAGTTACCGTTGGATTGGTAACATGGCGACATATGACTCTACATTAGTTGCGAGTCCTGAGACGGTATGTCTACGAGGACTTTGTCAAAGCAACTGATTGAAATGACAATCTTGGTAGGTTAAGACGGAAGTTATGACAGAGCAGTCAGTGTAACTGTATATGTCTATTTAAGACAGAAGCCAACGTTGTTTAAAATTGTGAAAGTTGAAATAAAATAAAATTATAACAGTATCAACCATCAATGTTATTGTTTTAAATTATGTATGTGAAATGAAATTGTGGTGAGAAAATTATGTGATTATAGTTAGGCAACCAACTATACAGTGTCGAGTGGTGTGATGAAAAGATTCTTATATAAGGCCCTTTATGTTTTAATAACATTTGGTACCTGGAAAATGGAAACTAGACACTGGTGGAAAGTTGGGTTCTTGAAAAAATATAGGAATTGATATATTTAATATGTGAGGATGTTGTTCAATGAATGAAATAAAACTATTATGATATAAAGTTCATGTAAAAATTAACTTACAACTCAATTATATTAGGCCCTGTATGTCAAAAAACAACATTTGGTACCTGGAAAATGTAAAACTTCTTGAGTTGTAAGTTCATGAATATGAATATCTGATTGGATGTTGACAAACTGAGTGAAGTAGTTATATTTTGTGTGTTGACTAGTATGAAATGGACAAAATTTGATGGTTGAAAGTGGTTTTGTAATATATTGGTCGTAAAGTACTTAACTTATAACTTGAGAAAAAGCCCTATCTGTTATAAAGCAACACTAGGTACATAGGAAGATAAAAGATTAAGTTATAAGTTGGTAAGTTGAATGAACTATTGGTCTATATTGACTATAATAGTAAAATGAAATTGTTGTATGTGGCTCTGTTAAATTTGAGTAAAGAGAATGAAAATTAAGGTGTTTTGAGAGAATTGTGATAAACGGATAGACTACGAAAGGCTGAGGTCCCCAGAGAACCGAAGCCAAACCCTGAGGGAATTGTGTAGAGAAGTAAAATAAGAATTTAATAATATGGAATGGGTGGTGGATGATGGATAATCTGATCTGAATTTGGGAGTGTCGAAATAGAAGCATGGAAAGTATTGGTTATAGTGATTAAGACATGAAGTTTGGGTTGAAAAGAAAAGAGTGGGATAGATAGAAAGTAAGATGTATTGGAAGAAAGGTTTTTAGAGTGAACTAAGGGAGATGAGTATTAGGTGAACTAATAATTATTACAATTTTATTCCATAAGTAGTTTCCACACTGTATAAATATTCACATATATTTTGTATGAATTTCTTAGAAGTATATTCGAAGTAATTTATCATGTAGCCTATTTCTTTTAACTTCTGGAAACTTTTTTGTTTTTGTCTTGGTTTTAAGTAATTTTAGAAGGCTCCCTACTTTTTCAAAGCAAGTTATGTCTTTTTTATGCAATTTTTTTATATGCGCTTTTCTGTGTAACCTATCCACCACATAAAACGAGACCTTACTATATATATAATATATTTGCAAGTATCTAAAAGTTTTACTTTTTGAGCTGCGTAATTTTGAAAATTATTCATTTTTAAAAAAATTTTGATTGCTAAATTATTTTGCAAAACCTATTAAATCGATTTTAATGAAGTTTGATTTTAGTCAGGAATATAAACTCGCAATAAAACCTTTTTTTTTAACTGTTTTGGGTTTTTTTAGTATTTTTTCAATAATAAATAATTCTTAAGATTTGTAACTAGCATTGTCTTATATGAAATATAATAATTACAAAACTTTTATGTCCTATACAAAATTTTTCTAAATCTAGTTCTTGAGATATATGTACGTATGCGAAAAAATGAGGAAAAATATCGAATTTTTTGAATTTTTGATTTTTTGAAATGATGATTTGTAGTGATATTTTGGAGCTATTTCACAAGTATGAATGAGATAAAAACATAAATTTTGATACTAAATGGAAATCTACAATGGAGAGAGTAACTAAATGAAACCGAAAAATCCACAAAATAAGACGCGCTAACGCCATGAAGTAAAAAATTTACCTTTGTGTAGAAATGGTCTGGCTGCCAATTCTGCAATTGTCTCCGGTCGTTGTTGCCTCCTATTTTCTTGCAACGAACAACCGATCACCAACAAAACAACTAATATCACCGTTCGAAGATAAACCATCTTGTCTGTATCGAACACAATTTTTTTAACGACTTGTTTTGGTGCCAGCTTCCTCGCTAGATTAACGACATCAATAAATCGTTATAGAAATATATACGATAAAACTGTTGACATAATTTTTGCGTCCTCCGTTCGGAATTTCTTATCATCTATTAAGTAAATATGGTACGCAACTATGATCGATTTGTTCACTTAAAAACCCAAAATTTTCCTAATAATTTCAAGAGATGTTTGTCAATAAAAAGTGTCTCACAGTTTCATCTGAATTCAGTTTAGTTGATAATAAAAGAAACCGATCTTTATGATTCATTAAGTACACAAATTTTAGTTTTGTTATCTACTAATGTGTTTTAATTTGTTTGTGACACGTGTTGGATTTTTATTTTTTTACCAGTCATAAGGATTTTTCTATGAAAATCTACGATTACTTCCTTTCCATCATTTATATACGTCAGGAACAGATCAAATCATTTCATGGAAAATTGATTTCGTCCGCGTACCTGACATTGAAAATCACCGGTCGCTTTAAGCGTTGTTTCTAAGAAAACGATTCATTCTACACAAAAAGTGCTAATGAACATTTTTGTTCAAAATTGTCTCAGCTACATTTTTTATTTGAAATGTTTTTTTCTACGATGCACAGATTCTTTGTAAATCGTATTTTTTTCCGTTTCCCCTTCCCATTACGATGGTGGTTTCCCATTACGAGGTAAAAGTTTACCTCTCCTACCCGAAGTAAGGGAGGTAAACTTTTTGCATGTTTTTTTGTGTACCAAAATTGACATTCTCAGCAAAATTAAGCTTGTTCGTATGCTTGTTAGAGGTTCAGTGGCATTTTCGTCTCTTAAGACTGGAGTACTAGGTGATTGCTATAATCTTCTAAATCTGCATTTGATCTTTGATAACAAGTTTTGATGGCACTAGGCATTTTTTGGCCCCGTAAAAGATGGATAGACGACGTAGAGAGGGATCTTAAAACCATGAACATCAGGCAGTGGCGAAGGAAAGTATCCGACAGGGCAGAATGGAAGAACATTGTTAAGCAGGCCAAGACTCACAAAGGGTTGTAGCGCCATTAGAAGAAGAAGAAGAAGGCATTTTTTGGATTTAAAGGAACAAAAATTATAGTATATAATATACAAATTTTTTTTTTGAAAAAAATTGCTGCCTTGAAATTATTTTAAAGGCAGAAAGAATTACCTTTAAATGATATGCATTTTGTAAATACTTAGTCATGAGTCTAATTACAGATTGTTGCTCGACTTTCAAACCTTTTAATTGTACAAATAAATAAAAAGTGGATATAAAATGGACCCTATTCAACGTTTTATTTAACGTAAGGCTTGCTCATTTGTATTTTATGTTGTATTTCAAATCGAATATAATAGATATGACTGTGAAAGATTCCCTAGATCCGGAGTTACGATGAAAAACAATCAAAGGGATAGAGATAAGAATAGATCGATTCGGTATAATGGTAGAATATTTAAATGACATTCAATATACACTCGAAATATTTTGCAATAGATGTACAATTTCAGTTTTTTTATTTTTAGCTTTATTTTGATAATTTTTTTAGCACACTATGTAAAAATTTATAAATTTTAATTTAGTATAGTGAGTTTTTGAATAAAATATTATATTTGACTTTTATACGGGGTTAATCGAAAGGTGATTTTTTATCCTAACTTTAAAACATCCTGTGGAATAATTCCGTTAGGGGATTTTCGTAAAACCTTGTTTTTCAGTTGCAACCATGTCTTCTCAGTATTATGTTTTTTGTTTCATGTGAAAATATGGATTGGTTCATTTTTAGGAGCGAAATGACTTTGCCACCCACAATTTACGACTTTTCCTATTATTACCATTATCTTTTGTATTACTTTGTAATACGACGATGGGGCTTTGGTGACTGATATCGAACGAATGTCATGTCGACATCCCAGTAGCACTGTATTTAAATAATGATTAAAAGCAACGACGTGATCTTGATTTTAATGAACAATGATAACAATAACACAACATAAAAAAAAACAACTTAAATGTAACTTAACCTACGTACGCAAATAACAAAGAAAAACTACTAAAAAATAACTTAATACTCTGTATTGCCTCCCCTAGCCTCTATAACTGCCCGTACACTTCGGCTCATGCTGTGTATGAGTTTGCGAATATCATCTTACTGGATGTTTTACCATTCCTCTTCCCTCTTCTAGAGCCAAGCGAAATTCATTAGGTGAGGATGGTGCGACTGCGCGACCTCTAATATTTCTACCACGCATGTCCCAAACGTGCTCTATTGGGTTCAGATCTGGCGAACACGCTGACCAGTTCATTTTATTAATACCAACTTCCTCTAAATATTGCGTGACACACATTGCAGAGTGGGGTCGCACATTATCTTGCGTTAATAGAAAATAATCGCCGATATATTGAGAAAAGGGTACTACGGGATTCAATAAAATTTCTTCAATATACCGGTGTGCAGTCAACGAACCCTCAATTAGTGTGCGCCTTTCGGGATATTCCTGCCCATACCATCACCAAACCCCCTCCATAGCTAACCAAATCTCTGTCCAGTTCGACGCTATACTGGTTCTCTGCGATCTGATGAGTGAAGACAGTATTTTGACCATCTGTAAAAAGAACATTACTCCATTGTCCTAAATTCCAATGTAAATGGTCCCTGCAAAATTGTAGTCTAGCCACTCTGTGTCGTGGAAGGAATTTGGACCCAGTTGCTGGTCTGTAACTTTGCAAACCAAATTCATGTAATCTTTGACGAACTGTAAATACACTTATATTATTACCTCGAACCTCAAAGCGGATTCCTTGTTTGCACCGCTGTTAAATAACAATCCCGCAAAGCTTTTGAGCTTCCTGCCACTTCCCGCTTTACGCTTGTTTGTTCCAGTTCGTATAAAACGTTCCACTACCCTTTGGATGGTACAGCGATGAGTGTGTAGTACTTCTTCTTCTAAATGTGCCTAACTTCTAGATATTTAGACCAGTCCACTTCCTAAGATTATCCAGCCAGGATATACGTCTACGTCCAGGGCCTCTCTTACCCTCAATCTTGCCTTGTAGAATCAACTGTAGAAGTCGGTATTTATCATTACGCATGATGTGGCCGAAGTAAGCTAATTTTCTGTTTTTTATGGTGTTAATAATTTCTTTGTCTTTTTTTGCCTCTCGAGAATAGTTATGTTATTTGTGTGGTGCATATATGAGACCCTCAACATACATCGGTAGCACCACATTTAAAATGCCTCTAATCGTTTTATGGAATCTCCTGTAAGGCTCCAGCTTTCTACTCCATAGAGGAGGACACTTAAGACGTAACAGCTAAGAATTCTTATGCGTATATTGATACTTAAAGATAAGTTGCTGAGAATCTTCCTAAGGCTGTTGAAAGAGCTTCTGGCTTTTTCAATACGACTTTTTATTTCGTAGCTGTGATCCCAAGTATCCTTAATATTGCAGACCAAATAGCATATTTTTTCCACTCTTTCTAACGGTGTATCTCCTATTGTAATTTGGGCGTTTATGTTGGTGTTCTTACTAATGATTATTATTTTTGTCTTCTTGCAATTAAGTTTTAGGCCGCATTTGTTACAGGCTTCTACAACGTTATCCGTCATCCTTTGGAGCTCCTGCGCACTTCTGCCAGCAATACTATATCGTATGCATATCTAATATTGTTTATAAATTGGCCATTTACAGCAATCACATCTTCTGATTCGTCCAAGGCGTCTCTAAAGATATTTTCAGAGTATATGTTAAATAATGCCGGTGACAATATGGAACCCTGTCTAACTCCTTTTTCGACTGTGAAGATCTATACTGTGTAGTACTCTAGCCACATATTCATAATTTCGCCCATCTTCAACCAGAGTAAACGGCTTTCGCACAATCTTCGACACTAAGAACCATGATCAATCATAGGTAAACAAAATGTAAGTGTCAATATGACATAATGATAACAGTCACCAAAGCCACCTCGTCGTATTACAAAATAACTCCAAAACAATCATTATTACAACGGTCCTAAATTGTGGGTGGCAAATTCATTTGGCTCTAAAAAATGAATCAAGGCATATTTTGACATGAAAAAAAAAACACAATGCTTAGGAGAAATGGTTGCAACCCAAAAATAGGGTTTTACGAAAATTAGCAAACGGAATTATTCCACAGGATGTTTCAAAGTTAGGATAATAAAACCACGTTTTAATTAACCCTGTACAATAAGTCAAATATAAAATTTTATCAAAAAACTGACTGTACCAAATTAAAATTTATAAATTTATACACAGTGTGCTAAAAAAATCATCAAAATGGGGCTAAAAATAAAAAAATTTAAATACTTTGAATTTGACCAAAATTTTCTCCGTTGCGTTTCTTTGCATCTGAGTGTAGATAGTTTCATGTGGGTGTATAGATGATCATTATCTTTAAGATGTGATCGATTAAATTTTTATTCCATATGCAAGTATAATAGTCCGATATTGCTGAAATTTGCACAGTGTATCTTTATAATATTGTTTCGTCATTGAACGAAGGAATTAAAAAAAATGAGGTTTATAGTTTTGAATAAGTTTGAATAAATGTTCGTCTAATATTTTTTAGCGTTTTTCCGATTCTCATCGTTTTTAAAACATTTTTTCCGTAGAAAACAAGAACGAGTCGACCAATTGAAAATTCCTTTGTTCAATCATGAAACAATACTATAAATATGGACTGTGCAAAGTTTCAGCACATTCGGTCGATTCGTTCTCGAATATTCGATTATATTATATTATTATAGAAAATAATTTGATATTAATGTTTATTTTTTGTTTCAGGTAAGTGTTCAATTTTTTTTGCAATTTCTTGGTAAGTACTTTCGCATTTTTCGGCATTCGCTCGTTTTTTAGAGCGTATAATAAAAAAATTACGTTCAAATATTGAGGAGAACGAAACCATGTGATTTTTGTTTAGTTTTTTATGTTAAAATTACTTAAAAGATGCAATGAAATGTAGAAACAATCTTAAAAATATATTACAGTCAAAAATATAGTTATCCAAGTATATTTCACCTCAAAATGGACTTTAGTGGCCACATATGGGTTTGGCAACTTCTAAACATTTTGCCTCGGTTCCGAAGTTGTTCTTGCTAGCGTTACATCCGGTGTATATATCGGTAACGCATCTATTGTCGAGTGAACTCCATCTCCAAACTCTTATTAAAGCCAGGCACTTTACGATACTGAATTGTTCGGTTCCCATGTTGCAATCTACAAAAAAAAATAAAGTAAATATATTTTTATATATTTCCGCTGGAACTAAACGGCATAAATGAGATTCAACTCATATCTATCCATAGATACCTTCAATTTATGTAAAGGAGTGCGCCTAGGTTACATTTTGTCAGCGGTACCTTTTAATATTTACGTGGAAACGATATTTCAAATGGCTTTGAAAGGAGAAAGCAGTGAAATTAAGAATAATGGAATTCCAAAATACAATATATGATATGCAAATGATACGGCAACTCAAGCTCCAACTTTCGAGAATCTTCAGCGCATATTAGACATTATTGACGCCATAGGTAAACGTTTTGTACTTCAATCAACCAAGACCAAATTGTAGTAATAGATTGACAGCCGGTAATCAATGTAATAAACACAATAAACTAAAAATGGATCTGCGATGAAGTTAAAATTGAAGAAGAAAGAACAGTATTTGTCAAACAAATATTTCCTATCAGGTCTCATTCTCCCACTTGCATGTAGAGTAGGTGTTGTCGGAAGTTCTCGAGATGTGGGTATTTAAAAGACTCTTGAAAATACCATGGTATTGCTTAAAATGAGTTATGACAGAGAACTTCTTAACATTATCAATAGACACAAAACCAGTTATCTACGACATGTGCACCAGAGAAGACATTATGAGCTGTTGAGGTTGTTAATGGACAGAAAATTGAAAGAAGCTGACCTCCAGGTAAGAGAAGATGTTCATGGTTGAAAAGCATAAGAGAGTGCATGGGTCTCGATGCTAATCCTTATCGAAAGGCGCACAGACACTCTAAGAAAAAGAAGTTGTATGTAGACTCTTAGACTACGTATTCTATATGGACTCTACGGAAACTGTTACAAGTGCCAAGGACCGCAGATGTCTATACGAATTGACGGAATTTTAAAAATTGAAGACATATCCACCATAGATTCTTTCTTTTCTTTTTTCACTGTCAATTGCCGTACTGCTTTGCTTACATCCATGCGTATTACCTCTTTAATAGGATGCAACATTTTCTCTTCCTCCCCGTCTACGATCTCGGTAATATTGAGGAAAACATGCTGCTTTAGTTGGGCGAGACAAATCAATGCAATAAAAGATTTATACAGAGTTGCAAAAAGTGCAAAGACTCGCTTTCGTAATTCTAAAAACGAGATATTTCTTTCTCTTATATAACTATAAGGTAACTTACCACTTTGCTGGAATGGTCTTGCCTGAAGTTGGTCGTAACTTTCAGTTGTAAATTGTATAGGGGAAAATTGAATATGGTTGACATTGTTTCCACCGCCATTTATCACACCAAGAACACTGTTACAGCTTAAGATTACAAAGACAGACACAGCTAATAGATGCACCATTTTGATATTTGTAGATCAGTGGACTGTACTCTACGACGTATTAACACTGTTCTAAATTGGATGGTTATTATATAAGCACACAATCACAAAATGATTTCAAAATAGTATTTGTTGCTGTAATTACTTTGTTGTATCTGTTTGTTTTTGGAATCATTACTAAAACATACGATTATTATTTTCAAAGATATTGTTAGTGTTTTTGAATGATATATTTGAGGGGTTATCAATGTCGTAATAGTCCAACGAAAACAGGAGTTTGAACCTATAAATCCGGGTTGTTTTACATTTGTAACTGTTTCTAAGATGATTCTATTCAACTTCATTTGCTTCAGTTTTGTATGTACTCGTAGTTTGCTTATTATTTTTCATTCCTTTATTCATACATAATGAAACACTTTTTGGCTTCTTTATATGTTAAAGTGTAACAGTTTTTTAACAACAAATTCCTTTTAATATTGTGTACTATAATCGTCGTCATCATCAACAGCTATTTCATTCTTCGTCGAATGTAAGCCTCCCTTATAGTTTATTTTTATGAACGAGAGAGTAATTAGCATAATTTTAACTGGTACCTCCGACCAATCCATGGGCGTGCTCAAGATTAATTGAAAAATTACTTTGAATAATTGTAAAAAATAAATGAATTATTTCAGTGTTATAAAGTGTTATGTGTATGTAAACAAAAGTGACCTCTTTTATCACACACTATATTAGAACTGACTGGCCTACATTAAAAAGGGTTTTAAAAAATTCACATTTTTTTTTAATTTTTAAAAATTACAAAAGAGAAAAAGAGTTTTTAAAACCGTCTAAGGTATGTTAAATAGATGAATAAAAATATTAATATAAAACTTACAGCTACTTGTTACAAATCCAAATCAGATTCAGAAGATGAACTTTCAGAACCAAGATTTATAATAACTGGCTCGATCATTTTATCAGTAATATTGTCCAGCTTCCACATTTTTTCCTCTTCTTTAATAGTGTGATTTACTGCCTTTTCCCAGTTTTCAGGTTTTACATTATTTACGGCCTCCAAAAACAACTGTTTAACATCATGAATTTTAAAAGTGGTATTTTTCTTGAAACTTCACTCTTTATCTGTGCCCATACCAGTTCAATCGGGTTTAATTCACAATGATATGGTGGGGATCTAAGTACTGTCATTCCACGATTTTTGGCAATTTCATCAATTTCGTATTTTTTAAATTTTTCTTTATGAAGGGCACACAACGAATAAAGTTCCTTTCTTATAGATCCGGAATGGTACGTAATATTTTTTGAACTCAGCCAATTCTGCAAGTCTTTTTTTAACCACTTGGTTGTGGGCAGTCCTTCTATAAGTCTGGAGTGATAACTTGCATTATCCATTACTATTACACAGTTCTTAGGAAGAAGATCTATCATTTGTTCGAACCATTCTTGAAAGACATCAGCGTTCATGTCTTCATGGTAGTCACCGGTACGAGTTGATTCAAAAGTTAATAAACCACCTTCAACAAAACCGTCTGAACTGCCAATGTGTACTATTATCAGCCTGCGTCCCTCTCCTGATGGTGGGTTTAAACCAGTAGATAAGTTATTTACAAAAGCGTGCCTTTGACTTGTAACAGTTTCATCCTGCCAAAATTTATTTGGTGTATGACCCTCGTTGATCCATGTTTCATCAAGATAAAATATTTTTCTTTTTTGGTTTCTCATTCCCTTTATGGTTCTTAGAAAATGTCTTCTCCATATGACAATATCGCTTCTTTCTAATAAAATAGACTTTCTGGGATTCTTTTTCCAGCGGAAGCCTATTTCTTTTAAAATCTTCTAAATCTAAAATCTTCTCTAAATTTCTGGGTAATCCTTATCATCTCGAACTGAGACAAGAACTTTATCCAATGTTGGAAATTCTTGTCTAAAGAAGAATTCATGCACTTTCCGTCGAAGTCCTTCTTTAAAATGAATTTTATTTGAAATTTTGGTTTCCCTGGAGCATTACGTGGCATTTGAAAACTACCACATTTCTCTTCTTTAATAACTCTGTAAATCGTAGATTTCCCAACACCAAGTGTACTGCTAACTAACTCAACGGTCTCATCAACACTTTCACATAAACGTTTGTCTGTAAATGATTTAAAACAATTAAATATTAATGTTTTTTCATTAACTGTTAAAGGACCAATTTTTCGGCGTTTACACGGCACTTCCAAATTTTTCATAACACTAGTATACACAATAAACTGCACCTTGCAACTGAAGTACCTACTTTTAGTGAACTGTTAAGAATTTTGAATACGCCACTTGGACCTTCCTACAAAATGGAAAAACCCACTATCACATTTTCTGTGGAATAAGTTTAGAAGGTAATTATCTAGTCAATTACTGTCGTAGATTCCTGGAATTAAAGAATTAAATGTTTGATTGTTGAAACCCTTACTTCGTGGAATGCACTCATTTCAGATAAAATAAAACGTTTTATTTTATCTAAAGAATTAAACTTTATTTTGCAAATAGGTAGGTACTTATTAAACTTTTATTGGTTATATATAACCAATAAAATAAACATCTTACATTTCTTGCAAATTCATTAGTACCTGTTAACCTCCATCACTCCGACACTGGCAACCTTATTTAGGGATTAGTAATTCTCACAACTATTGTATTCTATTCTGCTCCAACCTTTATACCTGGTGGTCATACTCAATTTAAAATTGTTTTCCTATATACTTCTGTAAACTTGTTGACAAATATCTGTTTTTCATTGAGTCACCCGTATCAACAGTTTAGGGATTTGCATACATAATTTATTGTTTTATTACTCTCTCATACATAAAAATACACTATAGATATGTCAATTCATTTCTGTTTGTGGTTTGCTCTTGGTCGACATTCGATAACAAATTTATATCTGTAGTTTTCTGGCTGTTTTTTATCACCTTTTTTGCTCCCCGGCACCGACAAAATTTTTAATTTCTAATTTAACTGAGCTGCCACCGTGTTTCGGAGGCAGCTCGGAAAGTAGTCGTTAATTCATGTTAGGGGCGCTTGTGCGACCTGAAAACCCTAACACTAGACCTTAGCCAGAAGGTTACACGAACTTTACTTTACTTTTTTTTATCACCTTTTTTGAATAGTAAAAGTCGTTCGCTCGTTCTCCATTCTTCGGGTATTTTATTTTGTTTTATAATTTTAATAATTACTATTGTTAATTGTTCTGTCATTGCTGTTTCACAATATTTCAGTAATTCGTTTGGTATCCCGTCTTTAACTGTTGCTTTTCTGTTATTCAGCTTTTCAAGTATTTTCCGAACTTCCTGTACATTTATATTAAGTTCTTCATTTGTGGTAATTTCTGGTGTTTCCGATTCTAGCGTCGTTTGTTCTTCCTCTGCATGGAGCTTTTTTAGGTAGTCAATCCACGTATCCTCTTTTATGCGTTTTGGATCTATAAGTTCCTTTACCACCGTTCTTTGATCTCTTATGAAGCGCGATATTTCCTTTTGCAGACCGTAAAAATCATGTTCCATTTCTTTCGAAAAGCGTTCCCATTCTTCTTATGTTTAACATGGCAATCTTGTGGATTACATCTGTAACTTTTGTTCGTCTTCTTATTTCTTCATTGAACTTGCTGAGCTTAATGTTGAGCATTCTCCGTTCCATAGCTCTCCGAGTCATTTAGAGTTTGTGGACTATATTGGTGTTAAAAGCCCATGTTCTTCGTACAATTACTCTGCTTCCTCATATTCGTGATCTGATGTCGAGGCATAGGTACACGTATATTATGAATACTCTCTAAAATACATCTCTTCAAAGTGGGCATCTCTCGTAGTCTAAGTGGGCGCTAATACGAGGCACCGATCCTCGCTCCGACCATAGGATCGTACTATATTATCGATGGCCAGGTAAAATAAATGCATTATTTTAAATACGAGCGTTCACTGTCAGTGCTATGCTCTAAGCGAGGACACGAGGCGATGATCTCCGTTGTGAACGTACCCTTAGTACGCTTCTTTAGACTACCTAAATGTATACTAAGATGAACCTAAAAGTATACTAAGAAACTAGAACTTTTTTTGTAAAAAAAACTGACGTTTTTATTATTTTGAACAATCTTTTATTTATGTTAAGATCTACGGTTTACAAGATTGAAGCAAATTGGTTTTGCTACTCTTAAACACTCCGCTTCAGTTACAAAATTATTCTTGGTAGCGTTGCATCCCGTATAGAAAGCGGTAACGCATTTATTGGCTAAGATATCCCACGTCCAGACTGTCTTTCTTGCCAAACAGGTAGCTATAGATCTACGTTCTACGGCATCGGAACAATCTGCAAGAAATAATAAAGTAAACGTGGTGTGATATTATTCCTAAGATATTAAAATTCATAAATAATAGTGATAATATTTTACATTGCATTATTGCTTAATTGCAATTGTTTTCAATCAGAATCGGGGAGACATGCAGTGTGTCAAGTTTAACAAAATATCTGAGTTTGCATAATTGCAAGTAATCCAAGCGTGGCCTTGCTTACACATGCACAACAAAGCTAACCGATATCGTCATAGGCACGGACGATTATAAAAACGGTAAACAATGGAATTAGGAGAATTGAGTTCTTAATTATCGAGATGTGGATCTCGTTACAACATCTACTAAGTACTATCTAATTTATTAACGATTAATATGTAATAAGTGTTAACCATATGTATTCCCCAATAAAGGTGCAAGTACATAGATGAGTCATATTTAGAATCCGCCGATCTATCCCAGGATGGCGTAGCAGGATGGACAATGTAGATTCTTCTTCTTCTTCAAGTGCCATCTTGGTTCCGAAGGTTGGCGATCATCAGGGCTATACGTATTTTCGAAACTGCTGACCGAAACAATTCGTTGCTGCTACAGCTATACCATTCCTGGAGATTCTTTAGCCAGGAGTTTCGTCTTCTTCCTATGGACCTTTTTCCTGCTATTTTCCCTTGCGTAATTATTCGAAGCAGTTCATATCTTTCGCCTCTTGTAATGTGTCCCAAGTATTGCAGTTTTCGTTTTTTGATCGTAAATATGACTTCCTTTTCTTTATTCATTCTTCTCAAGACCTCGACATTTGTGACTCTCTCGGTCCATGATATTCTCAGGATTCTGCGATACATCCACAGTTCAAATGCCTCTAATTTTTTGGTATCAATCTTTTTTAACGTCCATGACTCCATTCCGTAGAACAGCACAGAAAGTACGTAACATCTCATCAGGCGAAGTTTCATTTCAAGGCTCAAATCTCTTCCGCAGAACACTCTCTTCATTTTAGTGAATATGGATCTGGCTTTTTCTATTCTTATTTTGATTTCTGCTGAGCTATCGTTGTCTTCATTTATAAAAGTGCCTAAATATTTGTATTTGCTAACTCGATCGATAATTTCATTGTGTAAATATAAATTTTGGACATTTTGTGTTGATTTCGATATTACCATAAATTTAGTTTTCTTTATGTTCAAAGATAGTCCACATTCTTCGCTGCAGTCTGCTATCTTATTCACCAATGTCTGTAGCTCTTCAAGTGTTTCTGTGTTCAGAACGGTGTCGTCTGCAAATCTGAGATTGTTTAATCTAACACCATTTATTTTAATACCTACGGATTGCTCAGAGAGTGTTCTATTCATTACGTCTTCGGAATAGAGATTAAACAGGGTTGGTGACAGTATACACCCTTGTCTCACACCTCGCTTTATTTCAATTTCTTCAGTGGTATTATTCTCTACTCTCACTACTGCTTTCTGATTGTAGTACATATTTGCTATTAGTCGGATGTCTGGTTTATCTAAATTCTTTTCTGTCAGGAGTCTGATTAGGTGATCATGCCGCACTTTATCAAAGGCCTTGTTGTAATGTATGAAACACATGAATACATCTTGATTTATGTCAAGACATCTTTGAGACATAACGTTCAGTGCAAACAACGCCTCTCTTGTTCCAAGTCCATTTCGGAATCCAAACTGGGTATTATTGATGTCCATTTCCAGTTTTCTGTGTACTCTAGAGTGTATAATTTTCAGAAATATTTTCAGTACATGGCTCATCAGACTGATTGTACGGTAATCACTGCATTGTTTGGTATTTATCTTTTTTGGTATAGTAACAAAGGTGGATAAAAGCCATTCTTGTGGTATTTTTCCTGATGTATAAATGCTATTGAAAAGTTTAACTAAAATGTGAATCGAGTCTTTTTCTATTAGTTTAAGGATTTCCGTTGGTATTTCATCTGGACCTGGGGCTTTACCATTTTTCATTCTTTTTAGTGCGTTAGTAGTTTTTCCATGTCTTCAACTGTTCTTCTAGTTCTGTTATTATGTTTCCGTTGACATTATACAGGGTATTTGGCTGCTTACGTTTTTGTGTACCTGCAAGTTCTTTCACTTTTGTATAATGTAATGTAGATTATTTACCTCATATGACACTTATTTATTATATGACTGACGACTCTTAATTATTACGAGGGCACTTTTTTGTTATAGGGATATACGTTTTCTATGGTACATTGAAATTTCAATACAAGAATAGTTAATAATCCTACATAGAGTCGACCACAAACCTGTAAACACCTAATTCTTTCTTAAAGGAAAGGTCCGAATTATACAAAAACAGGGATACACCAATCAAGAGCAAAATTTTTACGTTTCCAAGTAACCAAAGTATCAATTTGCAAATTCCATGTCGTATGGTGAAATGTTATATACACTCTATTCTTCTCTATACTAGATACTTGGAAGAATTATGTGGAAGTAACTTTTGCAGATGAAAGGCAGAATACCATTGAAGACACTGAGTGCCAAACAGGACCCCCAATTACCATTGAAGAAGTCACGTCAGCTATTAAAAGACCTAAAGATGGTAAAGCGGTAGGGCCTGACGAGTTTTGTGCACAATTCCTAAAACTTATGGATGAACAGGGAATAAAATGGATAACAACTGTATTCAACAACATATACGTAACTGGAAAAAACCCCAAAGCTGGTTAAAGTCGACCTTCGTGACCATACCAAAAAAAGTAAATGCCAAGACATGCGAAGACTACAGAACAATTAGCCTAATGAGCCACTTACTTAAAACGTTCTTGAAAGTGATACACGGCAGAATATATAAAAAATGCGAAGAACAAGTATCATGGACGCAGTTTGGATTCCGCGATTCCTTAGGCACCCGAGAGGCTCTATTCGCTGTCCAAGTGCTTATGCAAAGATGCAGGGATGTTAACTGTGATGTGTATAATTGTTTTATCGACTACAAAAAGGCATTTGATAGAGTAAAGCATGATAAACGAATAAACATCTTGAAAGAAGTGGGGTTAGATGATAGGGACTTAAGAATCATCTATAATTTATATTACAACCAAACAGCCAATATTAAAGTGGAAGACCAATTGACAGAGGTAGTCTCTATAGATAGAGGAGTGAGGCAAGGATGCATTCTGTCCCCGGTGTTATTTAATATATACTCTGAATATATCTTCGAGCAAGCGCTAGGCGAACTACAAGAAGGCGTATTAGTCAACGGAATACGTCTAAACAACATTAGATATGCCGACGACGCAGTAGTTTTTGCAGATAGTCTGGACGGTTTGCAAAGAATAATGTCGCGTATATCAGATATAAGTAGAGAACACGGACTTGATCTTAATACGAAGAAAACGAAGTACATGGTAGTCAGTAAGCGCGAAATATTAAATACACAGCTTTTGGTTAACCAACATCCAATTGACAGAGTGGACAGCTACACATACCTTGGTACCAACATTAACAGCCAATAGAATCACTCCAGTGAAATAAAACAACGCATAGGAAAAGCGAGATCGGTGTTCATAATGATGAAGTCTCTTTTCAGAAGTCACGATTTACCACTTGCTACCAAAATCTCTCTCATTAGATGCTATGTATTTTCTACGTTATTATACGGAGTAGAGGCCTGGACACTTTCCGAAGCTTCTTTAAAAAAACTGAAAGCATTCGAGATGTGCTGTTACAGACGTATTTTGAGAGTTTCATGGGTGGATCGTGTGACTAATGTTGAGGTCCTACGTAGAATAGGCAAGGAATGCGAGATTATTAACACCATCAAAGAGCGCAAACTAGAATATCTTGGCCATGTTATGAGGAATGAACAGAGATACGGCTTGTTGCAACTCATTCTTCAGGGCAAGGTATTTGGAAAGAGGACCAGGGAGAAGAAGAATATCTTGGCTTCAAAACCTGAGAAAGTGGTTTAATACATCGACAACCGGACTATTCAGAATAGCAGCAAGCAAAGTTAGGATAGCCATGTTGATCGCCAACATCCTGAACGGATAGGCATCGTAAGAAGAAGAAGAAGATTCTTCTCTATGGTGCCGAAGTTTAGACTGTTAATGTTGACTTGATGAGAAAGCTGGAAGCTTTTGAGATGTGGCAAACACATCCTTTGCTTCATGATATAATTATTGTATCGAAGTGGTACAAGTGGGTCAGAAATATCTAATTATAAAGCATGTGAAGCTTTTTTGGCATAAATTACAATAAAAATTAAATCGATCAACGATCCCTCTTGCAACAAACTAATTTCAAAGATATTGTATATTTAACATCACCTATTAGCATCCTCATATAGTATAGTAGTTGTTTATATTTACCTGATTGTTGGTATGGCCTAGCTGCCATGGCTTGTGCACTTTCCGTAGAATGCTCAACAATGACCCAGTCATCATCTCCACCTTTGGAGTTTTTAATGCTAACTCCTATTACTACAGAAACATTGATTACAATCGCTAACACTACTATCAACTTCATTGTTGTAACTAGGAAATTTTCTTTAATATTACTGCTTTTTTACTGTTGTCGAAAAGTAAGTATAAGTTTATTATCTCGTGTCATTAGTTGACCTTTCTTTATCAAAACCAGGGTATTATATCGAGATTTAATAAAAATAACTTGTTAGGAGATGCCATTGAAATGATGAAATACAACTTAATTTTGGATCAAATCTCTTCTTTCTCTATCTTTTTATTTCTCAAAATTCCTTATATCTACCTTTCATGAATTTTGTAGCAAAACAAGAAAAAAGGAAACATTTAAAAGTTTTTATGATGTTTTTATAAAATCCAATAACTTTTTATTGTGCATATTGATATACAATCGATCAGAACAAGCTGGAGTTGTCGTTTTTACACAATCTTGTTCAGTTTTGAAGTTGTTTTTGGTCGCACGAGAGCCTCCGTAGAAGTCTTCGACACATTTTTTGTCAGCGTGTTTGAATACTGGCTTCAAGTCATTGTCACAGGTAGGTCTTTCGCATTGTTCTACAGCGAGGCTACAATCTGTAAAAAGTGGTTAGATTGGTAGATTAAGTGGAAATTAAGTTGAAGGTTATATCTCATACGTATAAAAGTATGATTGTGATGTGATATTGAACAATTTTTACCATTTTCAAATTTTTGTATTTTATAAAATTTCATTATTATCAATAAAAGTTGAAAAAGGTCTAATATGAAATTAAATATAAATATTTTATTAATTTAATCCTTAAATGATGCTATTTAAATGATAATCACCACTCGAATAAAGGGGGTAGGAAACAAAAAACGTTATTTGTCACATTTTAATGAGGTTATATGCTTAAGGTATAAAAAAATCACCGAACAATGCTGTTTTTCGAATTCAGAGAATATTTCTATCTGAAAATAGCTAATATAACTCTGCTATTAGAAGAAACTGAAAAAAAAGATCAAAAATTGTTCTTCATTCACGTGGAATTGAGGTTACTTGCTAAAAACATGGGTTTTGCAAAAAAAATATCAAAAAGAAGGGTTTGGACATTAAAATGTATGTTCATACATTTTTTTATATTTTGAAAGCAAAAGCATCGCATAGGCATTTTTTTGGTTCGAAAAAAAAACACATTTTTTGCGATAGGATTCACGAGGGGCCATTTAGGGAGCTAAAAATTTGGCTAAAGGCTTTCTAAATATGTACATTTGAGTGACCAATACCAAATAAGAATCCAGCCAAGCGTAGTTATACCATCTTATCACGCTATAGCCTTTGACTAAGTTTATAACAAATTCAAAAATTGATAATATTACTAAAAACAGATAAAACAAAGACCAAACCAAACAAGAACAAAAAAATAGTTGTTTTACGACGAAAGCGATACATCAAGCAGCTGCAAAGATTTCTAGAGAAATTTTAGGCCCTAAACGTCGGCAAGAAACACAGAATTTATGACAGTTATAAAGAATAATAAACTTATGGTTAACAGAAAAGAGACTCAGTACGATTCATATTTTTTCAAATTTATTTTGGATCAAATCACTGCTCTCTCTATCTTTCGTATTTCTCAAAATGTTTTATAATATTTCATGGATTTTGCAGTAAACTATCGTTCAAAGCAAGTAAAACGAAACGTTTCAAAACAGTTTTTATTGTATTTATAAAAATCCAATAACTTTTTATAATTCACATCAATGTACAATCAATTGGAACAAACTGGAGTTGCCGTTTTTACACAATCTTGTTCACTGTTGAAGTTGTTTTTGGTCGCACGACAGCCTCCGTAGAAATCTTGGACACATTTTTTATCAACGTTGCTCCATCTAAATACTGGTATCCTGGCATAACAGACAGGTCCGTCGCCTTGTTCTACACCGAGGCTACAATCTGTAAAAATGGTTAAATTTCAACACATAATTATTTATATATCAATAAAACACTGAAAACTTTGTTTTTAAAACTTCCACAAAATTTATTATAAAATCTTATCACTACACTTGTTTCGGCAGAGTGCCTTTCTCAAGTGATCTATATTTTGTATGTGTTTACACTTTATAATCTTTAACGAAAACGAGGAGGGGAGAACTGTTTGTCTCAAGTTGGTCATTCAAATTATGTGTTTTTTAATTTGTTAATTTCCATAGATTCTAATAAAGTAGCTTAAGGCCTTTATTTTGGATGTAAAGAATTTGAAATTCGTCGTTAAAAGAATGATTATGATCTAGAAGCTGAAGTGCGTATGTAGAATCTGTTTTTCTATTATTGAAAGCCCTTTTATGTCCTGCTATACGTCTGCTAAAAGTTCTACCAGTTTGACCGATGTAAGTTTTTGGGCAGTCGCCACATTTAAGTTTGTATACACCATTATGTAAGTGCTTTTTCTTTTGGCTCTTGTTGTTCTTAATATAGTTGCCCAAGTTGTTGTTTGTTCTAAAAGCTGGTGTTATTCCTTTCTTTTTTATGTGTTTGGCTATTTTTGTTGTTATTTTTGTGTTTTTTCTCTGGTACTCTGGTAAATACTAATTTCAGAGCTTTCTTGTGTAGTTTTTGATTTAAAATTTTATTAATTGTTTGTTCGTTGTATCCATTGTTTACTGCTATTTGCTTAATGATATTTAATTCTCTCTCAAAGTTGTATTTTGACAACGGAATTTATTAATCTATGTAACATGCTGTGGTAGGCTGCCAATTTATGTTCTGTAGGATGGGATGATGAATTGTGTATAGTATGGGTAGGTTTATGAAATACGAAGAACTCATGTTTGTTTTTAAGTCTGATAATTTTTAAATCTAAAAAAAGTTATTGATTGATTTTGTTCTGTTTTGAAAAAAGTTTTCAGTGTTTTATTGATATATGAAATGAATTTCCATCAAGTAACGGTCAAATCCGTCACATAATTATTTATCTTTAGTTTAAAGTAAGTTTATTTTTTATTTTTGACGTTTGGATTTCCTAAAATTCCCTAAATTTCATAATTGGTAATACAAAAAAATTATAGTAGTTTAATTTATCTGTTTTATTCATAATATTCTTAGGGTGTGTTCGTGGGACGACTTGGAGAATAGTTCATTTGACTATATAAAATCACCTTCAATTTGAGAATACCTGTCATAGACCAGGCAATATCTGTTTTGGGTTGATGAAATACCAACTCTTTTCAAAAATTTAGATTTCAAAATGATTTTGCGAAAACTTTGTGTTGGAAATTTGTGTATTGTTTTTTGTATACTAAAAAGATTTTCTGTGTAAATCATAAAGATTCTATGTGGCTTTTAAATAACTGAAAAAGATTATTGAAAAAACATCGAACTTTGAATAATCTTTTTAATGGGTTTTGCTAATTTTGCAATGATACAATTATTTTTTTTTTTCATTTGCAATTAATTCTATCTTGTAGGTAATTTAATTGCAACGTATTTTTTTGTCAACACAAAATTTTTCTTAAATGTATAGCTGCCTATAGCAAAGAAGAGGAAAAACAATTGAGTTTTCTAATTTTTTTTCACAAATTGTTAAAAATTTAGGCCACTTTTGAGACCGCATAGTGAAATTATCATTTCTAACTAATAATGTTTCAAAGCGATTAAAGGAAAAAATAGAATCAGATACGATTTATCCAAATGAGGGACTTTTTTAACAGATACCGCCTGGTCTATCAGAAAAATGTTGGCATAGGGTTTGTTTGAGGTTGATATGCTCCCCCCAAAAGACAAACTACACATTCAAAAAATTTGAACAAATTTGAGAGGGTATATGTGATGACCAGAAGTATTTTGAGAAATTTTAAGCAAACTTCATGTTTTCGTTTTCGAAAAACCTAAAAAAAAACTACTTTTTTCCAAGTATAAAGCGCGAAAACCAGACATACAATTTTGTTAATTTTCTTACAGCATAAAGGTATAATTCTAAGAAATACTTATGAATTTATTGAAAATTTTTGAATGTACAGTTTTGTTGCAATAAGAAAAAATAATATATTCCGGCTTATAATAAAGCTACCGGTCAGAAATTGGAAAAAATTTTAATAACAACATATATAAAACTGTAAAAGTGGAAAATATTTGCAATAAAACGTTAAATATTTCTTCCTAAACATATGAAAAAAGAAAAAAACACCAGTGATTACACAGCTGACTCTTTTTACTTATATAACGCTGTTTCTCAGTTTTTTCCAACAATAGCACGTTAGATGGCAGATAAGGATGCCATTCCAATAATTTATACATCAAATCCTACAAATTTCTTATTGAAAAAATGCCTATTTTTGGGGAAGTGCATTGTCCAAGATGTTTTATTATCTTCAAACCAAACTTTTGCTCAAAATCGCTAGTTTATCCACCGGATAAACACAAAGAAACAAAAACAAGTTTGATTGTTTGTAACGATTTCTAAAATTGATAATAGTAACAAAAACAGATGAAACAAAGACCAATACCAAACAAGAACAAAAAAATAATTGTTTTGCGACGTAAATGATTCGTCAAGCCAAAAACAATGCAGCTGTGAAGATTACTAGAGAAATTTAAGGCCCCAAACGTCATTTGTGATGTGTCAATAACAAATGAAGTTCATATAAACACCAAAAAGTACTTACCCCCTTTTCTAAAAGGTCTTGCTGCTAAAGCCGCTGCATCTTCACCATATACTTGGCTGCTTGCTATAATGCAAAAGAAGAAAAATAGGACAGCAGTTTTCATTGTCTTTTTCGTTTGTTACTAGTTTGTTGTCTAGAAGGCAGTTAACTGTTATATAACGTCAGGAGGGGAATAGTTTTATATCAAAATGCAGACCGTGACCTATTGCATCGTAGATAACTTGAAGTTCATAAAATAAACCAAATATTTTGATGAATAAAATTTGTTTAATTCTAATAATATTAATATCAAAATGTAACTATTTTGTTATTTGTTATTGCATTAAATTTCTTACGAGCTGATTTGGGTATATCTCCAAGCATCATCTGCCGCAGTTAGACGAGAAAAGAAGAAGTACATGTACTGTATTAAGGGTAATACAAAGCAGCAGTGGATAATGAAATACCTTGTAATTTTCTACTTTAACTAAAACTAATGATATCAACCAGTTTTTTGCGAGGTTTTTACAACAAAAATTAAACGGTACCGGAAAAATTAACTTTTTTAACAATACTACTTATGAAGACAATAAAATTTTTGTTTAAAATGGTGAATGTGCAAAACTGAGATAAGATATTGATATTCAACTTTTCTGCTGCAAATTTTCTGCCGTGTAGAATGTACTGATATTGATTTCCAAATTCACTATAAGTTGTTTTCTTCTTCTTCTTTGAGTGCCTCTCCTATCGGAGATTGGATATCATTAGGGCGATTCTAATTTTATTTACTGCTGTTTTGAATAATTCGTTAGTGGTACAGCCAAACCAGACTCTTAAATTTCTCATCCAGGACATTCTTCTACGCCCTGGATTTCTGCGTCCTTGGATTTTTTCTTGCATTATATTTTGTAGGAATGTGTACTTTTGTCCTCTCATTCTCTTCTCGTCTCATCAGGTGGCCTAAGTATTCAAGTTTTCTCTTTTTTTTAGTCTTGTTTGAAATTGTACTTTAAAAACATAATGCTATTGGCTGGTCTGTGTGATCCATATCCTGGTCCCCCCCCCAGCTCTTTGAATCATTTCTCAAAAAAAACTATTAAATTAATTTTTTATTTATATAAAATATTTTTTATAAATGCATGTTTTTGATTATTCTAAAATTAGCTAGAGCAAACTGGAGTAGCGGTCTTGACACAGTCATTTTCAGATCTGAAGTTGTTTTTGGTAGCATGGCAGCCTCCGTAGAAGTCTCGGACACATTTCTTTTCGTCGTTGCTCCACCTGTAGACTGGCTTCCTGGCACGACAGCGGTATTCGATGTCTATTTCTACACCAAGGGCACAATCTGCAGAAGAACAAAAATATCATTACCAACAAATCAAATCAAGCATTTTTTCAAAATCAACAAGAAGCTTATAAAATCCTAGCAAAGAAAAAAAGCAGGAAAGAATTAAGACAATGGAATCAACAAGAGAAAAATAAAGTAATTGAAAAGTAATTGTAAAATAAGACAGATAAAAACAAAGAAATATACAAGTAAGACTAAACAAAGCTAAAAGAATATTAGGCCAAACACATCAGCAATACATCGCAATTGGTCAGCTAAAAAGAAGATACTTCGCACAGAAGTCACTATAAGAGCTTATGGTATTCATAATAACCACAAAATGTAGAGAACTACTTAAGGCTTGTAAGCAATTAAATTGCAATGTGATATTCACTGGAAAGCCAACTTACTGACGTTAGCATCAAAGTTTTTGAAAATAGAAGAGGCATGGGATATGAATTCAGATCATTCTCCCATTTATATTGTTCTAAAAGCTAGTCATTTGTGGCATTTTAAAGTAATCACTGTTTAAATGGGAATAAGCACAATTAAAGGTTAAAGTACGTTTATTGACGTTTCAATTTCTACTTTGAAAATCGTTCTCGACAACGATTTCCGAAGTGGAAATTGAAACGTCAAAAAACGTACTTTAACCTTTAATTGTGGCTTATTCCCATTTAAATAGTAATTATTCTCCCATTCTACTAACAATCAGTGAAGAAGCGTTACAAAAGAAACTATCTCCTAGGCTAGCAAACAAAAGCACTGCTTAGGAAATTAAGCAAACAGTTTCTAAATGATATAAAGAGGGAAGCTTTAAACTTCCGTGATTTTTGAAGTAGCTTCTGCAATATGTTGTTCTTCTGAGGCCAAAGAGATACCGAATTGCTCTTTTTTGTAATTTAACAATATCATGAGATTGGCCAGCTGTACTAGAACTCCAAAAAAGAAGACTATATCGAAGATGAGACTCTAACAAAGAAAAATATGTTAGTTTGGAAGATGCTAAATTGATTTCCTTCGAAACAGACCTTATTGCATAACGGGCTGAGGCTAATTTCTTACTGAAGAAATCGATATGAAGGGACCGTGTAAGGTTGATGTCTATAAAAGTACCAAGAAGTTTTACAGAATCAAATATACTGATTTGACTGGCTGTTATTAAGAAGCAAGGGTTGAAGAGCTCCTTTATAGGATAATGCTACTGTCTCATCCACGTTAAAAGATTAAATTAGAGTCTGATCAGGTTTTTATTGTAAGAAGATCAAAAATTATAGTTGCACAAAGAGTTGCAATATTAGAATTGCTTCAGGTGATACTGGTATCATCAGTGGAAATTACTCACTTAATAAATTCATCATTCAGATTGGAATATTGTAGAGATTATGATGATAGCAAAGCCAGGTACATTTCATCATACAGACCTCTATCTCTGTTGCCTAAAGAAACAACCACTTATAGACTTTTGAAACAAGCAAAGCAAGATATTATAAAAGCACTGAAAACGTCTACAAAAAGAAAGAATTTTGCACTCATTTGATAACGGATTTATTGGTCAAGGTTTGTTAGAGTTTGTTTCAAACTCGACGAAACACTACTACGATGAAATATTTTCGAAGAATATTTGGGTTAAATGATACATTTCCTACCGATCAATTCTTTCGTAGTTATGGACAATGCCAGTTACCATTCAAGATTAAAAGAAACATTACCTAACAGTAACTGATTAAGGAATACTCAAAAAATAAACCTTTCAATTTGACAGCTGATAAGCAAGGCATTACCAAAAAAGATTCAGATGAACTAATAAACAGTATGAAGTTATACATTTGTAGGGAAGCGCTTCAAAGTATACTAAGGAAACTAAAAATTTAAAACGTTCATGTACATCGCCTATTAGAAATGACAAAATCAAACTAATGCTTACCTTCTTTTCTAAAAGGTCTTGCAGCTTGAGCCGCTGGATCTTCATAAGTTACTTTAATTTCTGGAAGATTTTCGTCACCAAAAACTTGGCTGCTTGCAATAAGGCAAAAACAGAAAAATAGTACCGTAGCTTTCATTTTCTGTTCGATTTTAACTTTTGTTTGTCTTAAATTTTTTTTAACTATTATATGAGATCAGTGGACATACAGTTTTATACCAAAATGCGGACCTTGACTTGTTGTATCGATGATAAAAATAATTATACCAAATAAAAATTATTATTTTTAAATTATCTTAATATTTGTTATTTATTTAACGTATAAATATCACAGAATAGATAATTCAATTTATATTTATACATTATACAAATTATTTGAATTTTTTTTATATATATTCTATTGACTCTTCGGTTGAAATTAGGAAGTATGTTGGATCGTCTGTGCATGTACAGACTTGTACTACATATGTGAAAGTGAAACGACACAATCACAGGAAGCCGAGGAGGTTTACCCAATCTTTACGCAGTTTTCAAACTAGGTAAGAGCTATGCAAGACAGATTATGAAACTGCGCATGCCAACGCGATATTTCCAAGCAAGACGAAAAATTAGAACGTGTTCTATTTTTTATGTTGCCGTTATAAAAAGTTTACCATTCAGAATAAAATTGAACCTTATTGTGTAAGTGTATGGTAAATGTTAATTATTGGATGTAATAATTGTGATTTATATTTGAATATAAAAAAATGATGTCGAAGAAATAATAAAATTAAAAAAAAAATAAAAAGTCACTAGGATATGATAATATTAGATCTGAAACTTTAAAAGAAATAACCAAACATATTTCAAAACCTTTAACATACATGATAAATACATGTTTATATAGATGGCAAATTAGTAAGGAAAGAAATATATCCTGTGGTGTCCTGCAGGGAACAGTCTTAGGGCCAATTCTCTTCAATATCTCTGTATATCAATGATCTATACAGACTGAATATTACACGTAAGATAATAAGCTTTGCAGATGACACAGCTATTTTCTATGATCCCATACTTCCCAAAAATTTCTTTCACTCGTTTTGTGGAAGTTAAAGTTACAGGTCGTTTGTCGTGCAGTTTGGAAAACACGTTGTACATGAAACCAAGTCGAGGAATGGATGAAAATGCATGAGCTAGAACGGGCTGCGGGTAAGCGGTGCAAAGAAAGGCTTGAGGTATTTAGGGGTGACTCTGAGTCAAAACGGAAAGTGGGGGAGCACGTAAAGGCGGTGACTCAAACAGCTGCTTTGGAGGGATCATGCGTAACATCGGAGGGCCCAAAAATGAGAGGAGGGAGGCCCTCCATTCTGTTGTGGAATCGATCGTCCTCTACGCTGCGCCTGTCTGGAGTACTGCAGTTTTAACAAAGGCGTACCGAAAGCAGCTCACCCGAGCAGATAAGAAGAGTCTATTGAGGGTGGCATGTGCATACAGAACAGCCTCTGCCGTGGCATTGGGAGTTATCACCGGGTGTATTCCGATGCACGTGCTGGTGAAGAAAAGAGGAAGCATATACGTGAAAAGAAATGAAGACATAGCAACAGAACGATTAAAAAAAAGAAGAAAGGAAGAGGTCCATAATGGTGTGGCAAGAGGAATGGGACGAGGTGAGAAGGGTGGCGCAGTGGACTAAGTCGTTGATCCCTAATCTAAGAAGATGGATAGACTGCGGGCACGGGCTAACGCAGATGCTCACAGGACATGGTTGCTTTAGGGCATCCCTTTACAGATTTGGAAAGGCAGAAAATGACAAATGCCTGGACTGTGAAATATCGGACACTGTCTCACACACTCTATTGATATGGATAGATGGATAGACGAGAGGAACCTGCTTGAGAGAGAGCTGGGAAGTAGGGTGCAATTACTCACGGAACTGGTGGAGGAGAGAGATGCTTATGTCGTCAGATCGGTGAAGATATGTGAGGAGAACGTTGGAGAGAAAGGAACAAGAATAAAGGCGACCCGAAGGAGGCACGGTGCCCAGCAGCAAGCAAGAAGATAAGGCAGAATGAGAAGGGGCCAGATTGAACATGAACAGGGAGGAACATAGGGAGAGAAGGATTCAGTCGTAGTGAGAAAGAGAATTGTGCGTGAATGAGAGATCGGACGAATGCCGTCCCGATGTTGCGTCCCAATCTGTAATTCGGTAATTCACCGCTGAGGAGGGTGTTTTTTTAGCAGGTAGGTCTCTGGCATTAACGGCGATGGTGTCCGAACAACCACTGCGCGCGGTCTTGGATATCATCGTGGCCACGCTGGAGGAATCCTGCATAACCAAGGCTAGAAGGTGGTTCTGCCCATCTTCTAGGACCGAGGTATGTTTCGAACATTTGGACCACGCCCCCTCATAAAGAACATCCTTAGTAACAGATAAAGGCAAACAATTAGTAGTAATAATATAAAATATTTATAATTTCTGAAAAGGGTACCACCACATGTTTGGATAATTTTTTATTTTTCATATTAAGTGGACATATACAATAATCAGCGGTTCCATTTATTTTGCCCCAAAATCTTTTGCCATGCTAAAGCGGCGAACTGTGTCTTTGCAATTTAGAGATTAATATGGTCATATTTTATTTATTTGATTCCCACTAGTGCATTTAAATGTAAGTGTTTGCCTACATCAGTTTTAATAAATGTATTGCCCCATATATTGTAAATTACATAAATATCATTTTATAAGAAATAAGGTGAGCTCATTTCACTCTATCTTTAGCTAATTTAAGTTATAAGTATATTTTAATTAAAAGTGAATTTTTGATTGCCTCGAAACATTCTTCAAAATGTTTAATAATAAATAAGATATAATAGTTAGTTCATTTTGTTATCGAAAAATATAATAAATTTCCTTGTCTGTTTGATATTATCAATTAGGTTTCCCAATTAAAAGAGTCCTTGATTGCTGCGACAATTAAAACTCAGTACAACTCATATTTTTTTCAAATTAATTTTGGATCAAATATTTACTTTCTCTATCGCTCTATTTTTCAAAATTGCTTATACATTTTATGAATTTTGCAGTAAACCGTCGCTCAAAGCAAGAAAAGACTCATTGTCCTGGTTGTCTTTATGTTTGATGTCGTCTGTTTTTTTGGGTGGTTTTGGTGTCCTGCTTTAGGCTCTTGCCTCTTCAGGACCTGGTTTGTTTTTTTGTGGGTGGTGGCACTGGCGTGTTCGTGGTTCACTGGTGGTGGTGAGCTGATCTTCTGGTCTTCGGAGTAGCGCCTGGACAATCAGAGGTGAAAGGCAATGTAGAAACGGTTCTTTTCAGAATTTATTAGTCTAAAAAATAAATTAGTAAATATGTGAATTTGAATTATATATATTTATTAGTTGTAAATTGTGTATATGTGAACGCGGCGCGAGAGGGCAGCTGTGGCTGGAACCTCTGAGAATATCAGGTATCAAGCAAGAAAAGAGGAAACATTTCAAAACAATTTTTATTGTATTTATAAAATCCAATAGCTCTCTTTGTATAATGCGTATCGATATACAATCAATTAGAACAAACTGGAGTAGCCGTTTTTACACAATCTTGTTCAGTGTAGAAGTTGTTTTTGGTCGCATGACAGCCTCCGTAGTAACCGTGGACACATTTTTTGTCAGCGTCGCTCCATCTGAATCCTGAGATCAAAGCATCACATGAGTCCCCGTCGCTTTGTTCTACGCCGAGGCTACAATCTGTAAAAATAGTTAAATTTCAACACGTATTATCACTTTAAAAAACTTATTATTTTTGTTTCATAATTGGTATTACAAAAATTCTGCTAATAATTTAAAATTTATCTGCTTCATTCATAATGTTTTTGAGGTGCTTTCCTGGGACGACTTTATTGGAGGATAATTCATTTGACCACATGAAATCAACTTGAATTTGAGAATATTCTTTAGAAAAATGATAGCCTATGTTTGTTTAAAAGGGAAAGAACCCCAATCATGACCTATTTAAATCTTTTTAGTTGTAAAATACTTTGTCTTAATATTTTTCTAACAATAGCACGTTACAAACATTGTGAATAAGAATAACATTCCAATAATTTATGCCTCAAATTTTACAAATTTCTCATTGGGAAAAAGAGTATTTTTGAGGGTGTGCATTGTCCAAGATATATTGTTTTCTGCAAACTAAACCTTTGCCAAAAATCACTGGTTTATCTACAGAATAAACAAAATGAAGCAAAAACAAGTTTTTAACAAATTCTAAAATTGATAATAGTAACAAAAACAGATAAAACAAATACCAAAAACCAAGTAAGAACAAAAAATAATTGTTTTACGGCGAAAATGATACAACAAAGTAACTGTGAAGATTTCTAGAGAAATCTAAGGCCCCAAATGTCATTTGTGATGGGTCAATGACAAATGACGTTCATAGAAACACCGAAGAGTACTTACCCTCTTTTCGAAAAGGTCTTGCTGCTAGAGCCGCTGCATCTTCATAAGTTACTTTGATTTCCGGAAGACGACCATACACTTGGCTGCTCGCAACAATGCAAAAGCAGAAAAATAGGACAGTAGTTTTCATTTTCTTCTACGTTTGTTACTAGTTTGTTGCCTGGGAGGCTGTTACTGTTGTATAATATTAGAAGCGAAATAGTTTTATATCAAAATGCAGGCCGTGACCTCTTGCATTGTTGATAACGCGAAATGCATAAAATTAACCAAAATGTTTTGATGAATAATGTTTTTATTGTAATAATCTTTCTAATCTTTCTATCTTTCAAAAATGTAATGATTTTGGTAACTGTCGCACGAGTTACAGTACAATGACCGCTACCATCCAGTAAGTTCCACCACGTGGATTCCAACACGGGGCTACCGCTTGAACATTCTGGACTAAATTGCGACGTATTGAACAGCAAGATCAGCAATTAATAAATTCATGTAATTCATTTGGATTTCCGTCAAAATTTGGAAGAATGCATAAATTTTTAAAGTCAAATTGTGGAACTGCCATATTTTAAAAATTTTCAATATAATATATAGTCAATAGTCAAATAGGTATAGTAATTTTCAATAATCAATATATAAATATATCAATCTTAATCTACTTATTTTCTATCTATTAATCTCTATGTTTATTAATATATAGTATTTATTAAGCTATTCAATTTTGTCTAAATCTGACTCTAAAGTCAATCTAAGGACTTAGAGGAGATATTTTTAAATTACTTTAATCTTTGTGTTAATCTATTCAAATCTTTGTTTTATTTATCTTCTAATTTAGCTCTGATTCAATCTAAGGACTCAGAGGAGTCTGATTTATTAAGAATTCTTTCAAAATCTAATCTTCTTAATTCTAAGTAATAATAAAATCGCTTACAGGATAAAGACGATGCCGATGTGCATTCCTTTGCTCCTGAAGGCTTCTTCTAACTTCTAATTCTCTAATTCCCTCGGGTGAACTCTGCAGACGGTTTCCCTGGGGCTGGTTCTTGGAACAGTGGACAAACACTTAAAAGTGACGAGGATCTATAAAGACTCTTCCACCTCCGTACTGACTCTGCGCCAATTATGAATGTTCTTGGGAAAAACACTTTTTTAAAAACTGAACTTCACAATTAAAACTTTTATTTCGACTTACAAAGATTTTAGTAACAACAATAATAATTTAAATCAGACTGAAAATATTGATTTTAACATTGTGTTTTTATAATTTATTAATTGCCGATCTTGCTGTTCAATACGTCGCAATTTAGTCCAGAATGTTCAAGCGGTAGCCCCGTGTTGGAATCCACGTGGTGGAACTTACTGGATGGTAGCGGTCATTGTACTGTAACTCACGCGATATGTTTTGGGTACATCTCCAAACGATTTTGAGTCCTTTTTAGGTTGGGAAAATAAATGAATACTAAATATGAAAATGCGTGATCTTTATATATATACAGGGTTGTTCAAAACAGAAAAATTGTAAATGTCGATATCTTGTCTCAGTTTTGTTTAAGAATTTACAAAAATAATATGACTACCTCAACAAACTCCGAATATAATACAAATGTATAAGCCTTAAGGTTTTAAGTCAGAATTTAACAACTTAGTGATCATAAGGACAAGATAACATTACTTATATGGAAAATAAAGCAAGAATAATTTTTTAACATACATTATTTATTATCTAAATAACTAAAAGACACATGGAATGGAGCTTATGGAATTGGTCCAACTAAGGTGGAAGCTAATCTTGCTGATTTTAAGTCCTTTCTAAATTCAGAAAGAATTATTCACCTACAAAAATCAAGGGAAAGTCACCGAAACTACTATTCCGTTCCGTCTCCAAAACGAAATTTTTAAATTATACGATATTTTTGTCTCTAGAGGAATTAGGATTTCCCCCGATAGTTGCGGTTACCGAGCACTGGCTTGAAGTCAACGAGCTTTTTTTGTAGAAAAATATACCACAATTATGATCGTCCAAGTTCAGTTCATGGTGGCATCCTAATTCTTTCTATAAATAATGATTTCTTTCCTATAACCAAATATGACTTTTTGTTGAATGAATCCCTTTTTGAGTTTTCATTGGTTTATAACAAGAATCTTAATCTATACATTCTTTGCATTTATAAATCACCTGATTCTTCCACGGAACTATTTTTTCAGAACCTGTTAAATTTGTTAGACGACCTGCCAAATAAAAGCAGAAAGATTCTATGAGGTGACTTGAATATCAATTACGCTGTTGCTTGTGCTACCCAATTATCCTTGGTCAATATATTCGAATCGTATGGTTTCACAATGCACGTTGATTCTCCTAGAAGAATTACTAAAACAACATCTACCATAATTGATTATATTGTCTCAGATTTCTCACCCCTTGATGTACGTTCTACAATTATTAATGCAGGAGTCTCTGACCATGAAGCAGTATCTACCAAGTTTAAAACTCTTAAAAAACAATCCTCGAAAACCCAACGTCTTTGTCCGAGGCTTGTCTGTTTTTCAATAAGGCATTTCCTTTAATTACAATTAAGTCAAAACATCACAAACCCTGGACTACCAAAGGTATCTGCATATCAGCCAAGAATATGTCTTTGTCACTGAATATATCTCCAAGTACAGAGGAAACTATCTAAAACTTTCTAGTAATTGGTCTTAATCTAAATTATTACTGATGAAATATAGTGAAAAAAGGTAAAAAGAATTATGCTGATTGATCTTTTTAAATTATCTGTTGGAGGAAAACATCAGAAACAACGATAAAAACGTATTTATTAAGTATATAAAATCTAATAACTAAACATAACAAATTTTATGATAATTTTTATCCAATCTGCACTTAACTGTAAGGTACCAGAGTTGCTGTCTTGACAAAATCTGGTTCATATCATAATTATTAACTGGAACAAATTGGAGTTGCTATCTTCTCACAGTCTGCTTTATGTCTGAAGTTGTTTTTGGTAGCGTGACAACCGCCGTAGAAGTCATCTACACATTTTTTGGCGTCGTTGCTCCATCTGTATACTGGGATCAAGGCACGGCAGAGGGTTTCAGCATCTTGTTCTACACCGAGAGCACAATCTGCAAAAAAATGGTTAAATGTTTAACACCGCAATACATTTGATAAAAACCCATAAAAAACCAAAATTATAACTTTATTTTTAGACGAGGAATTTAGTATTTAAAAATCATTGTTAAATCCCAATCTTCAAGACCTATGGCATGAAGTTTCGGTTTTGATTTTTGGCAACAAATGTGAGGCACTTGAAATATGCCTAAAATAGGGTGAATTTAAACTTTTACTAAAACAATTAAAACTGCTTATTTTCGATTACACATGTACGTTTCTCTAAACTACATTTAAAGTCAAAGAATTGTTTATAATAATTATAAAACAGTTCTGAGGCCGTCCAACTAATCCCATTTTAATTTCATAACGTACAGCTGGTTCCTAAAAAAACTGATACGACTCTTAGTAAGATTTGAACATTTTGAGCAGTGTATTTGATTGGTCTGACAATATATTATATTTTTATTATGACAGACAATTAAAAAAATAAACAAACAAACAACAAGCAATTGATTACATATGTTAATTCATCAATTGTAAGAATTATTAAGGTCTAAATTTTGATATTTTGAATTCCTGCATTTTATAAAGAGTATATAAATGATTGTTTTTACATAAAATAGGGTTGTTGTTATTATTTTTATTATAATTAAGACATAAAACAAACGACTTAACTCAACAAGATATTAAAACAAGAATTGTAACCAAATTAAAAGATATATGGGCACTATCAGATGCAGCAAAACATTGTAACATAAGCAGAACCACAGTTTTTCTATTAATAAAAAATGGAGGGAACAAGAAACTCTCAAAAGAAAGCGAGGATCTGCAAGACCAAAACTATACTAAATTTAGGTATGTAAAAATAAAATTACTACTACTACTAAGGATTTCCACAGTTTTCACTGTCTTCCTTCACTCAACCGTTTTCTCCAATTTTCCCTGTCATTCCAGTCTCCATCTCGCAGGGTTCTTTTCTCCATAGCCTCGTCGATTTCATCTCTGAATGACCTTCGGGGTCTTCCTCTCTTTCTTCTTCCAATCGGGCTCCATTCTGTGATTTTGTTTATCCAGCGTCCTCTGTCCGCTCTTCTGACGTGGCCGTACCAGGATAGTCTCTTCTCCTCTATATAGTCGATTATGTCTGATTGCACTCCCATTCTCCGCTTAATCTCTGCGTTTTCAATTCTGTCTCTTTTTGTAAGTCTACAGCTTCTCCTCAGGAACTCCATTTCTACTGCTCTTATTCTACCTCTATTTCTCTTGTTTATTGTCCAGTTTTCGGACCCATATGTCAGGATACTTCTTATCAGGGTATTATATATTCTCTTTTTTGTCTTTATCGTAATGTTCTTATCCCACAACACTGAGTTTAGTTGTCTTATACAGTTTCTTGTTTGTCTCAGTCTGTTGTTTATATCTTCTTCTGTTGTTCCCTGGTTCGATGTTATGGTTCCTAAATACTTGAATTTATCTGTTCCATTTATTTGTCTTCCCTCGTCTATCTCTAGGTTTCTCATATCCTTGTTTTCTGTTGTTAGGTATTCGGTTTTCTCTAAGTTTATTTCCATTCCGTTGTTTTTATATTCTTCTTCTAGTTTTCTGAGCATAAAGCTGAGATCTTCTTCATCTTGTGCGATGACTACTTGATCGTCGGCAAAACTTAAGGTGTATAGGTATTCGTCTCTTACTGGTATGCCCATTCCTTCGCACTTTCTCCTCCATGGTTTGAGTGTCTTTTCCAAGAATATTTTAAACAGAGTAGGGGACGTAGCACAGCCTTGTAGAAGTCCTTTTGTCGTCTTAAATGGATTGTAGGCTTTATTTCCACATTTAATAGCTACTTTGTTTTCTTTGTATAGTGCTTTAACTGCTTTTATTAGTGTTTGTCGGATTCCGAGATCATTCATTGCTTCCCATAATTTGACTCTAGGTATTGAGTCATATGCTTTCTTTAGATCAACAAAGGCCAGATGGACCGGTCTACCTTTTGCCATTTTCTTCTCTATCAGTTGTTCTAATGTGTACGTATGATCTAGGCATGATTTTCCTACTGTGAACCCTGCTTGGTCTTCTCCAATTTTTCCTATTATTTCAGTTTCTAGTTTTTCCTTAATAATTTTCCCGTAAAGTCTACCTACCGACGATATTATACTAATTCCTCTATAGTTTTCACATTTTTTCCTGTTTCCTTTCTTATGTATGGATGTGATGTATGCTTATGTCCATTCCGCAGGTATTTCTTCTCCATTTAGGAGATTAGAAAATTAATATCTTGTAATATCTTCATCAGCATTGATGAAGATATTACAGTAGATATTAATAGATATTACAGTATTACATCAGAAGAATAGCTTGTAATCTTCGGTCCATCTGCGTGAAAGGAACTTTGAAATTGTCTTCTTCAGAGAGCTCTTCCCAAACCTGTTGTATCCCGTGCTACAGCTCTTCAGCATTTTGAGGTATAAAATTACGCCGATACAACTGTTTTATAATAACCCTCCACACATTTTCGATTGGGTTTAAATCTAGACTATAGCGGGACCATGGCAAGGTTTCGATGTTGTTATTCTGGAGCCACTGGTTTATTATATTTGCAGTGTGATCAGGACAATTATATTGTTGGAGGATACAATTATTTTCTGGATACAACTGTTTTACACTTGGAAACATGATGTTTTATAGAATATTCAGATAACTCTGCCCAACAAACCTGCCATCAATACGCCATACCATTCCCATTCCTCTAGATGAAATCCATCCCCATACTTTGGCGCTAAAATGACCAGTTGCTCGATGTCTATCATCATATAGAGGATTAAATCTATTATTATCTGGTCTATATATCCCAATTTTGCACTTTTTAGAAGATTAAAAAATTTTCTCATCTATAAATATTACCTTGTCCTTGTCCTTGTCTAAAAAGTTCTGCACTACTGCATTCAAACCATTCCCTTAAGTGCTTAAGCCAGGATATTCTTCGTCTTCCTACATTTCGCTTTCCTCGGATTTTGCCTTGCATAATAAGTTGTAGTAATGCGTATTTTTGCCCTCTCATCACATGTCCTTAGTACTCAAGTTTTCGTTTTTTGATAGTTAATATTATTTCCGCCTCATTTCCTATCCTTCTAGTTACTTCGTTCTCATCTTACCCTGTCCCAAAAATATTGATTTTGTAGCTGATGGTTTAAAGCACATATAAGTCTTGATTGCTTCTGTTGTGATGTAAGAGCTTGTTTTTTTGCTGCATGACGCGATGATTTAATTCTGCGCCAAGTTGTTGTCGTTCTTCCCGGAAACTGTGACATATTTTTTGCAGTTTTTGCATCTTCAAAAGTATTCTCTTCTAATCTATCCAAAAGCCTACGACCTTCATGAGCGGTAGATATTTTAGGTCTTCCAGAACCCTGCTTTCTTTCGAGAGTTTCTTGTTCTCTTCATCTTCACTAAAAACTCTTATTCTAGTTACGTTAAATGATTCGCTACGGTAGATAGTGACCAACTATCTTCTAATTTCGTTACAATTCTTGCTTTTAGTTCTTTGCTAGCATGTGGAGCCATTTTTTGAGTTTGAACAGAATAAGTTATCTGACAAATTTTAAGATTTGGCGTATCAGTTTTTTTAGGAACCAGCTATACGTTAGATAAATTACGTACGTTTTATAAGTAAAAAAATTGGTCTAGTTTTTGTTGTGAAATATTTTAAATAAATTCATTTTTTTTTATTTAAATTCCAAAATTATGATGCGAAATCTGGTAAAAAGATTTTAATTAAATTTGGTGGACGGTTTTACTTTATAAAGTTTTTCTGGACGAATTATGAAAGTCCTAAGTGGTTGAAAAACATTGAATCAGAAAAGGCTTGTTTTACCCTTTTTTTTTGTATTTATTGATATTTTACACCAATAAATTAAAACATTTTTAGCCAGTTGTATCTTATAGAAAATTTAATTATTGCTTTTTTAGCTCAGTGCAACTTTGCCCCAAAATGAATTATTTTAAATTTATAAGCAATGAAACTAAAAAAAAAATTGAATTTTTTAGTAATTTTTAAATATATATTTTTTTTATTAATGTTCCCGATCTATTTGAGAGGGAGGATAAGTCAATCATTATTACTGAAGTTATCATCTAATTATTTACATACTCTTACATACACCTCAACAGATCCACCCCGATCTATAAGCAAAAACTATTTTTTTCACTATATATGATGGTTTAAAAAAAAACAAAGCAAAATCAACTGTACGTCTTCAAGGATTTGTCATCAGCCTCATAAACCGTTTAGAACTTTTAAAAATCTGTATAAGATTTTTATGTCAAATCGATGGTTTATTTTGTTTTTTGTAACTCGCAAAAAACAAAGATGTCCTACATAGAGTCAATGGTGTAAAAAGTTCCTTATCGTTTCCTCTGAAAATACTCAAAAGCGGTGACTTCTATCACCTGTATCAAACACTATTAATTGTTGATCAAGTTAGATCATATTGGATATTTTATCGATATTTTTTTGATGAATTTCTGTGAGCGTTACACTATATAAAAAGATTCAAAACGATCAAGCTAAATACTACAGCTACCATAACACAAAAAGAAAAATTTGACTAAGGATGTAAAAAAAATCAGAAATTGTCGAAAGTCCTTATCGACAGTTCGGACTTCCGCAGAGGCTAAAGTAAAAAACATGAACAAAATCGAAGAAATTAAATAAAGCTAATCCTAAGAACAAACCAAAGGCACTTAAGCCAAAGATCGCCAAGGCTGCTGCAAGTTCACCAAAAGCTAGAAAAGCTACTGCTCCTAAAAAGACTTACAAGGCAGAAATTAAATAAAACCAAAAGGAAAAAAAAAAAGAAAAAATTCTGTCATAGAATTAGGTACTTGAAAGATGATAATTATTACAGTTGAAACGAGTTTGAAAATTTCTACGACTATTTCACTAGACTATTTTTAACTGATAAAACGTCATAGCAACGTCACATTTCCTACTGACAAAACTCCTTCCTGCTCGTGATTTCTCATCAACAAAATTATGACAGATCCGTCACGAAGGTGTCTGGTAATTCTATTGTCAGTTTGACAAACGTCATTGAGGCGTAATCAATTTTGGACAGATATAATGAATCCAGACGAACAATAAAGATCTGGATATCAGTCCCGTAAAGAAATCAACAAATTGGTTTCGGAAAATGTCCCATTGAACACGCAGAGGTCCAGAAGGTCTATTTGGACCCAATTTTCGTAGTTCCTACGGGTGAGAAATTTTACGCTTGAAAAATGTACTACCATAACGGAACTGGCCAAAATTCTCGAGGATTATGCCTTTAACACGAAAGATATATCGAGGATATATCTTTCAAATGTGTAAGATTGGCCAGAGATACCAAGCGGGTGCAGCTTCAAAGTGTTCAAGAAAAAAGAAAACTCAGTTCAAAAGAATTATCCACCGAAGAATTATTAAAAATCATCCAAAGCTACGACGAGGAAACCAAAGATGGAGCACAAACAAAGTTTTTCACCTTTGCTCATTTGAACTTGCTTGGAGAGGCAATGAGGCCGTAAACTGCAAAATTCACTTTTTCAAGAAGTTTGATGTTATGGGAGAATTTACGGGCCGAATTGAATACAACAGCATTTTTAGCAAAGCAAGTCAAGTCGGTTCGAAAAGTTTGACAAACAGCAAATGGCTGGTAAGAAATTCATCAAAGGAAAATTTATGCCCAGTTAGATTAACTTTGAAATTAATGGAAAAAAGGGACCAAAGATTTTATCAGACAGACTCTGTCTTACCGTTACCCCCAACCGGAAGGATGGATCTTGGTTTAAAAACTGTCCCGTTGGAATAGACATAAAAAAACATAAAATATCAAATCATTCTCATCGATCTTCAGCTCTGTCAGTCTTATTCAAGCAAGGTGTTTCTGAACAAGAGTTAATTAAATTAACGGGTCAACCAAATGGACTCTCTAAAACCATATCTGCAGCTGGATTCCAGTCACCACCAGAAGACCTTCGAGTTCCCAAATGTTACAGGTTAATAATACACAAAATCATGCTTTGGTAGAAAAGAATAGGCAAACTACTATAGCTTATAATAATTGTACATTTAATATTGTTAACAAATACATAAATATTATGTTTCGTTAATATGGTGCATTAATTGTCTCGTGAAATAGTCTTGTCGAATATCATTCGAGAGAAAATTATTTACCGGCAAAATTTTCTTCTGGTTTTATTCAAGTTTGTTGTCTTTTGACAATTTTCGCTTATGAAATTTTGACAAAATCACTCGAAAATTGAGAGGCAATAAACTTTCATACCACTCGAAAATATTGCCGGCAAAATTTTCTCTCTTATGATATTATATACGAAAATTCAAATTCCAAAGTCTCACTTGTGTATTTCAATGATAAATGAAGTTCAAGTGAATAAAAGACAATGCTTACCAGATTTTCTGAACGGTCTTGCTGCTAAAGTCGCTGGATCTTCCAAAGTTACTTTGACTTCCGGACTTTCGCTTTGTCCAAACACTTGGCTGCTTGCGATAATGCAAAAGCAGAGAAATAGAGCAGTAGTTTTCATTTTTCTTCTTCGTTCGTTACTGGTTGTTTGTCTGAAATAATATTAACTATTATATAAGATCCGTGGAGATGTAGTTTTATAGCAAAACGCAAACCTTGACCTGTTTCATCGATGATAAAATAAAGTGCAGTAAGAATTTTGATATGTGCAATGTTTTTGAAAATGTAACTACTTACATAATATATTAATCTGAAGCTATGCTTTGTATATATGCGAAATGAACATTTTTTACTAGATTATTGAAAAATTAATTCAACTCTTATACATCCACTTATACGTTTTCACACATCAGAAAGTTTATTACTAACATTAAAGCAATCTTTATACCGGTAATATATTTCTACCAGTGAGTGCAAAAATTTCCTCATGATCCCAGTAACGTTTTATCAGTTGTGATGTACATATAAAGATTATAACCATGTCAGCAGTGTGTGACAAGACAGTAGAATTATCTGATATAGGAGATAACTTATCCTCCTTCCAATCGAATACACCAATGAGTAAATTTAAATCTTGTGGGTTTCGTTTATCATCGTTAAATGAAAATTATTTTACGCCTGATCCACCAATTTTCCACAATTCAACGATTTAGTAAAAGTCAATTAAAAATCGTGGACTATAGTTGTAGTCATCTAGGAATATCATCTACGAGCCTTACACTCATGATTCTTTCGTGGACCTCGGCTAAAGTATTTAGAAGAGAAATCCGTCTGTAGGATCTACGTTGCGTTGGTCTGCAGTATCTCGCATTTGGAATCATGATTGTGTATGATATATAGTATACAGGTCTCGTTTAATGCAAGTTCATTTATTCGAGCATTCAACCGTATATCAATTAACTTATTATAAAACGAAGCATCGCTAAGAGAAAAATTTTTTTAAAACAATAACAGGTTTTCAATGCGAAACTCTCAATGATGTAATAGGGACACCATGTAACAAGGGAATCTCCGAATTGCAAATGCTTACTTTACAGACATCTGGATGTGAATATATAATATTTAATTATAATAGTTAATAGAAAGCATATGATGGTGTCCCGTTAAAGAAAATGTTTGAGGTCCTCAAAAGGTCCGGATTGGATTCGACGTATATCCGAGCGATATATAAATTGTACGAAAATGCAGTTAGTTGTGTAAAAATTGGAACCAGAACCTAAATGAATTTAAACTCACGAAAGGCCTAAAGCAAGGATGCTGTTTGTCACCGACACTCTTTAAAATATACGTCCAAGAAGCATTGAGGAATTGGAGAAATAAATGTAGATTTATGGGCATCGAAGTGGGACAAGAAACTCTGTATACATTGTTGTTTGCAGATGATCAGGTGGTGGTTGCAACCGATGAGGAAGATATAAATTATATGAATCGAAAATTATTTGAGAAATATGCAAAATGGGGGCTTACTGTAAACATAAGCAAAACAGAATATTTAAAAATTGGAGGAAATTCCACAGATCTGAGGCTTGAAAACGCAGTCATAAAAGGCTGCAACCAGTATAAATATCTAGGAAGCATCATATCAGCAGATGGCAGAGTTAAGATAGATGTACAAAACCGAATAACCCAAGGGAAAAAATGCATCCGAATACTGAATTCATTACTGTGGTCTAATAAAATAAAGATGCATACCAAACTTCGCGTATACAGAGCAATTGTAGAACCAATTACCACATATGGTGCCGAATGTTGGACGATGACAAAGAATGAACGAGATAAAGTAGACGTTGTGGAAATGGATTATCTTAGAAGGTCATGTCGAGTATCGAGAATGGAAAGAATCAGGAATGAGGAAATACGAAACCGTACAGGAATTAGAGATACTCTTTCAGATAGAATACAAGGAAGGCAATTACAATGGTATGGTCACGTGATGAGAATGGAAGAGGAGCGGTGGCCAAAGAAAGTCTTAATGTATGTTCCGCCAGAAAGAAGGAAAAGGGGAAGACCACCAAATTCCTGGAGAAGAGAAATTACAAAAACAATGCAATCTAGAGGCTTAGAAGAGGGAGATTGGAGAGATAGGAAAAGATGGAGGCTGAAATGCGGGAAGCGGCAATCGCCGTAGGACCCCCGTTATATGATGATGATAATAGTTAATAATAGAAATTTTTGGGTGAAATACAAACCTTAAAACTTTAAACTCGCATAAAAATAATCCGCATAAAAAGAGACCTTACTGTATAATGATATAGTCAAATAGAAGAAGGCGAAAAGTTTTTAGACCGTATTTAGAACAGATGTTTAATGTGGTATTGCTCCTTACGACGTATCCCTTCATTTAGGTTAAAATAACGATTTTCAAATGCAGAATATACTCTGTGATATATTTTCTAAGGATTCTATTGTAGGCGTGTATTGGGTTTTTGTCATAGCTACACAGCTCTTTAATTCTGTATTCATCAGCTCGTTAATTCTGAGTTCAAGTAATCGTAGTAGGTTGGACGGCATGTCTTAGAATGTAGTAGATCAAGACGAAGGGTAAAATATGACACTATTTGGGATAGTTAACAAGACATGTATGTAAAGGATATTAATACTGATATTTTCTAAGGTCTAGATCTCAAGCTCAACGAAGGAAGAAGAAATAAATAAGATGTAGCAAAAAAACGACAAACGATCGAAACTAAAGATATAGAAACTGACTGGAACAACATCACAACAAGCTTAATCGAGACAGCAGAGGAAACAATAGGACAAAGGCAAAACAGCGAATAAAAAGAGTATTGTTATCAGTGGAGTTTAGTAGCTGAGATAGTGAGTTCATCGCTAAACATAATCAAAGTGGACTCAACGAGTTGTTGATGTTATTTTCACCGGGTATTTGAAGGTGAATTTTAGTCTTCCACTCCGTCATTATATACTTTAAAAAGTTTCCACTCCGTCATTATAAAGGTTTAAAGATTATCATCGACTTTATATATTTTCAATATATCGACATTCCATTCATGCGGTACTGAATCAAATGCCATCTTGTAGTCAATGAAAACAGTAAAAAGATTCCTTTTTTGGTGTACGACTGGTTAGAAATGACTGTGTCGATTATAAGTTGTACTTTGCAGCCCATGGAACCCTTAGCCCATCCTTTCTGTTGAGGCTCTATAATATTGTTTAGAGAACAATGTTGGTAGATATGCTGGGCTACACAGGATGTAACCAATTTGTACAAAGTTGCAAGGCAAGTAATTGGGCAGTACTTGGCTGGATCTTGGGTGTTATTTTGATCCTTCGGTGCCAGATAAGTGGTTCCCTGAGTAACAAATGGTGGTATTTTCGGCGGATTAGAAATAACATTATTAATTAATACTGTTAAAAGCTCGTGAACACTCTAAAACTTCTTTAGCCAGAAGTTTTGAACTCTTCTGGTCCATGAGATTTCCAGAGACTTCTTCAAAGGTGAAAGGTTCATAAGGAATATTACTGTAGTGTTGACAACTATTATTCTTCCGTACTTCAATCCATCCAGCATTGTTGTTATGAGTAGTTGGCGTCGAAAATTGGTTTCCCCAAAAATTCATGAATTTCTTCTTCGCTTGCGTAGGATTTATTTTCATTTTCTACAGTAGAATTCAATTTCATATAGGAAGCCTTCTCTGCTTGCTCAAAAAGTATATTACTAACTTATGTTACTCCCTTTGTATCTCCTTAGGCGACCAGAATAAACGGAGAATTTTTGTTTTAATGTGTCTAGGCAGTGTTGAGCTGTGTTGTTTTCTGGATTATGTTATGAATGGCTTGTAGTGTTCAGAATTATTTATTCAGCTCTTTTAATTACTTTTGGACTTCTTACTCCTCGGATGTGTTTCGTAATTTGTCCAATATCCCTATGCAATTCAATTTTCGTCAGCAGTTGTTTTTCCCAGAGCCCAGTTCTGTGTTCAGTCCTTCCGATATTAGTATCCCGTCTTGTTCTGATCTTAATGCCCATAACATTAGCAATTGCTGTTTCTGCACAGTAAATCAGCATAGGCAAATATTCTAATGTATGAGCTTCCACGATGTAATTGAGTAGGACTTTAGTGTTCACAATTTGTAACCTAGTTTCTTACAAGAGTTTATTTTTGGTAGCGGTGGTCTGCTAAGTGGGTTTGTCCCATTAAACTCTTGTACGGTACCATTTCACTTACCAGGCTATCGCGCAACTCGTTGTTGTTCTGCTGCATATTAGCAGGTTGAGTTTCTTGTATAAAAGGCTCAGTAGTATACTCATTAGGGATTTCATTAGGTGCTTGCTCTACAACTATTATTATTATTATTACAAAGAAAACTACAAAAACAGTTAAAAAAATTATATTTGTTTTAACTATATAAAAACTTTAAATGATGAAAAGTACCAGAGCTGCCATATCAATAAAGCTTTATTCATAACACAATTAACTGGAACAAACTGGAGTTGCTATCTTCACACAGTCTTCTTCCTGTAGGAAGTTGTTTTTGGTAGCGTGGCAGCCCCCGTAGAAGGCCCGAATGCATTTTTTATCTGCGTTGCTCCATTTATATACTGGGATCCTAGCACGGCAGATGGATAGACCGTTTTGTTGTTGTACATCGAGACCACAATCTGCAAAATAAAAATTAATGGATAAATCAATAAAGGTTACTATATTTGATGAAAAGACATAAAATCTCGAAATGATGAATTTGGAAAGAGCTTTTGAGGTATTTGTTAATCTACGTAGCATCCATTCATATAATCATTCATGAGGTTTTTGTCTCTGAACAGAAGTTGCAGCCTGAAAAAATTATTCTTCGCCAAAGATCCTAAAAACTCTCTGTAATGCATTCGATATCCCAAGAACCATCTGCACCAATTCACTAAATTACTGATCTCTGCCAACAACGTACTCCTTGACAAAACACTGATATCCTGGAAAACAAATACTACACGTTTTTGCCGTCGATACAAGTTGTTTCTTTGAGCTTTGCATACGAACGGGGAGAAACCAGTTTTCTTGGTTTCTTCAGAACTAGCAAACAAAAAGTTCTTCGAATAACAGGATATCAACGAACTCTATTTAATTACGTTAAGAGACTTAAAGTAGACTTTCTTGGACATATAATCAGAAAACCGAGATATAACTTCCTTCGGCTAATTCTCAACAGTAAAATTAAATGAAAAAATAGATAGAGCGGAAGAAACTCTTCTGCTTGAGAAATTGGTGATAGGTTTTACAGCACACTCATTGGAGCACATAGTCCTAGACCGAGACCAATATAAAAATATTATATGCACGTTAGTCACCAACGTTTGTTAGAAACATGGCACCCTAAGAAGAAGTGGTTTCATGATCTTCTTGCCCAATTAAACAAGTCCATATTTGCCTAAACACGTTTCACTCATCAAGAAAATTCATAAAATAATATCTCATATTGAGCTTTTACTAAGGAGTAAAGTTCTGTGGACGATAAACTAACTAAAAAGGTCCGAAACTGCTGCACCTACTAACGATACAAAAACAAAAAAATTCTATTAAGATTGTAAAAAAATCATAAATGGGTAACTGTCAATTTTTATACAAATCAAAAATTAGAGAAAACAATAATGAAAAACAAAAAAATATATATTTAACTGGCAACTACCGTGAGAATAGTATATTATGTGCAAAAAATTGTTTGTTTGAAAAGTTTTAGGAAACTCTAAAGTCCAAAGTCTGGTTTGAATGATAAATGAAGTTCATATAAACAAAGAACCAATACCTTCTTTCCTGAAAGGTCTTGCAGCTAGAGCCACCGGATCTTCATAAGTTACTTTGATTTCTGGAAGATCTTCTTCGCCAAAGACTTCGCTGCTTGCAATGATGCAAAAACAGAAAAATAGGACAGCAGTTTTCATTTTTCTTCTTAGTTTTTGCTAGTTGTTTATCTGAATTGTTAATTATATAATATTAGGAGAGATATAGTTTTATAGCAAAACGCAAACCTTGACCTGTTGCATTGATGATAAAGTTAAGTGCAGTAGGAATTTTGATATCTACATTTTTTTGAAGAAACTATAACTACTTAATGTTAATCTGAATTACATATGTTTTGTATAAATGTAAAACAAATTTACTAAATTTTGCAAAAATAAATATAACACTGGTCCACTGACGTAGATTATTAACATTAAAGCGTCCTTAGAGATGTGATATATTTTTACCACTGAGTGCATAAATTTCCTCTTGATTCCAGTAACTTTTCATCATTTAAGTTTATTTAAAATCCTTTATAGAAGGTATATAATTTAAAATCCCTTTCGGGTTACATCACAGAACGTTTCGGACTAAAAAGCCCATCATCAGTGTTTTGTTATTCGGTGCCCACGAGTTAAGTCATTAAATACCTGGGTAAAAACCCTTTAGATGGTACACAATTTAATATGTCTTACATTTTATTTAAAATTATGTTGTGACGTTTGAATATTTCTCAGATAATCTACATGGCAACGTAAGCCTACCACTAGGACTCACTGCTGACTTTCAGACGATGTCTGAATAGGTTCTAGATGGCAATTGATTGATACAAAACACTGATGATGGGCTTTTTAGTCCGAAACGTTCTGTGATGTAACCCGAAAGGGATTTTAAATTATATACCTTTTAGAAAGGATTTTAAATAAACTTTTGGGATTGATAGTATACAGCCAACCACGGGAATTTTATTTTCCTTGTGGGTTTCATCAGTTGTGATGTACTTAAAAAGGTTGTAATCATATCAGCAGTGACAAAAAAAAATAGAATAATCTGGTGTACAAGATAACTTGTTTTCCTTGGAATCGAATACACCAAAGGTTAAAGTAAAATCATGTGTATATTGTTTGATATGGTTAAATGAAACATTTTTTACACCTGATCCTACAGTTTTCCACAATTCAACGACTTTGTGAAACCCGATTAAAAACCGTGCAGGATATTATAGTCATCTATGGACTTTACAAGCTTTTTCATAATATGTCTTTCGTGGACCTTGTTTGATATTTATATAGCTTTTTGCTAATGGTCAGATGAAATTTTTAATACGACAAGAGCGCAGAGATGACTGAAATATTTTGCAATAGAGCATATTGGAAGTAGCTAAAAATTTACCACCTAAAATACAGATAAATAAGCAAAAACACAGCAACCAGACCTGTTATAACCTACGTAGCATCACCAATCGGGCGAAATCACACAACAATCTATAAAGAAAGACAAGAAAAAAAAGAAAAGCCGGAATTAATATAGTAATGTTCTAAGATCGAAATATATGTGAAAAAAGGCCAAACGTATCAAGGCGGTCTTTTTGAATCATATTACAAAGAAAATTACAAAACAGTTCAAAAAATTATATATTTTTTAACTGTATAAGGTCTAATAACCAAACAAACATATTTTATCATTATTTTTATACAGTCTATAATTAACAGTAAAGTACCAGAGTTGTTGTATCAATAAAGTTTTATTCATATCACAATTAACTGGAACAAACTGGAGTTGCTATCTTCACACAGTCTTCCTTATGCTGGAAGTTGTTTTTGGTAGCATGGCAGCCGCTATAGAAATCATTGACACATTTGTTTTCTGTGTTGCTCCATCTGTATACGGGGATATCAGCACGACAGCTGGATAGTCCTATTTGTTGTTCTACACCGAGGCCGCAATCTGTAAAATAAAAAAGGTGGTTAAATCAATAAAGTATTTGATGAAAATACATAAAAACTTTGTTCATCTCTTTAAGAAAAAAGTTCCACACCATTCCACTAAATTGCTGACATCTACAACGTACTTTTTAACGAAAACACTGGTATTCTGATAGATACACTACTTTTTTTCAGTCAGTACAAATAGCTCCGTTTGAGCTTTATACACAAAAGGGAGATATTGGTTTCCTGATCCTATTGCACAATTATTATAACTGCCATAGTTGCCTCAACGATTTTCACTCATTAAAAAAATTGATAAACTAATAAAATAAAATAATGTATGAAAATAACCATTTACAAATAATATCGACTGTCTTCTGTGCTCTTTTTAACTCCACCCTAGACACCAGACCATCCAAGCACCAATGGTAAGGAAGCCAATACAAAGGCAGAAGACGCCCAAACACAAAACAATAAATACTACACTCACAATAATGAGTGAATTACTCACATATGAGACCATGATGATGAATTATGATGTATAGCTTCTTTAAATTATCTTCGCAGGTGTGTTGTAAAGCTTTTACCAACTTTTAGTGAAGTTTTGTGGAGGGTACAAAGGATTCAAAAAGACCTATCCAAACTGCTACAGCTGCTAATAACACAAAACCAGAATATTAGATTAAGATTGTAAACAAATCATAAATGGAAAAAAAGGATTTAACTGTGATAATTGTCATGAGAATATTATATTATTTTCAAGAAAATGTTGCTTTAAAAAGTTGTAAGAAATTTAAAGTTCAAAGTCTGGTTTGAATGATAAATGAAGTTCATATAAACAAAGAACAAATACCTTCTTTCCTGAAAGGTCTAGCTGCTGCAGCCGCCGGATCTTCATAAGTTACTTTAATTTCTGGAAGATCTTCATCACCAAAAACTTGATTGCTTGCAATGATGCAAAAACAGAAAAATAGGACAGCAGTTTTCATTTTTCTTCTTAGTTTTTGCTAGTTGTTTATCTGAATTGTTAATTATATAATATTAGGAGAGATATAGTTTTATAGCAAAACGGAAACCTTGACCCGTTGCATTGAGGATAATGTAAAGTGAATAAAATAAACCAAATATTTTGGTGAATAATCTATTTTTGGATAACCTTTGGAAAATGTAACTAATATGTTTAGCTTTGTACTACATTTTTCTGTAGATTACAACAGAAATTGAATCTAAAAACAAATCAACGCTTTATATAGATAATCGGGCCCTAACAACTAAATGTTAGAATAAACGAAAATTTATTAAAAATGTTTATCTTCACAACTTTGCTTATTAAACCAAAGAACGAGTTCAACAATACATTAAACTCTATCATTAATAACAAAATATTAAAATGGTTCGGTCTCTATAAACTTTGAATTGCAGCGTTGGCGGCAAAATACACGAAAAAGTTGCATAACATCGTGACAACTAATTGTTCGGACAATTCAAGAAATATGGGGTTACATCGTCACACGCCTTTACAACCGCGCCAATTCTGTCTGCCATTGTTCGTACCAAGGATTTACACAAGTCATACTTCACCTAATTTACTCTTCAAATCGGCGACGGTTCTCTGGGAATCATTACGCAATTTCTCTTTCATCTTATGCCACAATGTCTCAATAAAATTGAGGTCTGGACTGTTCGAAGACCATGAGAGCACTTTAATGTTATTTTCTCAAAACCATATTTTAGTTGTTTTAGCTGTATGGCATGCAACACCGTCCTGCTGGTATATAAAATTCAAGTCCAGGTAGAGATCGTGAGCACTTGGTACAAGACTATTTTTCAAAATTTCTTGATACTTAAATTGCTGCGTTAATTGTGCCTTCCACCACTTCCATATCTTATTAAATACTCTCTATAGTAATGCAACTATGATAGTACAGCTAGACGTAAATACAAATCCCATTCCCATTAAAAGAGGAGTGAGACAAGGAGACGTAATATCGCCAAAACTTTTCAACCTAGCCCTAGAAGACGTCTTCATAACTACAAATTGGTCAACCTATGGCATTAACGTTAATGGCAATAAGTTAAACCACCTCAATTCGCTGACGACATAGTGATTATAGCGAGCACATTCGAGGAACTGCAAATTATGATGAGGGAACTAGCAGCCAGCTCCCAATACGTCGGCCTAAAAATGAATATGAAAAAAACAAAAATAATGACAAACACAGATGACCCCCAGACGTATAACTATAAATGGCAGTGAGATAGAACAAATCCAGGAATATATCTACCTAGGCCAAATCCTGAGACTTGACAAAGAGAACCAAAGTGCGGAAATTACTAGAAGAGCAAGAGTAGCATGGGCAGGATTTGGAACACTTAGTTGGATACTTAAGAACCGCAAAATACCCCAATACTTGAGGAGCAAAGTGTTCAACCAATGCATCCTTCCTATCATGACATATGGATGTTAAACCTGGACCCTAACCAAGGCAAATATGAATAAACTAGCCACAACAGAAAGAACAATGGAAAGAGCAATGTTAGGTATACGACTGTCAGATAAAAAGAGGAACGTCGAGGACATAGCAACAAAAATTGCCAAACTTAAATGGAGCTTCGCGGGCCACACTGCTAGACAAAAAGACCAACGTTGGAATACTACAATACAACATTGGAGACCTTACGAAAGTAAACGACCAAGAGGAAGACCACAGATGAGATGGGTTGATGACATTAAAATAATAGCCAGAACAAATTGGAAATATGTTGCTCAGGATAGAGACCGGTGGAAGGAGTTGGGAGAGACCTATGTCCAAACATGGACGACAGAAGGCTAAGAAGAAGAAGATAGTAATGCAAAACTCAATACTATAAGAAAAAGAATTATAATTCCACATATCTTCCAAGTATGGAGAATATCATTGCCTATATTTTTTCTAAATAAGTTTTTTGGATATCTTGTACCACAATGGAATTATCGACCGATGTCACACTAAAAACTCACCCTGTTGATGGTTAAAAATACAGAAATGCTGACTCTGTGTTGGTTATTAAAACCAAATTAGGTTCGTGGTTTTTCTTCGAACGGTTTTATCTCTTTAAAACCTTTCTCGATTTGCATTGAAATCACCATCACCGGCAGTTAAATAGTATCGGTAGAAATTCACAGATCCGCAGTTTCAACAGAATAATGGACAAGGTAAAATCCGAATTACCTTCGGCTTAGGGCTTACGCTGAATGCGGAACACATTGGCTCGCTCGGAGATTTATATCGTCGTCTTGTTCTCGTTTACAAATTCGCAGATCCTAATCGGTAGTCGCATTATGTTTTGTTGTTAGCCTGTAGACTGTAATCGATACGCTTTTGGGTTTGTTTAAGCCTCGATCAACGCATTCACGGTTGCTGCTGCCGCGCCGCATTGAAATAATTAGTGGGAGGAAGAGAGAAAACTTGAATTTTTATAATAATATGTGATAACTTGAGAAGAGCATTTATGCAAGTAGCATATTTTGCATATCGAGGGGTTCGAACGAAAACCCGATAACTAACTAATTAAAGATTTTCGTAACATTGAAGAGGCTTTAAAATCGTCATAGGAAGTTGTTTCAAATATTTGTTAAAGCCAAACAGTAGAGAATTTAATGTTTAGTTAGAATAATTTATTTTTAGTTTAACTTTTTAAAAGGTATTTACAAAAAAAAATAAAACATGATTTTTATCGGGTTTTTCCTCGCTGAATGAGTACAACATTTGATTTTATTGGTTTTTATTTTTAATTTTGTTAATTATAAAATAAAAATGAACTGTATTTTATTCAAATAAAACAGATAATAATCTACATTCTTTTTAGGAAATTAAAAGGTAATATCTTCTTCCGATTCTTCTCCCATCATTACGTCTGGAATTCGATCTAAGACATTATTCCCTGTTTTGAAACTTGATATCCAAGCATGCAGCTCTTCCGGAAAAATGTTTTCTTGGCACATCTTCATTAAATCCTTTTTTTTTGCTTCGCTTATTGGAAGAGTAGTTTTGTATAACTTTGGTAAATTACCCGGAGTTGGTAAGTCTAGGGTTGCTTTTTGGGATAAAATTTGTTTTTGCCTTTTAGAGCGTAAAGTAGGAGTTTTTTTTTTGAATTCAAACCAATATCTTCTGATATGTTTAAACACTTTAATTCTTCTGAGAGATCGTAGTTGAAAAAATTTTTCCTTCTTTAACCTTCAATATATTTTAGTCTCTTGATTTTTAACCACTGCACAGTATTACCGTCAGAATCTACTGTTCTGTTTTGCAATATATTTGCTGCAAGTGACTTTAATTCTAAAAATTCATTAAATTTTATTTCTTTTACCTTGTATGGGCCTATATTATGTTTCACATTGTCTACTGTCTTCATTTTCTGTTTTCTTGCTGTTTGAAATATATTTTTCGTCATTCATGCAAGTTACATTTACATGTTTACTTGCAGATTCTATTGCCGAGTACATAGAATCCACTTCCATATAAGTATGTCCTGCTTCTAAGAACTTTTGTTCTATAATTTCCAATTGTTCGATATTTTGTACGATCCACAACAGTAGTACGGCTATAAATTGATTGCGGTTTTGACCGCTACAAGTATCTGAAAAAATTGTTACATGCTTAACCTCAGGTCTTAAGCATTCACTTAAATAGTAATACATACAAGTTCCGATTTCAGAACTACCCTTTTTGCCATTGATTTCATTCCAGCACAAGCAATATGCGTTATTGGGTAGCGGTGATTCCCAAATAGTAAGATTGTATACTACCAATTTTCTACGATAGTGTAATTGACTAGTAGATCCTTTGGGTATTTGTAAAATTGCTTGTAAATCCAATGTTACAGACATAAATGTCTTGTCTTTATCTATTCTTTTAGCGGCCTGACAAATTTCGTTTCTTTTTCTATATTCTTCGTAGATTGTTTCAAGGTTTTTTCTCTGCTCTAGATCAGCCTTAGCATATTTGGCACAGATAAAACACTGGTCCTTTTTGGACGTGAAAAAACTTAGATTATACTCTTCACAAAAAATAGATCGATATTTACGTAAAGCAACAGGGTCTCGATTATTTTCGATGCAGTTATCTAAGTAAAGCTGGTACATTTTTTTGATATTTAGAGTGGGATCTAAGTATTTTCTAATGGTATCCTTTCGGTTATAATGAGATTCCATAACCGAAAAGGATTCAATATGACTTTTAACAAATTGAACATCTTCAGCCTTTGTTGTGTTAACTGGTTCCTTTTTCCGCGATTGTCTTCTTTAGAATAGCAACCAGTAGAATCACTGTTAGCTACAGCATTTATTATAACATCTGGGGATATACACAGCATTTTTGTAAAAAACTTTTGGCACACTGGAATCCGTTCGTTGTTAGCTAGTGGAAAGAAACATTTCTTGCTAAATTTTCGTTCCTTTCTTTTGGAAGTTTTAAGGACAAGTCTAGTCATAATTTGTTTTACAGTTATATTGTGCAAAATAAAATTTTTTCTAGATTTAAAATCTAGACTCCAGTAATTTCTACAGAGTTCATCACAATTCAACATCAAACTATACTTGTTAGAGAACGCAACGTCCGTAATCAAGTCCAGACATGAGTGAACTAATCAGAACTACCGACCCAAAAAGGTAAATCGTTGTACTTCGTGTAACCTAAAATTGATTTACTGGGTTTTTGCAGGACAAAAATGTGCTGAAATTTAATAAAGTGTCGTAGTATAAAATTCTTTATTGGATTTTCGCATGAATACCTATATTTTGTTAAAATTAACAGCTTTGTAATCTTCATATCCGATAAATGTATTTATATATTTTTAAAATCTTAACTTGTGAATTTCTTTTAAAAAGAAAGCAGTTAAGTTGTTCTAGCTTATTTTTCCTAGAACTGATTTTATATTTCAGACATTTATTATGAATTTCTCTTTCCGATAAAATTAATTATCTGTTTTAACTTTTAACTTAATATTTCTAATAAAATTAGTAACTTTACACAGGAAAAGAAGATAAATGATTCTACCGGATTCTCATATTATAAATATATTTACTTCAAAGTATTTTTATCAGTAAAGTTATATATCGGGATGGTGTTATTTAAAAATACGAGTTAACGGTTTGTACCATGTTTGGTTTTTATCAATTATTGTGCTTAAAAATGTTAATATCAATTTAAAAAATTTTTCAGTGATAGAAGACGTGTTTTTAATACAGAAGAAATAAAAATACCGGATTTCATAATTTTGTCATTTATCGGGTTTTCGCTCGAACCCCTCGATATGTTGATTTTCTTGCATCATTTTATGCAAGAAATATCGTTTTTGCGTGGAGTGAAAAACTGGGTCTATTTGGAGTAAACCTTCCAAAGAATTATATTTGGTTGGGCAAAAAAATGATGCCCACCATTAGAAAATAAAACCAAAAATTAAATACAAATATTTTTATAATATATTAATCATAAAACAAATCTATTATTTCTGTTTGTTTTCTTATTTACCTAGTTTATATTTTAAAGACAGGTTCGTTATCGACTAATCACAAAAAAGCAGTAATTTTATACGTCCAACCTTCAAAACATTATTTGAGCGATATAGAATGAATCACATAGGTACTTGGATTTCATTAGTTGACAATAAAACAAATAGAAATCACTATAGTAGATACTAATTGGTCAAGTAAATAACCAATCACCTCCAGTAAATTGACTCATTTACGTTAATAGGTGGATCATTTAATGAACTTTACGTGACGCCTACACAAATCAGTTCAGAACGCACTAAAAAGTTTAGGCTTATCAATAAAATACCATTAGGTGATAAAAAAGAAAAGAAAGAAATTGCAGAAATATTAGATAACATTGACAATAAAACAACGAAATTATTATTCTTCTTATTTAAGTACCCTGTCCGATTATCGGACGTTGGCGATCATATTGGCAATAATAAGTTTGTTTACGGTGGCTCTAAATCATGGACGTATAAACATAGATGGACCCAGCAATAAGATACCTTAAACACACACTGTTTTGAAGCTTTGATATTCCTGGACAAGAGGGTAAAGGGGAGTAAAACGGGTATCGATAGACTGTGATACTTCCTCAATGAGCATAAGCGTGCTTGAATTTTTACTCGCGGGGATAATTATTCAGACGTTAATAATTGGAAGTAGTAATAATGTATAAAAACACGTTTTTATAGAAAAAATAAAATACAATTTTATTTGCTTTAAAATTAATACAATAAAATATAGTTGAGCTCAAGTTAATTTTTTAATAGGTATCAAATACGATAAAAAAAACAATTAAAAAATATACATTTGTCAAATTTAAGTACATACCTATATTTATTGATAATGTGTTAAAACATATTTTTTCAAATTGTGACAAATTTGTTTTAATACAATATGAATAGATTCCTCGTAGTAAGGGTTTCTGCTACAAAATTATTTATTGATCATTCCAAAGCTCTTGCTGGCATTTGACAAAGTTATTTGCAAATATACCTACTTATTAAAAAGTAGGCGTAAAAATGTATAAATTATTGGAAAGCTATTTACCGAACAGAAATATTAAAGTAAAAATGGTAAATAGACATAATGGAAGACGTTGGTATAGAAATAAATTTTTATTGTTTGCTAAATAAAACAGTCTTAGTAAGAACGCTTCTTATGCGCACGGTGTTAGCATCTAAAGTCTAGTCCTCGTTTCATGATGAATTCCAATTTTAAAATATTTCTCAAGAACCAATTTTAAAACTTGCATAGAGTGACCATCGATTGCATCTTCATCATACATATGGTCAACAAAATGCTCATAGATTGATTTTGGGATATTTTGTATTTTTTTAATAATCAAAATATTCATAAGGTTTTTAACTAGTCTGTTGTAGATATTTATAGTTTTATTAAAAAATCTGAAATATTCTTCAGCTTCCTTACAAGTTTAAATAACCAAAAAGGATGCTTTTGAAAGGTTTTCATACTGTTTTCTCTGTTCAAGTTTAGAGTAAGTTTCATCATTAATCAATATTATTTGGAAACCTACATAGAAAAATAAATGAGTTTTATTCATTTCACTAATTTATTGTTAATTCATGAGCAATATTAAATTAAAAAGCTACTAAACAGATCTTTTTAATCAGATGATGTCTACTTACAATTTAAAAATGTCTATACTAATTTCATGAACTAATATCTTGTTCAATACATTAATGCATATGAATAAACCCAATGGTACGCCTATGAAAGACATATTTTAAAATGTAAACACACAGGCTTCCTCAGTTCCTCATCTTAAATAATGTAAACAAACAGTACTTACAAATTAAATGAGACATTGGGATGTAAATATTTCGTTTTTTTTTTGCAAATGCAAAACTGTAGCACCATTATTATAATTTGTTTATTTCACTATTTACAAATATCACTTAAAATACAGCCAAAATATCGAAAAACAACTTTTCCTCATCTTGGGTAAAAAGTAAACAAACATGGACATGACATGGAACAGCATTTGAAGTTTGACGTAGAGCCATAAGACAGAGAAATGTAAACACCGTTGCCATTAATAAATAGGTTTCAGTGCTTCTACATAGAAAATAATTGGTTGATATCTGTTTTATACGCTATTATTAAATGATATGCACACTATGTGCACACTTGATGTTTTAATTACAATTAAATATATTAATATAAGTAATAAATTATTATTTTGGTTTGATAGCACCTGTAGAGTATAAAATAAATATAGTAATATTTTCAGCGATATGTATCATACGTTCAGCGTTCAGCGATAAGATATTTTAATAAAAAAATGTGACAACATTTGAAGGTGCTGAGAATGTGACCTAGTCAAATAATTTTGGCTTCACATTTTTATGTAAATAACTGAGTCCATCTGTGTTTATACGTCCATGCTCTAAATAAATTAGCGGTGGTTTCTTGATACCATTCCCGGAGATTTCGGAGCCAGGATGTTCTTCGGCCTGGGCCTCTCCTTCCGGCGATCTTACCCTGTATTATGAGGTGTAGAAGGTTTTATCGTTTTTCTAATTCTGTGCTATTTTTCATTCGATGTAAAACTATTTCATTTCTTATTTGATCAACCCAACTTCTCTCTCCGTAATACTCGTCGATAAATCTACATCTCAAAGGCCTCCAATTTATTCATTAATGTCTCTGTAAGGGTCCAGCTCTCCATATCATACAGCAATGTGGAGAATATGTAGCAGCGTATTAATCTGATTTTAAGGTTTAACGTAATATCTCTATTAATTAGAATTTTCTTTAATTTATAGAAGGCGGCTTCTTTCAAAATAAATTCGGAGTAGATATTAATATTAAGGATTCCCTCTTTATACCTAAAGTTAATACTTTTGGAGATAATTGTGGTGTAATGTTCTTCGTTTTTTATGTAGACATGACTGTCTGTTTTTCGATGTGACTCCCGTAAGTTGTCGTTCCATCGTTTTCGTGGTCTTCCTATTGGGGAACCGTCCCTTGTCGTTTTTACTACTCTATTTGTTGTCATTCGGCTTCTATGATCGTGCCATTGAACTCTTCTATTTTTTTCTTAGTTCTTGATGTTCTCCACCTTCCATCTGCGTCGTATATCTGTACTTCTAGCTCTGTCCTATAGTGTTTTGCTATTAATTTTCATCTCTGTCTATTCTATTTTCATCTATCAAGTGTTTTCATCTCTGCTGTTTCTATCATCCTTTTTGTCCTCTCTGTGTCAGGTGTGTTTCTACGGCATATGTCATTATTGGTCTGATGACTATTTTGTAAATTCGACCTGTCATTTCTTTTACTCCATCACTTCTCCATCACTCCATCACTTCTTCTATTATCTGACCTTCCAACTCCAATTTACATCTTAGTAAATTTGCTGTTATAACCATGCATCTTGTCTGGTTTAATGTTAAAGTTAAGATATTTATTGTTTTATTTTAGAAGGCCGTGTATGTAGATGTTCTTCTTCTTCTTTAAGTTCCATCTTCTATCGAAGGTTGGAAATCATCATGGCTATGCGGACTCTTGACTGCCACTCTAAAAAGTTCTGCACTACTGCATTCAAACCATTCCCTTAAGTTCTTAAGCCAGGATATTCTTCGTCTTCCCACATTTCGCTTTCCTCGGATTTTGCCGTGCATAATAAGTTGTAATAATGCGTATTTTTGCTCTCTCATCACATGTCCTAAGTACTTAAGTTTTCGTCTTGTGATAGTCAATATTATTTCCGCCTCATTTCCTATCAGTCTAAGCTACTTCCACGTTTGACATTCTTTGAATCCATGATATTCGCAGGATTCTTCTGTAACACTAAAATTCAAAGGCGGCCAACTTATTCAGATGAACTTGTTTTAATGTCCACGCTTCCAAGCCATAAAGAAGAGTAGAGAACACGTAACATCGAAGCATTCTCAGGCGTAGTTCCAACCTTATATTCCGACAACAAAGAAACTTTTTAAGATGTAGATGTAAGGTGTTTAAGATGTAATAATGTAGATGTTATTAGTACTTAATTGTCATTATTTGTGATTATTAGCACTTTTACAAAGTGATAGAAATGGCTCGTTTAGAATTAAACAATGAAGATTGTGTAAGTATACTTCTAATATTAATGTGACAGAGTTATTACTTGGATGCCTTCCCTAATGGAGATTGGTGATGCGTTCTGCAAAGGAAATTGAGTTCGTCTACTTAGTTTTGCGTTTTTAAATCAACAACGAATCGGCATTGCGGTATTTCGTTATTCTAATAATTTTTGGGTACTTGAAGAGTCGCTCGTTAAGCTCCCGTTTTCGAAATTCACGATTCAATTATTTTTGTACAATTTTCTGTACGAATTTCCAGGGAAAGCATCTCGATTTTCCCTAATGGGCTCGACCCTGCAGCCGCAATGCAACTATTTTCCGATTCATCATCGTTAGTAGGCTACACCGACGAACTTCTGAGGACTTTATGCATATCCTGGCACGCCGCGCGATTTTTAACATTTTCCTTTGGGCGCGCATTCGTCATTATTTTGAGAAACAGGCATCAAGAGTGTGGAAACGTTGGAAATAGTTCATTAAATGAAGGTAATGACGAGGTAAGGTTTGAAAGGGAAGCGTGAAGTACGCTCCGTGCCGTTCAATTACTTTAAAAGCGTAATGGGCCGATTCAGGAGTTCAGAAATAACTTCTTTTAGGGTTTTTAGCAAACAATTCTAGGTGGCTCTGAGTAACACAAACTTCTTATTATGGCATTCATTAGTGCACGTTGTAGCTTGTACAAGTAATAACAACCGAACAAAAACGCTGACGTGCATAATTACATATAAAAAGGGAAAATTAAAGAAGTTTTTTTAAAAGATCTCGCAGTTGCTACAGTGACTGATATAAAGATCTTCGCCACTTTAATAGGCTAGGTCCGATAATTTTTGAGACCAAAAAAATAGTAACATGATGAAGCCCATTGTAAAATGAAGACTACTTCACTAGACTATTTTTAACTGATAAAACGTCATAGCAACGCCACGTTTCCTACTGACAAAACTATTAAAAATCATCCAAAGCTACAACAAGGAAAGCCCCGTTGGAACACAAAAAAAGTTTTTTCACCTCTGCTCATTTGAACTTGCTTGGAGATGCAATGAGGCCGTAAACTGCAAGAATCACTTTTTTTAGAAAGAATTTGATGTTATCGGAGAATTTACGGGCCGAATTTAATACAACAGCATTTTTTCCAAAACAAATCAAGGCGGTTCGAAATGTTTGGCAATCACCAAGTGGCTGGTAAGAAATTCATCAAACGAAAATGTATGCCCAGTTAGATTATTTTTGAAATTAATGGAAAAAAGGGAACCAAAGATTTTATCAGATAGACTCTTTCTTACCGTTCACCGTTTAACTTTTTTCTCCGCTTTTCTGAGTTTAATGTTGAGGTTTGCTAGTAATAGATTATGATCCGTATCTGCATCTGCCCTTGGATAGGTTTTTGCACTTTGTACTTCATTACGAAACCTTTTGTTAATCGTTATAAAATCGATTTGGTTTCTGATTCTTTATATTGTTGGTGTTATCTTTTGGAGAAGTCCACGTGTACAATCTTCGTGAAGGTAGGTCGTAGTATGTATTTGTTATGACTAATTCTTTCTCCTGTAAGTACTGGACTAGTCTATCACCTCTTTCGTTTCTTTTACCTAACCCAAAATTTCCTACTATATTTCCAGTTTTCCCAAATGCTACAGGTCAAAAATACCCAAAATCATGCTTTGGTAGAAAAGAATGGGCAAACTACTAATTGTACATTTAATATTGTTAACAAATAAATAAAGATTATGTTTCGTTGAAATGGTGCATTAATTGTCTCGTGAAATAGTCTTGTCGAACATCATTCGAGAGAAAATTCTTTACCGGCAAAATTTTCTTCTGGTTTTATTCAAGTTTGTTGCCTTTTGTCAATTTTCGCTTATAATCCAGTAAAATAGGGCAAAAAGGGGGCAAACCTCGGAATGAAAGATAATATGCTGAAAATTCGCATACGTCTTTATTTTGATGGTATAAAACTTACCTCAAAAGTCTCATATAATCACGTGTCCGCGACTTTTATGTACCTTCAACCCTTCTTAAGATAGAGCGCAAAGAGTGGGGGACCGCTTACCTGTGTATACGGTAACGCGAAGTTATATAGTTAATTATTCACTTAAAATACTATTGAGATATATATGAGATAAAACTAAAACGTTTTAACAAAGTACTACCACTTTCAGCGGTTAATAACTCTGTCAAAATTAACAATTGTAAAGTTTCCATCGATCCATTACTACTCTTCCAGAGAAAAACAGCAAACAAAAAATTCCAAAATAATCTAAAAGAATATCTACAATATGAGTTAAGTCCGTATCCAACATCTTTATTTGATAATAATGGCATGAGAAAAATAACAAAATCAGCACTATATAAGAGTATGACTCCTATTGATATTGAACTGGACGAAATCACTATAACATATATTATCGATGGTGGATTTCTTTTGCACCGCGTTGTATGGAATAAAGATGATACTTTCTGTAATATTTTACATAAATACGTCAGATATTTACAAACACATTATGGGTCAAGTATCGTTGTTGTATTTGATGGTTACTCAGACTACACTAAGAACATTAAAGCAATGAAACAACTAAGAAGAACTGCCGGTATTTCAAAATCTTACGAACTCCGTTTTGATGAAACAATGAATGTGCCTATCAGCCAAGAACAATTTTTATCGAACACATCTAATAAAAAAATCTTTATAGACATGCTTATCGACAAATTAAAAGCTGTATATCACTACAAAACAAAGCTATTGCAGAGTCTGAACATGTCATTGTAGGAAAAACTTCCGTCATTGTAGGAGAAGATATTGATTTGCTAGTTATCTTGATAGGACGAGCTCAATCACATCAACAAGAATTTTTTTTTCTTAAAATTGGTAAGGGTAATGCGGAGACAAAATTATATTCATCGAAAAGTTTTGATAAATACCCCCATTCCAAGAAACACATCTTATTTTTACACGCGTTTAGTGGATGTGATACGACTTCTGCGATTTATAGGAAAGGTAAAATATCGTTTATTAAAATGTTCGAAAAAAAATCACCATTTACATCAGTCACCTCAACTATTTCAACAAAAAAACTGCTCTGTACAAGAATTATTTGAAAATGGAGTACGTATTTTCTTAGCAGCGTATAATGCTCCAACATCAGAAGACGATATAGACTCTTTTCGATACACCCAGTTTATCAAATCAACAAGACTCAACAAACCAGTGCAGTTATCAAGTCTTCCACCTTCAAGTGCGGCAGCTCGTCAGCATATCATTCGTATCTATTATCAGGCCCAAATTTGGTTGGAAAATGATTTAGAACCCCAAGAATTCGGCTGGGTAATGCAAAATGAATTTCTGGAACCAATAACAACATTATTACCGCCAGCACCAGAAGAACTGCTGAATACAATATTTTGCAATTGCAAGAAAGGTTGTGATTCCAATTGCGGATGCAGGAAATCAGGATTGCAATGTACTTTAATTTGTGGGCAGTGTAATGGACAATCATGTCTAAACGCTTCATCAACTTCAGATGATATCAATGAAGAAAGTGAATATGCACCTGATATTCTTGAATATTTTTATTCTGATACTTTAATAAACGAGAATGATGATGATGAATCCGATATTGAGCAGTCAGAGGAAGAAGAAGAAGAAGACAATGAAGAAGAAAATTAATACAAAAATATTAACCATACATAATAAAAGAATATATATTATATTTGTAACTTTAATAAATCGATTATTGGATTAATAAATAAATATATAATTTAAAAAAATAATAAATATGATTTTTTCAGTATTTAATTAAATATAAAAATGATTATTGTTGAATTCTGCACTTGATCTTAATTTATCGTATATACAGCTGTTAAAAATATCATTAAAGTTCATTTGAAATATTTCATTTAATATTGTATGTTTGTTAAAAATAAAATAAATATTATATAAAAAATATATATTTTATAATTAATATCTATAAATATAGTTTATTAAATAATAAATAATAAAAATTTAATGATAATAATAGTATTTTAAGTGAATAATTAACTATATAACTAATTATTTATTGAATCCTACAGGCTGACTTCGCGTTACCGTATACACAGGTAAGCGGTCCCCCACTCTTTGCGCTCTATCTTAAGAAGGGTTGAAGGTACATAAAAGTACTTCAGACAAAAATTGAAGAGAATTTTCCATTCTACAATTTTTCTTACCACCTTAAATGTCATAAAGTGTAAGGGAAACGAGATATTTGCAGAAAACTCATTTTCGTGACCTTTGACCTTAAATATTTTAAGTCGCGGACACGTGATTATATGAGACTTTTGAGGTAAGTTTTATACCATCAAAATAAAGACGTATGCAAATTTTCAGCTTATTATCTTTCATTCCGAGGTTGCATCCTTATTTTACCGGACTATTATGAAATTTTGACAAAATCACTCGATTGACGTCTCGTGATTTAACTGTCAAAATTTAATTCGCGAAAATTGCCAGGCAACAAACTTTCATACCAGTCGAAAATATTGCCGGCAAAATTTTCTCTCTTATTATATTATATATAAAAATAAATACAAAAAACCAAAAACTTCCAAATCAAGTAGAAGGGATCTTTTAATCTATTTGACATAAATATTTTTCACAATTATTTTTAAACCGTCTATAATAATACGAGTTTTCTTTTAATGAATTGATAATATCATTCCCTCCTGAATAATTCAGAACAAATTTAAAACTTTTCATTCTGCGACTATGGACGTCTCTCTCTAGACGGTTTCAAGTAGCTCGGCTTACAATAGAGTCTTTACTTTCTCATACAAAGCCCGTCCAGGTATTAGGTAAACACATTAGTCCTCTACATACATTAATTTAAAGCTACCGGACCGGAAGAATATCTGGGGAATGTGCTTGCTGAGAATGTATACGGAAATTTCATATAAAGAGGCGCTGGTGGTGGCGATCGAGCGGGGTTAAGGGTTAAAGAGTTTTTTACGAATATTTTTTATAAATGTTTTAAGTGATAATGCTAGGAATAGAATAGGTCAGCATGAATAAATATTCACTTTAAAAAAAGTATAGAAACATGTTTAAAGAACCAGTAAAGTAGAGGCAATATATGTATATATTGGATGGAGTACAGTTATCGTCTACTGATGCTCCTTGTATCATTTATTCAGATTTGATTTTTCTACATAATTTTGTATGTTTTCTATCTGGGTCATATTATGAGAAATGAGTCGATATATGGCTTGTTACAACTTGTTTAACAAAATGGTTTAACACGTCGACTGCCGGACTATTCCTAATAGCTGCCAGCAAAATAAGATATGGACATATCCAACATCCGGAACGGATAGATACCGTAAGAAGACTTCTATGGATGTTTTCTTATTTACCCTTTTTGGGTAATTAATTCCAGTATCTTTTGTTCGTTTCTCTATTGTGTTTGTTACGTTTTTATCATTGTATAGTAAAGGATGTTTTTTTAGAGGTGTTAAATTGTAGGATGGTAACTCTTTTTTAACTGTTGGCCATTTTGACAGCTGTCAAGTGATTTATGTTAAGTTTGGTTTGGCATTTCAGCATGAATAGACTTGGCGCCTGAACAAAGCTTGTAAATTGTACAAATTTATTTTAAAAATTGTGGTTCTGTTCGAAATACGTATCGCGCACTACGTCCATTTTATAGTCAACATAATAGTCCATCAGAGCAAGAAATTCGATTAACCATGGAACGTTTTTGCACCACGTTTACTCTAAATGATAATATGCATGCACAAACGGGTCGTACAGTGCTTACAGAAGAAGTTGTTGACTTCTTATCGACTTTAAGCAAGATTTTGAGAAGATTCTGAGAACACCTCAATTGCACGACCTTTAGGAATGTCCAAAGAAACAGTCGATAACTACTTTTCTGATCTCGAGAGAATTATGACCGAATATAATTTTAATGATAAACCCTGACACATATTTAATATTGACGAAACAGGATTACAACTGAATACTAGAGCCGCTCAAGTTCTAGCAGAAAAAGGTTCAAAATGTGTTCCTAGTGTAAGCCCTGGGGAAAAAGGTGAAACGATCATATCTTGCTGTAGTGCAGAAGGGATTTTCTTGCCCACATATTGCATTTTTAAGGGGAAAAATAAAAAAAGACGAGTGGCATTATGGTATGCCACCGGGTTCCAAGATTAGGATGTCAGAAAAATCAGGATACGTTAACAGTGATATTTTCTTAAAATGGTTACAAACACACTGTTTGCCGAGAAAGCCTCCAGGTAAAACCTTATTAATATTAGATGGCCACACATCCCATACGATCAACCTGGATATACTAGCATTTGCAGACCAAAACGAAATAATTTTATTTTGTTTGCCATCCCACACAACACATTACCTACAGCCTCTGGATCGTGCTTTTTTTAAGTCACTTAAAAGAAACTTTTATGCTGAATGCCGTTTTATGGTACAGAATAACACAAACAGGGTTCTAAAACGCCTTCAGTTTGGCCTCTTAGGTCGAGCATAGGGAAACTCAGCAGAAACTGTCCAAAATGCGGCTTCTGCATTTAAATCCACGGGAATTCATCCGTTTAATCCATTAATAATCTCAGAATATGCATTTTTGACACACACCCCATCAGAAACAGAAACAATGAATTTTCCAGTTAGATCAGAATCTCCTCAACCAGGTCCCTCTGGAATCAGTGGTAAAATAAGCTTGCACGGTAGCCCAAACCAATCATCAATTGCTGATGAAGATATAACTCCCGGAAAGGCTCTTGATGAGGTAACGCCCGTGCCTGTATTGGCAGCAGCAGTAAAGAGAGTTCGTAAAAAAATAACTGGAAAGATTACTGCTCAAGACTTTGTTAAAATGAAGAAGGATGCCTTGATTAAAAAAATCTCAAAACCTATAAAAAACAAAAACGTAAGAGAAAGCCAAGCGAATCGTCACTATCTGAAGATGTTACTCTAAACGACACTAGTGTAGATGAAAACAGGAGTGATATTGAAAATGAGTGTGTTGGGGGCAACAAGGACTATCGCCAAACATGTAAAAAAGATGACTGGTTATGTATTTTTTGTAAGCGCTGGTCTCTTGCTATTAAAAAGAAAAAGGTTTAGCTTGGTCCATCTCTCCTACTCCTAGTGGCCCATCTCACTTCCACACTTGAGGAGAGATGGACCGATGACGTGCCAGTGCATTATATTTTTTTTAGGTTTAAGAATTATAATTTCTAGTTTTTACTTATACCAAAACAAACACCAATGTTATGTTATTCAATTTTTTTCTATTTTGATGTTTATTTAATAAAGAAACAGGCTTCAGTTTTCTAAAAGTTGGTCCATCTCTCCTCCCTTTACCCTACCAGAAATTATATTTAAATTATAATGCCAACAGATTATCTTGATTATCTAAAAATCAGCTCTGTTTTATTCCATTTCAAAATTGTGTACCTCTAAAAAAAAACACCCTACAAAAAAAAAAGAAAAGTAAAATTTTGCAAAATAAATATTTATTTTAAATTGTTTAAACAAATTACTCGGATAGATAAACAATTCACAAATTAACAAATTTAATTTTTATAATCTATGTAAAGAGGTACCCAAATAAAAAAAAAACATCAATTTTCGTTGATTAGATCCAGAGATATTGCCACTTTTATAAATTTGAATTTGAGTTTATTTTTGAAGTAATAAAATCGGGAAATGAAAAAGGGCTAACTTGGGATCGAAAGAACGTAAGGTATTTTTCGTAAATAATAAAGATAAAATTCTTGTAAAAATGCCAACATTTCGAATAAAACAAAATTTAATTACTCGTTATCATCAAATTTATCAAACGCAGTTGATAGATGCCTGTATCAACGAGTATTATGGGAAAATCGTTAGTTCCCTGGTGGCTTCCAAACTAGTCCACCGATTCAATATAAGTGCAGAAGAGCTTGATATGACGATCTCAAATCAGAAAACCAAAACAACATTATATTATTTTATTTTCTGTAGAATTTTATCCCGCCGAGAAGAATCTTTTCTGTTTGTGTTATTTGTTTATAGACCTAACACAAGGTTTTCTTTTTCGGGTTGCAACTCTACATATTATATTCAGCCGTTTTTTGTAGAGATACTCTTACTGATTATTATTGGAGCAGTTCTATCTTGCATGTTATTCTCTTTTTGTAATTTTCTTTAGTTTGTTTCTGCTCCAATTATATTTTTTTCGATGACTTCGTCCATCAAATTCCACTATATATTGTATTTTTTTCAAATAAGAATTATATAACAATTGATCTATTGAGTATTCATTAGTTTTCTTCGGTCTACTGACTTTAGTCGTTTCTGCGTCTGTTACACTAAACATATATTGACTGGACTATAAGACCCCTGATTTTGCGTTATGTACAAAACAAAACAAAAACTCTATAACCAAATGCACAGTACGCAAATAAAACGCAGTAGAATTTTTATACCCGCAACCGAGTAGGCCATCGGTCTAATTAATGTGCCTCTTTGGGACATCCTCCGAGAAAGGTGGCCTCTTCATTCTGAGAATGTTCAAGTAGGAAATATCAAGAGAATAAGCTAATGGGTACGGTGCAGCCTGGAGATGGATTCGGTGAATAGAAAACGGTCGATTAGTGAGTGACGATTGTTTAGTCATGTGAAACTTACTCTGCTGTATAAAGTATAAAATATTATAGTATACACAAATACTGAATTTACATTTTTTAGTATTATTGATAAAGATTTTCGTATATAATATCATAAAAGAGAAAATTTTGCCGACAATATTCTCGACTGGTATGAAAGTTTGTTGCCTGGCAATTTTCGCGAAATAAATTTTGACAGTTTAATCACGAGACGTCAGTCTAGTGATTTTCCTAAATTTCATAAGCGAAAATTGCCGAAAGGCAACAAACTTAAATAAAACCAGAAGAAAATGTTGCCGGTAAATAATTTTCTCTCGAATGATATTCGACAAGACTATTTCACGAGACAATTAATGCACCATATTAACGAAACATAATCTTTATTTATTTGTTAACAATATTAAATGTACAATTAGTAGTTTGCCCATTCTTTTCTACCAAAGCATGATTTTGTGTATTTTGACCTGTAGCATTTGGGAACTCGAAGGTCCATCTTTATTTGTTGTTCTGAGATTTTCGATCAACTTCTGGCGGTGACGGGAATCCAGCTGCAGATATGGTTTTAGCGAGCTTGCATTTGAGTGACCCGTTAATTTAATTAACTCCTGTTAAGAAACACCTTGCTTGAACAAGGCTGACACAGCTGAAGATCGATGAGACTGGTTTGTTATTTTATGTTTTTTTTTGTCTATTAAAATTTTTTCAGCTGACATTTTTGTCCACTTAGATACGGTGTTGATTCCAAGCGGACAGTTTTTGAACCAAGATCTATACTTCCAGTTGGGGTGAACGGTAAGAAAGAGTCTGTCTGATAAAATATTTGGTCCCTTTTTCCATTAATTTCCAAAAATAATCTAACTGGGCATACATTTTCGTTTGTTGAATTTCTTACCATTTCAAATCACATTGATTTGTTTTGGAAAAAATGCTGTTGTACTCAATTCGGCCCGTAAATTTTCCCGTAACAGTTTCCTTCCGGAAAAAGTGAATCTTGCAGTTTACGGCCTCGTTGCCTCTCCAAGCAAGTTCAATTGAGTAAAGGTGAAAAACTATTTTTTGTGCTCCATTGGGGGTTTGCTGGTCGTAGCTTTGGATGATTTTTAATAGTTCTTTGGTGGATAATTCTTTTGAACTGAGTTTTCTTTTTGCTTGAACACTTTGAAGCTGCCTCCGCTTGGTATCTCTCGCATTTTTGCTGTAGTATCCCACATTGACTTTACAGATGACTCTTTATAGTCTTCACCATTGCCTTTTTTCATGTTCATATAGGCATAATCCTCGAGAATTTTTGCTAGTTCCGTTATGATAGTACATCTTTCAAGCGTAAAATTTCTCACCTGTAGGAACTTCGAAAATTGGGACCAAATAGATCTTCTGAACTTCTGAGTGTTCAATCGGACATTTTCCAAAACCAATGTTTTGATTTTTTCGCCTGACCGGCATCCAAATCTTGATTTTTCGTCTGAATTAGACATTATATGTGTCCAAAATTTATTACGCCTCAACGACGTTTGTCAAACTGACAACAATAGAATTACCAGACACCTTCGTGATGGATCTGTCATAATTTTGTCGCTGAGAAATCACGGCAGGAAGGAGTTTTGTCAGTAGGAAGCGTGGCGTTGTTATGACGTTTTATCAGTTAAAAATAGTTTGTTATCAGTTAAATGTGTCGATAGCAATTAAAGTAAATTGTATACTCACGCTTAATCAAGCCATTAAGAGCGATGCTGGGAATATTTATATTCCACTATGCATCAACAATTTACCCATATAAATTACCATCTTTCTTGTACTCATTGCGTCGAGTAAGGACGATAAATATACGAAAATGGTTGCGTTTCGATTTAATTTGAGTTTCTTACCACTCCCTAACACGTGTTTCTGGGTCTAAATGATCGTGCGTTTTGGTTTAGTTTGAGTTTTCTTACAAGCTCTCTCTGATGACGGGAAGACCCAGAAACACGTGTTAGGGAGTGGTAAGAAACTCAAATTAAATCGAAACGCAACCATTTTCGTATATTACTTTCGTCCCTAATTCTCCCATTTCTTTAAGTGTTTCAGCTGATATTCCATCTTCTTCTTCCGCTTTTCTGAATTTTAGCTTTTTATTTGTCGTCTCAATTTCTGATTTCAATATTTGAAGTTCTTTTTCATAACTTCTTTTCTGTATTATTGTCTGGGTCGTTGTTAGAGACTAGTATTTCGCAATATTGTTTCCACATCTCTGCGATACCGGGTTTATTATGGTGTTTCCACTATTATCTTTGATAATCTGTGTCTGCAGTTTGAATTCTCTCGCTAGATATTTGACTGAGAAAAGTTCTCTAGATTCTTGGTGGTCAGCATGTTACTCTAGTTGTACAAATATGTTTTTAATATAATTATTTTTGTATTCCCACGTTTTGTCAGGGTCTCCGGTAATCACTGGTAGGTCAGCTTCTGCTAATGCTTCTCTAAACCTTTCCGGCTATTTTGGAATCAATTTTTGTCTTTTATTTGTGATTGTTTTAGTGTGTCACTTAATGTCAAATTTTGCTTGTAACATTTTGTGGCCGGTACCACAGTCGGCAGCTGGTTTTGTCTTCATGTTAATTATTGAGCTCCTCCATCGTTTAGTGCTAATATTTAGCTATCACTTAATACGCAAGACAAAGATTTTTTCTAAATACAATTTTTCTTAAATGTTTTCATTTACGTAAAAGACATTCACTCATTTTCTACAATTTATTTACCAAAATTGACGTTTACTCTCCCTGTAATGATCCCGTACCTGTCATTTTTCATTAGCCCGAGAAATATTTCAAAGGATATTTACTCCTTTCTGCGAGAGAAGAAAAAAAAACCAATAAATCCTTAAAGACGCTAGTCGTTTATAAAGCTCAAAGCCAATAAATTTATCAGGACCTTTTGTCTCATCTGCTACTATAAAAATCTCTATTAAATTCTTCCCGAGTTGGTGCAGTCTCGTGTAGAATCTTAAACAAATAAAATAAAAATTCGCTACGAAAATATATTAAATATTGTCTTTCTTGGTCTAATAGTGCGGTAGGAAATGGTGTAATAGTACGTATTTGTCGTGTTTTATTCGAAAAACGATAAGAATATTTACGTAGGTTATTTATAAAACAATATCAACGCAAATGGAGAACTCATCGCTAATCTCTGTGCCTTTTCGACCATAAGCTTCAGTATAAATATACATTTAAAAACTCCAAGGGGCACAAATCTATGATTGATTTTATAGTCACTAATAGAAAAATCCACCAAAAGCAAATTCTAGATATCCGAACTTTAAACTCAGCAGACGCAGGGAGTGAACACAAACTAGTACTAGCAAAAATAAGAATAAAGATAACACCAAATCATTTTCTACAGGAAATCACCGAGGAAAAATTCAATGTAGAATCACTATGGAACGACTCTACAAGAGAAATGTACCAAAAGAGACTAGCACAGAAGATACAGCTGAAACAAATAGACATCATAAACGCGAGCTGGGAGAAAATTAAAAGCAGCATTGAAGAAACAGCAACAGAAGCTCTAGAAAAACGCAGTCATACTGAACAAAAGAAACAATACACCATGGTTCAGAAAAAAAATAAAAGAAAAATGTAAAGGGAAACGAGAGGCCTACACGAACTTCCAAACATAAAAAACTCCAAAATCCCGAGACATCTATAGAAGAATACGAAATTTGGTAAGAAAATAAAAAAAACACTGGAAACAGTTTACAAAAAGGATGGAAAGCGACTTCTACGGTACACAAAAACAAATATAGAGAATTATAAGAAACCAACGGAAAGAAATGGCAGAACTGAAGGAATACAATAACATACCAGCAAACGAATGGGAAAGATACCTAATAATCAACCCAATAACGTACCTGAATTAAGACACGAAATAGAAATCAGTTTTCAGGTAGTAGAGATAGCCATAAATTCACTCAAAAATAGAAAGTCACCAGGACCAGACGAAATAACCAACGAGCTTTTAAAACACGGAGGAGAAAGTATAATCCTAGGGATGACAAAACTTATACAACAACTAATATTGCACTGCAAGTTACCAGACGCATGGAGAAACAGCATAATGATACCAATGTTCAAGAAAGGAGGTAAAGAAGACCCCAACAATTATAAAGGTATAAATCTACTGAACACCGCACTTAGCTTACCACAAAAGTCCTAACCAACAAAATCAATAAACTAACAACTTTATCAGATGAACAACAAAGATTCAGATCCGGAAGATCCTGTGTAGACGCCGTATTTGTACTTTTGTACAAATGTTTTGTACTTTGTAAGACAAATCACAGAAAAGTCTGTTAGATAGAGAGAGAAACGAAAACATAAGAAGACCATGCAATTTAGAAGACATAAATGGATGGGTTACAAAACGGAAACAGGAGTGGGAGGAACACGTTAGTAGAATGGCTGAGGATAGGATAGTACGAATAGCACGGGATAAGTCACCAAATCGACGAAAAAGTATTGGCAGACCAAGAAAAAGATGGTGCTATAATTTAAACAATTAAGGAGGCAAATATTGAAGAAGAAACAGGCTTTAGAGCCTACATACACGAAGGAAGAAGAAGAAGAAGACATAGATTATTTTAAGAGCAGAATAGATAATAACGGTGAAACTATAAAGTAATATTAGGCAAACATGTTGAAAAATTAAGGAATAATAGTGGTACACAAATGCTGGGATGTGCATGATACCGAATTTAATTGTGATAGATTCTTTAACCATACATAAAGGGAATTTAAAGACAAATGAAGGAAAATTACTAATTTAATTTAATTTAATTTATTATTGTCAGCAATAAGCATGAAACGCATAAGCAAAAAAAAAGAGTAAATACAGTAAGCAGAGAACTTTTTTCGAACAGATGATCAACGGAAAAAGCAACCAATCTATCGTATAATAATTATCGTATCAAATGAATATGTAATGTTAAAGATCCTGAAGACTTAGAGCAGTAACTAACATATTCGTGCAGGAAGCTATAGCTATAGAGGAACGCCATTTAAAACGTGAAGAACGAAGTTTTTGTCTTTTTTCTTCATATTCGATTGATATGCTGTTTATACACAGTATTAACTATGAAAAATTGTATGTCAATTGGAACTTTTAATCCTTTCTAAAAAGCTTAGCTACTTCTTAATAATAATATTTTATACCTAAATATATTGGATAGGTACCCACATTATTGGTTTATGACAATTACTGCAACATTTGTTACAAGCAAATTTCAAATAGTTTTAAAATTCCGTGTCGGTGGTTTATGGCATTACGTGTGTTGTTAACTGTGCCATCAATACATTTTTTAATCTATAAAACTTACTTTGTAAGTACCAAATCCTAATTTGTGGTACTCTCGGTGACATGTTGATCTAGAAACGTGTCTTTCAATAACCTCACTCCATAAAACGCTTAAGTCCATATAATTTGCTCGTTGATTTTTCAATATAATTCGTTTTAATGCCCTTCAATCTGATTCGGGTATTTTACTTTTTCGTACATTTCTAGGTTTTGTGACGACCGAACCTGTAGTTTTGTATCTTCTGACTATATTTCTTACACTATAGTGTGACAATTGCAACATGTTCGCGATTTCCGAATTGGATTTTCCAGAATTAAAAATTTTCTCTTCGATAACTTTACCTCGACGCATTGTACAATCCACAAACGGCAAAAAGCTTTACATACACAAAACTTTACATACCACAAAATACATTTGAAATTCTTCTTCTTCTCCTCTTCTTCTACTTCTTGGAGATCTTTCGATCTGTTTAATTCTGAAGCTGCCTGTGGTTAATTTCCTGGGAAGTAGATTGCCAACTATCCCTCCATCTTTTAGGTGGTCTTCATTTGAAATTAACTGACAATATTATTGTTTTGATGTCATTTCTCCATTTCTACCTCTGGATTTAACATAATTATGAAAAAGCCAACGTATGTTTACATAAGTGAATGCATAGCCAGGGTTTAGTAAATTTTTTTATTGTTGAAAATAGATAAAAAACTATAAGAGTAATATTTTTAATAAATATTAATAAAAATGTCACATTAACCCCTTAACGTACGTGCCCGTCTCAGACACGGGCGCGCCTTACTGGTAATTTTGTACGCGCTCGTCTGGGACACGGGCGCCGGTTAAATTTTATCCATAAAATTTTTCAAGCCTTGCAAAGCGGATATTTGTATAAAGAGACATATGTAAGCATATATCTAAATTATTTTTCTATTATAAAATAGATGACTCAGTCAGTATTGAGTTACTTTAAAATATATTTATTATCTCATAACTTGCAATTTGCAATCATCATCATTTATAACCGATATTATTGTCGAACTTTTGTTTTGATACAAGCCTTCTGTCTTGCCGGTGTAAAGTCGTCTGAAGTCGATATTTATTGTTTTTTGCATTTGAACTAATGTGTGCCTTATTTTCAACATATTATTATATTGTTTGGTAAGTAAATTTTGCATATAATATTCGGTAGGTTAGAGTAATGTGTATATTTTTTGTTTTACTAAATTTCATTATAATTCATCTAAAATACAATATTGTGTGTGTGTATGTGTGTCAATAAAATATATTTGTATTGTTCATATAAATCATACTACTATTTACCTATTCAAAGTATTTCGTCTGAACAAAATTTTTAAATTTCAACGGATTTGCATACCTCCCCCTATCCACCCCCCACGAGAAAAGTAAAGGTTTTACGCCACTGAAAATATTTTTTTTATTCAATTATAACCAAAACAAAACATTTTTACTAAAAAAAAAAATTCGATCATTTTTTGACCATAACTTCAAAATTAATGTGTACGTTAAGGGGTTAATTAATATAGGAACTTATAAAAACATGCAGAGTATAATTTGTTTATGATAATCGACTTAAACTGCAAATTCAGTAGGTGGACCAACTGACATGGAAAGGGGCTTTTATACTAATAGGAGTATAGTGTTCAAAATTCGAGATTTTACACAAAAAAGGCCACCTTCGACATGATTCTGGCAACGCGCAACGTGAAAAACCCCATTTGCCGGCAAACCCGTCAGGTCAAAATACTCCAGAGGGTGCAAACGTCCTACGCCTCTGAATTTTACGAGCTTCTGGCAGACATAACGGCGCTGGTAGAGGCGAGCGTTGAATCACGGCAGAGTTAGAGCAGAGCAGAACAGAGCGGAGAAAGCGTCGAGACGTCGAACGGCTGGATGCGTGCGCCAGGGACCATAAAACTTTACGACCAAAGCATCGACCCGTCGCCATGGTAACGCGCAACGGGCTCACGTCAATTCCACACGATTTACATGTCGGCACCTACTCTATTCCATCTATCCTATCCGTGGTTTAAATGCAGAAGTCTGTACTTAATATTATCAGTAAATGTGTAAACATCAATCATTTGAATTTAGTTATATAATACAGTAAGTAAGGTCTCGTTATATGCGGTGGATACTTTCCACAGAAAAGCGCATATAAAAAAAATCGGTTGCCTGTAAAGTCGATTTTACGGGCGAAGATTTTACGTGACAACGTCTTTTTCTCGGTAGAATATTTATTGATATGAATATTATTAAATTGCACAATAGGAACAAGGAATTGAATGAAAATAAGAATTGCACAAATTTTAACTATAGAAATATATTTTGTTTACTAAAACATTGTACATGTAAACTTAAACTTAACTAATTTCTATTTGAGTGATTTTGTTGAGGATAGGACGATGATAGGAGAAATATGAAATGAAAGGAAGTGTTTCTGCTGTAATGTGTCTTGAACGCCAAGAACGCTCGAGAAAGACAGAGACACAAGCACGCACCGATTCAACGCGCCTAATTCTCTAGTGCTGCGCGCGCAGCGGACCGATCATGTTTGAGTGGGAGAGAGACGCAAGGCATTCGCCGGTCCGGCGGGCCTCTCTCTCGTTCGGTGACTCATCGTAACAGACGTGAGCGGGCGTTACACTTTTTCATGAATGACTCCGAGCCACAACCTAATTTAAGACGTTGCCACGTCAAAATTGCATAAAAAAAGGCATTACTTGCCTTGAAAAAGTAGGGAAACGTCCCATAGCCTTCTAAAATTACTTAAAACCAAGACAAAAACAAAACAGTTTCCAGAAATTGAAAGAATTTCGAATATCTGAAAGAAATGCATACAAAAGCTTAAAAAAAAAAGCTCTTTGTGACTATTTATATTTATTTATATCTTGTCGATAAACAGGAAAATAGAGAAACCTCTTCATTTTACTAGTATTGTTATTGAAAGTAAACTAATTATTTATGAACTTCGTCTGCAGGTGGATGTTTTCCATGGTTGTCTCGTTCTACAATGTGTTTAAAATAGCTTAATTCTTCAATACTCTTCCAGTTTAAATCATAATATTTAAATCATATAAATTTAAATCATATAAGTTTAAATCATATGTTATTATTATTATTATTATAATATTTTGCTATTAATTTTCTAACGTCAACTGCTTTTTCTTGTTTTACTTCTAAAGTAAATCTTTGTCTTTTAAAGCACGTGGTCTAAGAGATTTATTTATAAGGGCGGTGTCACCATCCTATCTCCTAATGTATCACTACAAAGTATGTAATAATGTTACTCGATCTTTACTTGCTTTATGTCCACTTGCAATTTTTTCATCCTTTGCGATGTTAGTACTACGATTAGTCATTTTTTTCCAATACAGTCCCGTTTCTTCAGCGTTAAATATTTGATCGGCACAATAGTCCCCATCTTCAAAAATTTTCGCTAGCTCCTGTGGAAATATTGTTCTTCTTCTTCTTCAAGTGCCCTGTCCGTTGCGAACGTTGGCTATTAACATGGCAATTCTGATCTTATTTGCGGCGCTTCTGAATAGTTCGACCAATGTGAGCCCGAACCACTTCCTCAGATTTTGGAGCCACGAGTGTCTTCTCCTGCCTGGCCCTCGCTTACTGTCTATTTTTCCCTGGACAATCAATTGCAGTAGACGGTACTTATCGTGTCTCAATATGTGGCCTAGATATTGAGACAATATCTAGGCTGGAGACAATATCTCTAGGGAAATATTGTTGCTGCTGCTTTATCTGCTGTATAATTCTCTCCTGTGATCTTGATATTATGAAATGCACTCTTTTTATAAACCCCAATAGCCATCCTTTGCTAGCTGAAAATTTTTTACCAGCTTGGGAATTGGAAGTTGGTGGCTCTGACTTGTTTCATTAACTCATAAAACTGAAGAGCTTTTTCCTGGATTAAATAATCACTTACAGGAATTCTTCTTTGAATTAGTTCCTCGATCCAAATTGCGATGGCTTTTTCTGTTCTTTCTAATAATACATCCCTTGAGGAGGATAAAAATTTGGCGTTTAATTTTTTACCAGAAATTATAGATTTTCTTATACTTAGCAACCTCATTATTCTTAATTGCTCTTACAGTTGATTCGCATATATGCGATTCGCAAATGACATAAAAAAATTAGATTTACGATATTGAGATACCTTTCAATGCGAAACTCACAAATATGTAATAAGGACATCATGTAACAAGGAAATCCCCGAATTGCAAATGCTAATTTTACTGACATCTGGATGTGAATAGTTAATATTTAATTATAATATTTAATAATAGAAATTTTTGGATGAGGTACAACCCGCACAACTTTACTGTATTTGAAATCAAAAATTAAAGTTAACCTCACTGTTCAAATTTATCAGAAATGGAGTTGCGAGTTGCCTTACGAATATTCCAAAAGTAAGGAGGTATTGGTAAAAACAGTTTGCAATTTTTATATCAAAATATGGTCAGAATATTGATATAACTTCATACTAGATCAATCTTTGATCTCAGATACTCTGGCAATCGTTCTACAATTCGTTTAATACAAAACATCTGAAAGGTTGTTAATGTTGGTGCTGTAGGTAAATTCCTGGATTACGGTACCGATGTACAATAACTCCATTAGCAGCAGTATGACAGATGTAATACAGATGAGTTCCAGAGAAGAAAAACGCATCATACTCCGTTTGAAAATGGATAGAACAGTTTTTATGACATCTTCTTTTCAAGTGCCGTCCTCTGTGATACGATGGTAAACGAAACAAGTTTTATTTTGTGCTCTTGCTATTTCGTGTACGACACATTTATTAAAGTCTGTTTTAAGTGAGGCCACTCAGCATAAGTTACACTTTTAACATATCGTCATCGAAATGAATATCTTTTGATTGTTGTAGCCAGTGTTCTATTTTCGTATTTTTCCATAATATAGTGGTACTTTTTCAATTTTTCGAGAACGATAAAAGGCTATCAATATCTATCACACAGTTACATATCTTCTAAATGGGGCAATGTATTTACAAACCACCTGTTGAAACTCTCAGCGTTCATCTGTTCATGATAATCTCCTCTCTTTTTTGATTCAAAAATCTATAAACCATTTTTTACAAAACTTGTTTTACTCCCAATGTGTGTAATAATAAGTCTTTTGCCCTTGACCGATTGATTTTTAAGACTTGTTGAAAGACCAGAGCAAAATACCTGCCTTGAAGATTGGATCGTTTCGTCAACCCACGCATTGGATTTTGTGTGTCCTGAATTTACCCATGTTGTTTCTGAGAGGTTCATTCTACACAAAATCTGCTAATACACATTTTAATTTGATTTTCAAAGTCACAAAATTGACATTCTCAGTAAGATTCAGCTTGTTCGTATGATTTTTAGAGGTCGGATCTCTGTCGACTGGATTAGAATATTTTAGACCTACGATACATAATGAAAAATATGTGTAAATGCTGAGTGGAGAAACAGAATGGTGACGCATCACACTCATTGCTAAAGGCATCAATTATTTTCTGATAATTGAAAAAACCTCATCGTATAGTATATTTTTTTCGTATTTCTCGTTTTGGGTGGAACTAAGACGAATTGACTGGCGTCTTCGTACAGTAGAAAGAAAAACGGAGAAGCTGCATTTTGAAGCACGTGCTTACGGGTACAATAAGTGCCTTCTACTCAGAGTGTACAGTCAGCAATTGACATGTTCTGAATTTTGATAATGTCGAACGGAGAAATCGTACAAGAGACGTCTCTTGTCTGTAGATGAGCTATTACAAGAAAAAATAGGATGAGTTTTAAATTTTTATTGATTCCTTTCCAACAATATACACAAATATGGAAAAAAAAACACAAATGTATTCTTAGAAATGTATGGTGTCTAAAAACTTTCTCGAAGGGTTTCTTTTTTAACTACTATAATAGTCACATCGTAAACGTGACTATTAGTCTAGGCAGGATCTGTTTTGGATTGGACATTTTCCATAGAAGCTATTTTTTTGCTGGAATCACTTCAGGATGTGCCCAATATCGATAATCATGATATGCGCCAGTCGCAAACCCTGTGCTAAATTTTTTATTTAACAAAATCTGAAAAAAATTGAAAATTTCTCATTTTTTTGCTCCTATTTTCGTTTATAATTCGGAAAATATTGATCCTAGAGAAAAAATTATAAGAAGTTAAAAGTTTCGTTATTAAATTTTACACAATATTTTGTTAGCTAGAAATTGAAAATCTAATGTTTATTGTTGAAAAAATAGCAATAATTGGAAAAAAAAGTACAAAAAAATGAAGTTAATCCTTTAAATGTTTTCGACTTTCTAAACTTGACCTACAAGCTCCATATTCCGCCTAGAAAAACCTTTTAATATGTTTAAAACGTACGCTAAATTTTGTTAAGATCGGTCGGATAGGTTTTGCATAATAATCTTGCAACCCAGCCTACTGAAAAAAAAAATCTCAAATTTTTTACACATAAAAGAAGGCTCAAAGTTTCAAACGCTTTTTGTAATATTCAAATCGGTTAACTAGGAGAGTCTAAAAATTTTTTTAAAGTTTTAAGCATTTTTTAGGCATATAAACAAATTGAATAACTTTACTGGTCATTCACTCATACACTAATAGTGGGGGACATTCACTCGAAATGTGAATCGGCGAGTTCAAAATCATAGCGCGCGCTAAAAATTGCATTACCTCGGCTTCTTGTTAACCAATTTTCCTCTTTTTTTTTTGAGTCGATGTCTCGGACGACAAGGATTTTAAATATCATATTTTCAAATACCATTTTTAATTGCAAAATTTGGAAATTTGCAAATTGTATGTTAAACAAGTAATTGCATTTTTTTTTTCATGCATTTTTTTGAGCTTCCAATTTATACATTGAAGTAAATTGTTACTTTTAGTAAACAAATATGTATTTATAAATTGATAATAAATAATTTAAATTGTTAAAACAAAGGCGAACGAAAAAAAAATTTTTTTTTTTCATAAATAAACTTTATTTTGACTCAATCTTCAATAATTTTTTTTAAAGTATTTTTCTTTTTTTGGAAGGACAAGAATCTTCAGGTCTGACCTTGACCTTCAATATCTCGGCAACCAGTGAGCCGAATGTATCGTTTTTTTTTTAAACGTCTTTTAATGTTCTTTAAGTGTATAAATTTTGAAATTGATGTGTTTAAAGCTCGTAAAGTTATTTAATTTGTTTATAAGCCTAAAAAATGTTTAAAACTTTAAAAAAATTTTCTAGGCTCTCCTAGTAAACCGATTTGAATTTTACTAAAAGCGTTAGAAAGTTTGAGCCTTTTTTTATATTTAAAAAAAATTTCAACTATCTGAGGGCCTTATTTAGGGCCTACTATAAATTTGAAAATTTGCGATTTTTTTCCAGTAGGCTGGATTGCAAAATTATTATGCAAAACCTATCCGACCGATCTTAACAAAATTTAGCACACGTTTTAAACATATTAAAAAGTTTTTCTAGGCGGAATATGGAGCTTGTAAGTCAAGTTTAGAAAGTCGAAAACATTTAAAGGATTAACTTCATTTTTTTGTACTTTTTTTCCAATTATTGCTATTTTTTCAACAATAAACATTAAATTTTCAATTTCTAGCTAACGAAATTGTGTAAAATTGAATAACGAAACTTTTAAGTTCTTATAATTTTTTTTCTAGGATCAATATTTTCCGAATTATAAACGAAAATAAGAGCAAAAACATGAGAAATTTTCAATTGTTTTCAGATTTTGTTAAATAAAAAATTTAGCACAGGGTTTGCGACTGGCGCATATCGCGATTATCGATATTGGGCACATCCTGAAGGGATTCCAGCAAAAAAATAGCTTCCTATGGAAAATGTACATTATGGTCTGAATTTCTACAGATCCCGCCTAGTCTATATATAATATTTCCTAACTTAATATTGCAAACTTTTAGATAAAAAATATATTTCATACAGTTTTCATTTATAAATCTGATTCTTGGATGAAGCAATAAAACAGAAATATGCAAGGAAGAAAAGCTATAAACATGTTGAACAGGGTTCTATGTTACAAAAATATCTCCAAAGAAAACAAAAGAAGGATATAATAAACTATTATATATAAAGTATTGTCACATAGATGATTCCTAAGTTTGGCCACTAAAAATCAAAGCAGAAAAAATACTCCAATCCGCGGAAATGGACTTCTGGGGGAGGTCAGCTGGAAGATCACGTCGAGAAACAACAATTTTATTTTCCCATAGAAATAGTTTCTATCTGTCAAATAGGGTGCATTCAAAAACGCATTAAGCAAGGAAGATACCTTAGACTATGGAGTATTAAAATACCTGTAGTATGCTCAATTAAATTGTTTGGTCTGTCATTTACTCTTTTATTTTATTTTTTATGTAGCTTGGTATATCTTTTTAAGAAAATTCATACGTTTATTAAATTACTGTGAAGCATTTGTCGAAATAGTTTCTACAATTGAAACTTTCTACAACTGAATCAACAACAAAGGATTGCGTACGAACTTTGAGAGAATCTGTGAACATCGGATCTGGTGGAATTTACTTCCTTGATGCTTCGGAATCTCATCGAAGAAGACAAACTAGGAAGCAACGATTTTAGATATAAAACGCTGGACTTTTGAGGAGTTATGCATGTGGATGGCCTCCACATAATATAAAACTTTAGAGCCTAGTAACACCAATGGGCAACCATAGCCCTCCATGGGCTGTCAGTGGTCACAGATGATAATATTGGTCCGGGAGGGACAAAAAAACAGTATTCATTTTATTATTATATGCAAGGTAGGTCGCATCAGCCCTAGCGTTGGTTTCATATAAAATAGCTGCAACTTTCAAAATCAATCAAACATCAGCTTGCAACATCGCCAAAAATAGAGCAATGGCGAAGATTTAGCAAGTACGCAAATTAATTCTCGGGGACGAATGTAACATGGCCCACAAGAGGTCATTATAGGCGCTGGACAGAAGTTTGAAAGATATTCGAAATATTTTTGGTGAAGCCATGATTCATCATTCATCATAACATCATTCAATTTAAGGCGGCACGTAAAGACCCTCCAATTGTCAACTAACATGCGAGTGTTTTTACAAGATCAAAGTGCAATTGTATTTTCGAACAGTTGTTAAACATTGGAAATGGTAGAGATGCTATTGACATTGACGACCGGATTGATAAAATTACCCACAGATTTCTGCTACTTCATAGACTTGAAACAGGAGCTTATTCAGCGTATTTCCTGGACATAGCGCAATAGATCAATAACCATTTTTGAACTAGCAATATTAATCTTATTAATTAATGTGTCATCGTCAAAGCTTATTATCTTACCTGTAATATTCGGTCTGAATAGATCATTGATATAGATATTGAAGAGAATTGGTCCTAAGATAGTTCCCTGCGGGACTCTATAGGATATAATTCTTGCCTTACTAATTCCTCCATTTATATAAACATGTTGTTGCCTGTTTAGAAGATAACTTTCTAGGTATTGATATTATTTAAATAATACATTAAATTATTATTAAATGTTATTGGACAAGTACTGGGTGATCTATACTTCTTCTTCTTCTTCATGTGCAGAGCTCGATTATCGAGCGTTGGCTATCAAATTGGCTATAGTAATTTTGTTGACGGCAGTTCGGAAAAGAGATGCAGAGGATCTGTTAAACCAATCTCTCAGGTTTCTAAGCCATGACGTTCTTCTTCGACCAGGCCCACTTCTTATGTCTACGTTGCCTTGTATTATTAAATGAAGTATATTATATCTCTCTGTGTGGCGCATAACATGGCCAAAATATTCAAGTTTGCGATTTTTAACTGTTTTGACGAGTTCCGTAACTTTTCCCATCCGATGCAAAACAGCTTCGTTACGAACTCTATCCACCCAACTTATTCGTAGGATTCTCCGATATACCCAGATTTCAAAGGCTTCCAGTTTCTTGAGAAGTGTATCCGTCAAAGTCCAACCTTCGACACCATACAAAAGAGTAGAGAACACATAACATCTCACCAATCTAATTTTCAGACTTAAAGTAATATTGTTTCCACATAACAGTTTCTTCATCTTAAAGAATGCAGCTCTGGCCTTCTCTATCCGTATTCTAATTTCTTTGCTCATGTCCCAGTTCTCATTTAGATTACAACCAAGGTAAGTGATACTGTTAGTTCTCTCCAGTTGTTCACCATAAGCTGTTACCACTTCCGGTTATATTGGCGTTTTACTGACGACCATCACCTTTGTCTTTGCGGTGTTTAGCTTAAGGCCATATTCTTCACACGTTGTGGTAATCCTATTAATTAGATGTTGAAGTTCTTCGTAATTGCTTTCAATTAACACTGTCATCCGCATATCACAAATTATTAATATTGACGCCATTCATTTTTATACCACATTGAACATTATCCACTGCTTTATTGAAAACGAACTCAGAATAGATGTTAAATAGTAGCGGGGACAAAATGCAGCCATGCCTTACTTCTCTTCGTATTTGAAGCTCTTCAGAAGTGTCCCGGCCAATCCTGATGTTTGCACGTTGATGCCAGTAAAGATTTTTAATAATGCGTAAGTCTTTATCATCAATACCTACCTGCTGAAGAATGGCTATCATTTCAGTATGTTTTACTCGATCAAAGCCCTTCTCAAAGTCAATAAAACACATATAAACTGGATATCCGACATCTCTGCATCTCTGTACCATAACCTGAATACTAAATAGTGTTCCAAGGTTATTGCGGAATCCAAACTGTGTGTCACCAAGATGTTGGTATTACATCCTAGAGTGCAAAATTCGTAGAAATATCTTTAAAACATGACTCATCAAGCTGATGGTTTCATAAATTTTATTAAACAGATGAAGGAGAGATATTTTACCTGAACTTTCGAAGAGCTTTATTATTTCACTCGGTATTTCATCTGGTCCCGTCGCTTTTCGGGTCTTTGTTAATCGTATTGCTTGTTCAATTTCGTCCATAGTTATGTCAGGTCCTGTAACTACTTCGTTAATTTCAAGCTCGGGCCTTTCATCACTAAACAGTTCCTCAATATACTCTTTCCATCTGTCTATTTTATGCAAATTAGTGATAATCAGTTTTCCGTCTCTATCAACGATGTTATTTGCCTGTTTTTTGTTCTGACCTGTCAGTTCTTTTATTTTTTATACATATTAAATGAATCATGTTTTCCCTGTAATTCTTCAATTTCTACACATTTGTTTTCGAAGTATGTTTGTTTTGCTGCTCTTATTTTTGTCATTATCTCTTTATTAATTCCATATAGTGATCTATACAGAGCCGTTAAAATAATCTTAAATAATGTTAAAATATTATTGGCGGCAAAAACTGCAGATGTCGATGATCTTGCTGTGACCATTCAAAATTGTCTTTCAGGAAAGTTGTTTTTTTCCAAATCAGTTGACTGACTGAAAAATCTAATGAATAATGTCATTGAGACTACGAGCATCAGGAAAAAAAACAAAGGAGAAGATATCTTGATCCCGCGTATACCAATGATTCCAACAGACTTACCATTTGATTTTGTCTACAATTTTCCGTCCATTCGGCTTTTGCAATGATGATAACAAATCGCCAACTGTTGTAAGTTTGATGAATAATTTATTCGCACGTCGGAAAACCTGCATCGTTGTATATTTACCGCAAAAGACACAAAAATATGGTTTATAAGAAAGCATTAAATTGATTCAACTTTTTTCATACATAAGTTTTGAGTATTTTTTTGGTTATTTTTCTGATAATTTTTTAGACACATTATTTAATTGTAAGTAAAAAATGTTTCTACATATCTCAAATTTTAACATCCAGATTTTTATTATATTATAGATTTGTTACATACATATATACATATTTTCTGCAAATATTGTTGCATGTGTCTCGACCATAGGTCCACATTAATTTCATTCGTAGCGGTGCTTTTAAAAGATCGTAAATCAGCTCTCGCCTTCTGTGTCATTGCTTAATTACCGCTGGCATTATGGTCCATGTAAAACAGGAAGTCACATACTACTTCCATACAATAAAATATTACAAAGTTCCGACGTACATATCCTCTTGAAAACAGATAAAATATCACGCCATTGTACTCAAAGATTGTTTCTGAACGATGGGATGGTAGACGTCTTCAACAAAATTCTTTCCGAGACAAAAAATTGTTTATTGTGTTGAATTCATTGTTTAAATTAATTAAATACGAATTATTTTTAATTGTATAAATAACTAGAAGGAACAATGATCTTTTTTGCAGAGGTTTGTAAATGATCGCAGAAGAATTGTGTTAATAAAAAGTACAATGTTGTTAATAACTTTTTGCTTGTTAAATTATTATGAGTTTAGTTGTTACAATAATTGTTTAAATATTTATACACATACAGTTTTATTTGAGCAATTAAATACTAAGATTTTTTTTTGTTTCAGGTAAGTGGTTTAATTTTTTTCGCATTTTTTGGTAAGTATATCCAGCTGATTCCTAAAAAAACTGATAGGACTCTTACAGCGTATTTTATAGAAAATTGAGCAGTGTATTTTGAAGGATAAATACTTATTATTCACATACTGTCACTGTCACTGCCGAATCTTAAAATTTGTCAGATAACTTATTCTGTTCAAGCTCAAAAAATAGATCCACATGCTAGCAAAGAACTAAAAGTAAGATTTGTAACGAAATTAGAAGATGGTTGGTCACTGTCTGCCGTAGCAAACCATTTTAACGTAAGCAGAACATTAGTAAATTTACTAATGTTTATATTTTGAGAACGATTTCAGGAGTGGAAATTGAAACGTCAATAAACGTACTTTAACCTTTAATTGTGGCTTATTCTCATTTAAATAGTAATTACTTAAACATGCCACAAGAAAATAGCTTCAGAACAATATGTAGAAAAGTTATTTAACGGCCTTCTCAAAATAACGATTTTTTACGGCTCTACATTTTATTTGCATCACCCAACCACATTTTACAAAACAAAAAGTAGAAAAATAGACTGAGACGCTCTTTATAGTTCTTAATGCTTGCTTTAGGATTTTTAATCTTCAAGATACACACAGGATTTTTATGATAAAAAATTGGTTAAAACTTTTAACAACTTTTCATAATGAACATTTTGTAAAGCAACTACTTTTTTTTGTAATTAACTACCGATTTCATCTTCTTTTATCCCACTTCTAACGTACTGGAACGATACTTAAAAATTCAAGGCTGTAATTCTTCGAAGTCTCTAGTCTGAAAATAATTTATCTTTAGTTACGATTACCACCACTTCGTGTAGGTGCGGAAATCCCTCTTCCACGCTCATCCCAATTTTATTGCCGACGCTGTTAAACAGATCCTTACGAAGTTAGACCAGGAAATCGGCTTTGTACGTTTTCATAGATGCTCTTATGAAAATACAAACTAACATAAAATTGGTTCAATATCAATTTCAAATTTATAATTTTTTCTTTATATTTGAAGATGTTTCATCCTTTCCACTCGCTTATATGTATATGTACTAAGAACAGCATAATACCACGGGGATTGAAAATCAACTCAGCCGATAATGGAAAACTAATAAAAAATATTAAAATTGTAATAGGTGATTTAAATGCCAAGATGAGGAATGAAGAAATGTACTGAAAAACTACGGGACGTAAAAGCAACGAGAATGGTAAGTTCTGCGCAAGAGAGCAACTTGAGAATTTTGAGTACTTACTTCGATCACAAGAAAATTCACAAAGAAACATGGATCGGTCCAAATGGTAGAACACGCAACCAAATCGACCACGTCCTAGTGGAGAAAGCAAGCACACGAAATTAATAAAAGATGTTAGAAGTTATAGAGGGGCTGACGCAGATTCCGATCACATACTAATGATCACGAAATTAAGAGAAACTATCCCAAAGGTCGGAGAACAGAGAATATCGTATAAAAATTATGACGTCGCCAAACCAAAGATACCACTGACAACTTGCAGGAAGACGTGACAGCAAAACTACTTCAAAGCGAAAATCAAGGAATAATAGGAGAAGCTCTAAAGGAAGCAGCTCAAAAGCGGTTAGGTCAAGTCAAGCCTTAACAAACGAAACGAGGCAAGACTTAAAATATATGGACAAACCAAGTGACGAAAATAGAAATAAATATGAAGCAGAGAAAAGACACGCGAAAAAAAGTATGTAGGTGGAAGAAAAGGGAGCATATGGATAAAAAGGTTCAAGAGATTGAGGAACATTACGTTATTAAAAATGAGAGAGACTTCAACCACAAGGAGAAAATGAGCAGTGACCAAGGCGCAAGAAATCAGAATTACTACAAGAGTAAAGAAGGGCATCTAATAGGAGATAAGCAGAGTAAGCTAGATAGATGGCAAGAGCATTTCAGAGAGCTGCTTAATGAAGAAACGGTCGGAAATGATAAGGAGCAAGTGGAAATGGTAGGGAAGGCCAACGACACGGCGGAAACAATGGAGACTTCCACCGTGGAAGAAATAACAAAATCATATGTAGCGTAAAAAAACAATAAAAGTGTAGGCAGCAATGGTATTCCTGCAGAACTAATCAATTATGGGGAGAAGCACTTATAAAGCGGATATGTAGTCTGCTGATGAAAATCTGAAAGCACGAGGAAATGCCGGAAGTATGGAGAGAGGCAATAGTGTGTTCCATTCATAAGATGGGAGATAAAGCATTGTGCGAAAACTACAGGAGTATCACTCTTTCGGATATATAAGGTACTCGCCAGAGTCATCAGAATGCAATAAAAGTGCCATAAGGTTGGTGTTGGTTTCAAAAATTCTCTAATTAAAACTCAAAATCATTCCTAGAACCTGTTTTTAAGGGACAAATGCTTATAACTGTTGGTGCTGGCAAAGAGAATGGTGTTGTGAAAAGTTTCTATCTCAGAAAATTATTGTGAAAATCTCAAAAATTATGAAAACTGTAAGTTGTTGATAGAAAAATTACTTGTAAATTTACCACCAAATAGTGTTATCCTTGTGAAGCTCCTACTTGATGTAGTAAAAAACAAGACAAAAAGATCGTTCAGAAATAGAAAAATTTGATGTAGAAATTTAATAGAAAGTGATAAGTAGTATCATCCTGATTTCAGTCCAATCGAATTAGTTTGGGCTGCATTAAAAAAATATATAGGATCAAGAATATGTGTTGCTGATATTTTACATGCTCAAAGAAAACATGATCAAGATCTTTCTCTTTTAGATATTCTACAGATAGGTGTGAATCGACAACGTTAATTTTACACAAATCCGAAGCGTAAACTGCATGTCCAAGTCCCAGTCTAATTATTGCGGTTAAATACGTCTGAGCAAAATTTTAATTTTATATATATGCGAGGTTCCTTCAGCCTCTGTCGCTTCTGGCATTTCGACCGCCATCGTTTTCTGTCCATCCATTCGTCTTCTTTGATGGCTCTATCTCTTATTATGTGCCGTACATTTTCTTCCCAGGCAATTGAAGGCCTTTTCATTCTTCTTCTTTGTTGTGGTATGTAATTTAAAGCTTTCTTTGGCCATCTATCTTCATTCATTCACTTCACGTGACCATACCACACTAGTTGTCTCGTTTCAATTCTGTTTACACTGAAATATCCAGTATTTGTCCTCCTTCTAATATCTTCATTCCTGAAATGATCTTATCTTTTTTCGTGATCTGTCAAACTTCTGCCCCATAAGTCATAATAGGCTCTACCAAGGTTCGATAGATTGTCAATTTCGTTTCTTGTCTAATATCTTTAGATCATAGTAGAAAGTTTAAAATGTTTACCTCTTTTTTTCCCTGCTGCGTTCTGTTTTCGATGTCTCGTTTGGTAGTGCCTTCTTTTGATATTATAGATCCGAGATATTTATATTCATTGCATGTTTTTGTGTTTCATTTTTTATATTCTTTTTGTAGTTTTCTAAACATGTAGTCCATGTCTTCCTCATCATTCGCTACGACTACCTGATCATCTGCGAAAAATAAAGTTGTTAGACATTTACCACCGCCTATGTCTATTCCCATTCCGGATACTTGTTTCCTCCACTGCTCTAGCGATAATTGAATATATATTTTAAAGAAGGTCTGAGATGGACAACATACTTGTTAAAGCCCCTTTCTTATTGGAAATTATTCAGATATAAAGTTTCCTTCTTTAACGACACTTCTTGCATTTTTATATATATTTGCGATAGCATCCACATAATCTCTACTGATACCTACTTTCGTTAATGTTTGAAACAGTTTTTTCAAAGGTACCGCATCGTATCATCATCATCATCAGTGGTGCTACAGCTCTAGTTGAGCCTTGACCTTCCCCAGTCTATTTCGCCAGTCGTTTCTGTTCATCGCCAACCGTTGCCAATTTGCTGCGCCGATTTTCCTTGCGTCCTCGTCCACACCGTCCCTCCATCTCAGTCGTGGTCTGCCTCTACTCCTATTTCCCACTGGGACCGATAATAGAGTTCGTCTGGGTGGGTAATTTTCATTTGCTCTTGACACATGTCCAGCCCATCTAAGCCTACCTATTTTTATGAAGGATATTACATCTCTACCATTTACTATTTTTTTTATACTTCTCGTACAATTCGAAATTATATCGCCTTCTCCAAATACCATTCTCACAGAATGCGCCCATTATTCTTCTTAGTATCTTCCTTTCGAAGACGAGCAGAAGATTTGCGTCTGTTTTGGAGATGGTCCATGTTTCTGACCCATATGTCAGCACTGGTAGGATGAGTGTTCTATATATTATTAGTTTGGTTTTCTGGCTTAAATTTCTGTTTTAGCTGCTTGCTTAGTCCAAAATAACATTTGTTTGCTAGCAGTACCCTCCGTTTTACTTCTTCAGATGTGTCATTATCGTTTGTTATGAGAGAACCCAAATATGTAAACTTATTTACTACCTCAAAATTATATTGGTCTATACTGAAGTTTTCTTCGGCATTTCTAGCTCTATCTCTGTTATTTGGAATAGATGCTAACATTTTGGTTTTTTCCTCGTTTATTTTAAGGCCCATATTTTGTGCGGCTGTCAAGAAGGTGGAAGTCATCTCTTTAAGTCCTCGTGTAGTACGTGCGATCAAATCCAGATCGTCAGCGTAAGCCATAATCTGCGTTGATTTATTAAAGATTGTTCCCCTATTGTGTAACTCGGCATCTCTTATAGTCTTTTCTAACGCTATATTAAAGAGAAGGCACGCCAGCGCGTCTCCCTGCCGTAACCCTGCATATGTTTCAAACGCTTGTGACATATCGCCTTGTATTTGCACTCTGCAGATCACTTTACTCATAGTTGTTTTTACGAGCCTTATTAATTTATGGGGAATGTTAAGTTCATTCATGGCTTCGTATAATTTACCTCTTAGGACGCTATCATACGCTGACTTAAAGTCCACAAAGAGATGGAACGTGTCAATATTAAATTCATTGGTTTTTTCTAAGATTTGACGTAGCACAAAAATCTGGTCAATTGTTGACCTACCTGGCCTAAAACCGCTTTGATACTCACCAAGGATTTCTTCCACGTACGTACTTAAACGGCTGTACAGGGTGTTGGAGAATATTTTGTACATTGTATTTAGAAGAGTTATAATTTTTACCCCTATAATTTTTACATTCCAACAAATCTCCCTTTTTGTGCAGTGGACATATGATTCCAGTGCACCATTCCTTTGGCATTTGTTCTTCTTCCCAGACTTTGACTATTATGTTGTGAATTTGGTGCATAATGCTGTTACCTCCATATTTGATGAGCTCTGCGGGGATACAATCCACTCCTGGGGACTTGCTATTTTTGAGTCGTGTGATTGCGTCTTTCACTTCAAATATTGAGGGAGGTTCTACGTGAGTGTTATTTCTTGGTGGTCACCTTTTGGGGTGACGCATCATTTTCCACTTCGGTACCAAGTAGTTCTTTGAAGTGCTCAACCCATCTGCTTTGTACTGCGTCAGCGGTACTGACTATATGTCCATTTTTGTCTCTACACATCGTCAGCCGTGGTTTAAATTCTTTTCTTGTCTTATTTATCGCATACCGCATCGTATGCCTTCTCTAAATCAACAAACAATAGGTGGGTAGATAGATTCCTTGCCTTCCGTTTTTCGATTACCTGCTGCAGAACAAATATACCATCAGTGCACGATTTTCCTGCACGAAATCCATTTTGTTCTTCTATGTCTTCGTATTCTGATTCTATTTTATATTATTTTATCTACTTTTATTATTCGACCGTACAACCTCCCCACTCATCATTGGTTATTTGTTTCCCATATCTTCCTACGGTTCTGTTATTTTCTTCTCTCCCTACTCTGTCGTTATAAATCTTCTAGTATAAAGATTTCACAGTTTTCTTTAACTTCAGAAAGTATTTCATTCATCTTGTTATAGAAACCGTCTTTACTTTCTGGATCTGCATCTTCATTTGGGGCATACACTCCGACAATTACGATGTTGTGCCCATTCTTTTTCATTTCCAGTAGTAGCAGTTGGTCATTTACTTCAGTCCACGATTTAATATTGTTTTTAAGCTTTTTTCGAATGGCAATAGAGACTCCTCTCTTAGCTCTGTTATCTTTACTCACTCCACTGTAGATATGTATTTATTCTCCTATCTCTTCATTTCCTTTTCCCTTTTTCTTGTTCTCGGTGAGAATACATATATCTATTTTTCTTTCCGCTAATTCTTTGAATACTCCCGCTTGTCTGGTTCTAAGTCTTTGTACATTCCATGTAGCCAGTACCATTTTCCTTTTCTGTTGCATTAGTTGTCTTTGTTTTGATCCATCCTTTGTATTCCAAGGCTTTTGGTAGAAATTTTTAGCATTTATTTCTTTTGACAAGGGATGAGTTGCTAGCCCATCGCCTCAACCCTCCTCCTCTATCCGGGCTTGGGACCGGCATTTACTGACCTACTCAATCCACCCAGCACTTACCGGAGGAGGAGTTAAATAATTTTTTTTTTAATTTTTGAACCAAAATTCTTTTTTGATGGAAGAATTACATAATTCTTGACATGGTTGCCTTCACCGATATACTGCGACTAAATTACCCAACATACATATTATCCTTAATACCAATGTTTATAACTAGAGATAAACTAAGTTCAGAGTCAAATGTATGTGTTAAATAAAAAACTTGTTTGTTCACTTTTAAGTCAATAACTTTCTAATTTACGGACCTTTTTCCTTTGTTTTGTTTGAACCTATTTTACGTTTTAAAACAATATTCCCTGACTATAGAAACGGTTTTCTCTAAAGTGGTAAGCGTACTCGGTCGACGACTCTAGCAGTTCAATTTAAGCCCCCAGAGTGATCGTAAACAACATTTACGGGGTGGTGTACGTCCCCTTCGGCCGAGGGCGTCGGAACGCCGCTGTTGTTTATGACCTTTACGAGCGGCGTTGTCAGATAAGTGCTGGTTTCATTAAAAAGCGGTTAAAAATACCAGAGTCGCGATGTAGAATATTAAAAAATAACGAATGCCGGCGTTTTATAGCGGAAAATTTAGTTTTGAACGTTAAGAAAAAAATTGCAGCAAACCTCTATTCTTTTATGGAGTTATGTTATTCCCAAACACAAGATTCAACTTAACTATATTTTAGTAATTTGGAGGCTTGTCATTATTTTAGTCTTCTTAATTTCACGATGTATCTTCTATTGTTGCTTACTCCCTTTATATCTTTGAAATTTTCGTTACATTATCATACAGTTTTATTGAGCCGTGTTTATTGATTCGGCAGGTATGGTTACCTGGACGCTGTGTAAATTTTTAACTATGTATTTACAGGATGAAGATTAAGGTGTAGTTTGTCTTACGTTACTGTCTTTAAATTCTGGTCTACCTTAAGTTTTGCTCATTCTGTCGTACCGATTTTAATGCTCTACAACTTGTCGTACTTTTTTATCTTTTTAGTTGAAAGTTTATCACGTTACACTTTTGTTTTCATGTTCATTTAAGCTTCTAAGACATATCATTCTCTACTGGAAAATATATTACCACTATAATCAAGTGGAATGGTCCGTAATGGAAATAAGAAAACGGGTAGATCAAAGCTGAGTTGGATAAATGGCGTAACACAAGATTCTGAGAAGATCGACTTTGCTAACTAGAAAACTAGAAAATCCAAGCAAGCGAGAGAGCAGAATGGCACAGAAAACTTAAAAAAGTCGAGATCCTTTAAGTGCTGCAGCACTGTGATGATGATATTCTTTTCAGTTTCATTCTTTGTATTTAAAAACTTTTGATATTGATCTCTTGTTTCCATATGTTGTGTTCTATTTCTTTGACCACTTCTTTTATCACCTATACTATAATGATATCCTAAAACTCGTATGGATATACGCTGTATAACTCTACAAGTAAAAAGCATGTTATCTACAAAAGAGACATATTCCAAAGTAAAGTTCTGCGATGCCGTCATTCTGACGGCATTCTGACAGGGAGATAAAAATGCCGAAAAGCCAGCAGTATATCAAAGCTTGTGTAGGCAGACGTAGTTAGATTTCAACGTTACATTATGAACAAGCTCATTGGTATAGTCGCCTTAACATATTTTGTAGAACTTTTTAAATGTGGCAACGTTTCGATCGGATGCAGTTTTAGTATGAAAGTAATTCGTTAATGAAGTCTAGAGTGTTATTTGCTGTAATTTAATTATTTTGAATAATGATGTGTTTTTAAACTACCAATAAGACGTTTGTATACTTATTCTTTCAGAAAAGCTAAGTAACATGGAGCAAACATATGATCCAGAAGAATTACTCGAGAATACATGTGAAACCTTTAACAAGATTAGAGAACATCTAATAGAAAATAAAAAGAAGAGGAAAAGTTTGATTAATGACAATATACCGCAACTCATGGAAGAAAGAAGAAAATCAAAAAATAACAAAAGAATGTACAAAAATATTCAGAAAAAAAATAAGAAACGAAATACGAAAGGCCAAGAAAATTGGTTAAAAACACATCGTGAAAAGATAAAGTTGTTGGAACAAAAACACGATACATTTAATATGTATAAAAGGGTAAAACAAGCAGCTGGTCTTCGAAGATCCAACACAGCTAGCAAATTTCAAGATTAACAGGTGAACGTCATCACACATAAAAATCAAGAAATATGCATATGGACCAAATAGATACAAGAACTTTTTGATGATAATAGGTCCTAACAACCTTCGTTCTACATATATGTAGTGACCACTTACCAATCACATCAGATGAAGTGGAAAAAGCAATATCACAACTAAAAGATGGCAAAATTCTTGTACCTATCAGACCATTCCCTAGAAAAATGTAGAATAGAGAAAGCAAGATCTGCATTTCAAAAAATAGCTAAGCTGTTCAAATGCCATGATTTATCAGTACCTATAAAAATCAGGTTACTACGATGTTATATCTTTCCTATACTGTTGTACGGAGTTGAGTCGTGGACTCTGATGCCACCTGTTAGAAAATTGAGGCTTACGAAATGTGGCTTTAACGTAGAATCCGGAAGAAGGAACAGCGAAAGATATGGGTTGCTGTAATTAATTCTACAAGCAAAAGTAGAAGGAATCACGAGGACCAGGAAGGCGAAGAATTTCCTGGCTGAAAAATCTGCGTACGTGATTCAACACAACAACCGCAAATCTTTTCATAGCCACAATTTGCAAAATACAGATTGCGATGATTTATATTTTTGGTGTTAATACTTAAGATTTAAAACTTTAATACAAGTCCTAAATTCATTAATGATGCCGTACACAGTAGATAGTCGTATTTATATAATTTTTTTCGATAAAAATCTCCCAATCTATATATTTACGGTACAAAGAAAAAGCAAAATCAAATTCAAAACAACCTTTTTGAAAACGCATTTATCTGCCTCTATATAAGGAAACAAATTTATAAATATGTCTTGGGATAATCCTTGGCTTCCAGGCCGTTATAACAACATTTCCGTAATCCTTTGAGAAATCCAACAGGAGCGAAAGAAAATAGGAAAAGGCGAACTGTAGCAAAAACGAATTAGCTCGTCGCCGTGTTGTGTAGTGTGTGTGTGACGTCTTGATGTTGAGCCTCGGCAACATCTGCAACCTCTACGCGTGCTTCCCGACAAATTTATTTATTATTTTTCATTTTCTTATTCCCTTTCGGTTGCACTTTCTTAGTCCCTTTATAGTTTTTTCATCGATTTTTTTAATGTCCCGAGTGGACAGGCGAAATGATATATACTGTTCGGGAAGTGTTTGTTTGAAGGATCTTAGCTTTTATCAAATTTCTTGTTGGCACTTTTTTAGATTTTTAAGGGATTCATATCAGAAATTATTTTCAAAGGCTTTCTTCCGAGTGTACCTAGTGTACCATACCGAAACTTTTAGCATAGGCAACTCTCCTGTATATAATCACAGGAGTTCTCTTGGGATAGGAATATTGTTGTAACTATCGTGAAGTTTCGGTCCCATTCTTCAGCTCGTACCTATATCGAAGAAAATAATTAAAATCAGTTCCACTGCATGGATTGTCGCTTGATTTCAAGTTTCGACGACCTTACTTTAGGTAAGGTAATAAAAATGCATTTAACTTCTGAGATAGTTTAAGTCTTAAAGAATCCTATGAAATTTGCTAAATGTGTCTATCATCATTCATAGGGCAAGTTAAATAGTTTAAATAATTAGCCTCAGGGATAAATAAATTAAATAACTTTTAAACTATTTGACCGATCGGGGGGAAAATTCACGCAAATTTAAAAGACGGTAACTTCTCGATGTTCAAATGTAGTAATAACATTTTAAACTTGCGTGCATAGAAATCGGCCCACTGTAAACTTTTGACTTTAACTATATTTTTTTCAAGAAATATTCATCAGATCACAAAAACAAATATACTGTTTGAAAGACAATTTAATATGCTTTAATGTGAGTATAAATTTATGAAAACTTATTTCGGCTTCCTATGTTTAACATAGTGAAATGAATTCATTAAGCAAATTAAGCTTTTTTATTATTAACATAAATAGGGTTATTGACAATTTAAAACTTAACGCTTAATTTTTTAATAATGGGTATGACCTCCTCTTGCCCTAATAACATCTCTCATACGATTAGGCATAGATCTAATCAAGTTTGCTATTGTTGCTTGTGGGATGTTAAGCCACTCTTCTTCTGCTGCAAGAATAAGTAAGCTCTGGGATCGAGTCTGGGGTATGAAGTCTAGCTCGAATTCTTCGTTTTAGCTCATCCCATAAATGTTCGATCGGATTTAGGCCAGGACTGTTTGCTGGCCAGTCTATAACCTGAAAACCGACTTCTGCAATGTAATCTTGCTCGATTCTTGCGGTGTGTGCCCTTGCATTCTCATGCATAAAGATAAATTCGTCTCCAATGTAGTCGACGTAAGGTACCACATGAATTGCTAAAATCTCCTCGATATATCTGGCAGCCGTTAAACCTCTTCTTCCATGAACACGGTCGTCCCTACGAATGAACTCAAGATCGGTTCGTGCTCCTATAGAAATTGCACCCCAGATCATGCAGGAATCACCCCCATAAGCACTCCGCTCTTCAAAGCAGCATTCTGCAAATCTCTCTCCTGGTCTCCGGTACACTTTCCTTCTTCGGTCGCTACCATAGAGGCATATTTTGGTCTAATCTGAGAACAGAACAGATCCCCATTGTTCCAACGTCCAATTCCGATGATCCTGTGCAAAACGCAGGCGTGCTTGCCGATGAGCTGGAGTAAGTTTTGGACCAATCGCAGGTGTTTTAGGGGTCAGGTTATTTTCCCGCAGTCTTCGTCTCACTGTCCACTGACTAACAGCCACTCTTCGCACCTCACGGAGATGTCGTTGCACCTGAACGGCATTAAGGTGACGATTTCTTAATGTTGTTGACATAATAAAACGGTCATCGCGAGCGGTTGTAAATCGCCGTCTGCCTGTTCTAGGTCGCCTATGAAAGGATCCAGTCTCCTTATAACGTTGATGAGATTATGAAAAACGAATAATATGCAAATTTCACTTGCAAAGGCAATACTTTACAATTAGACAAATTTGTTATTTTCGTGACAATCACCACATAAACACTTTTCATTTGTTTACCGGTTACTACGCATGTAAACGATAAGCCTTCTTGATAAATTTATACTCACATTAAAGCATATTAAATTGTCTTTCAAACAGTATATTTGTTTTTGTGATCTGATGAATATTTCTTGAAAAAAATATAGTTAAAGTCAAAAGTTTACAGTGGGCCGATTTCTATGCACGCAAGTGTATTTTGTTAATAAAAAAATTAATAGAGATATACACTTGGCATTTGTGGACCTGAGAAAGGCGTATGACTCTGTACCAAGGTCAGAACTATGGGAGGCAATGTACAAATTAGAAATACAGACGGAACTCATAGAAGCTACAAAAGCTCTGTATAAAGAAAATAAAGTGTCCATTAAAATGGGAACAAGAGTCATAGGAGAATTCACCACAACAAAAGGGCTCCTGCAGGGTTGTTCCACATCTCCAACCCTATTCAAAATATACTTAGAGAAAGCCTTGACTACATGGAAAAGAAAATGCGAAGGCATGGGAGTACCGGTACGGAACGAATACCTATATACATTAAGTTTTGCAGACGATCAAGTAGTGATTGCACAAGACCAAGACGACCTCAGCTACATGATGAAGAAACTACAAGAAGAATATACCAAGGCTGGCCTAGATATTAACCTCGCGAAAACAGAGTACCTATCTACAAGTGAAGAAGACATAGAAGATCTACAGATTGATGACAACGTAACAATCAAAGGAAAGGATAAATTCAAATACCTGGGGTTTATAATCACGAAAAAGGCAACAACAGAGGAAGAAATTACACAAAGATTAGGACAAACAAGAACAGCAATCCGACAACTTAACTCAGTATGGTGGGATAGACACCTAAATATGAAGACAAAAACGCAGATTTATAAAACATTAGTGCGAAGTATTATGACATATGGGGCTGAAAATTGGATCATAAACAAGAAAACCAGCAGTAAGATAGTAGCAACAGAGATGGAATGCCTGCGAAGATGCTGCAGAGTAACAAGAATGGATAGGAGAAGTAATGACGAAATAAAGCAAAGAACATCAATAGAAACAGACATACTAACATATATAGAACAAAAAAGACTAAAGTGGTATGGACATGTAAGAAGAACTAGCGACAGCAGATGGATAAAGAGAATAACCGAATGGAGCCCCATAGGAAGGAGGAAAAGAGGACGACCCCGAAAATCCTGGAGGAACGAAGTAGACGACGCCATGAGTAAGAGAGGACTAAACGATGGAGAATGGAACAACAGAGAGAGATGGAAACGGTTGAGCGAGGGAAGGCAGTGAATACTGTAGAATCCCTAAATATATATATAAAAAAATTAATAAAATTTATAAATTAGTGCAAAAAACTGCTTTTTTGCAGATAACTCCGTAAATTATTTATCAATTTTAATTGAAAATACAGGAAAATAAAGATATTCTTGATATAAAAAAATGATATAAATATTGTTTATTTAAAATATAAGGGAAAAAACTTATAGACAAAAAATTAAATTGTGACCATAAATTATGGTTTAAAAAAAACTCAAGGTAGAAATACGAGTACCTTTTCATCTATTCGTCATCTAGTAACCCCCACCTATGTCTTAAAAGCTTCAGATATCTGCGAAAAATTTTGCCGTGAATTCGATGATTTTTGCATAACCAGACTGGGCTAAAACTATTCTCACATTATTCTCGTATAAAATTACCACAAATTGAAAACGAACAAGTAGGAAAAAGAAAATTTATTTTGAAAACTATTGTTTATATTTTAATTCAATTCGGCGATTTCCTTTATTTGAAAAAATGTTAATGACAGAATCGTAGAAAGAGGGTTTTGTCATTAATTAATTATTTAAAAAACGTTTCTCAATGGAAATTATAGAAAGTGACGACATTCGATCATGCAATTGAGTATTTCTTTGGCATATTCTAATCCGTTTCATTGCTGAAAAACTTCATTCAACAGATGCACTTGTAGCCGGAATTGTTAAAAATAGGTTTGCCAATTTAAAAGCTTCCAGAAATGCATTATCAAGCTCTGAAGACTTTAAATATTGATACAATTCTTGTACATTTTTTTGAGTATAGTTTGGATCATTATAAAGGACTGTCAATTCTGTTTTTAACTTAACTGTGTCAAATTTTTGTCCATATAGCTTTACGAGTTGATGAAAGGCGCTATCTGTCTGTAAATTGTCCAAATCATATACATATCATATATCTGTCAAACCTATTTTTAAGTTGAATAATCACAGTATCAAAAATTTCAAAAAAAAATTCGTCTCTTTATCATCGTTAATATTGATAATTCGTTGCCTCTTATTGAGTTAAGAGACATCATCATTTATAAAATCTTTTTATTTTTACCATCTCTCTCTCCAATGGCGCTACAGCCCAAATCGGGCCTTGGCCTCCTCCAAACTATGCCTCCAACGTTGTCGGTCCCGCGCCGATCTTCTCCAGGTTCTCACGTCTAGCAAATTTTGCGCGTCCGCTGCCACTTCATCCTCCCATCTTTTCCGTGGCCTTCCTTTTGGTCTTGCGCCCTGCATTTTACTATCTAGGGCTCTTTTCGGCAATCTTTCTGTCTCCATTCTTACTACATGACCAGCCCAGCGAAGTCCCTGAAGTTTAACGAATTCTGAGATCGGTGTCTCTTTGAACAGTTGGTAGAGTTCATGGTTGTACCTTAATCTCCATATTCCGTTTTCGTTAATAGGTCCAAATATCTTTCTTAGGACTTTTCTTTCGAAGACTTCCAGTTTTCTTTTTGTCTCTTCTGTCATCACCCATGTCTCGCATGCATAACATACTATTGGTCTGATAATAGTTTTGTAGACCCTGATTTCCGATCTCCAGTGTGTGTTTTTGGAGCGGAACACATGATCGAGTGAAAAATAAGCTTTGTTTCCCTTTACTATTCTTCTTTGGATTTCTGGTTCTTCTGTTCCATCCGTGTTTAATGCAACTCCTAAATATGTGAAATTTTCTACCGTTTCAATATCGTCATCTAATTTAACTGTGCGTTTCTTTCCCCTAGCTCTTGCCTGTATTAACTTTTTTGTCTTTTGAATATTTCTTTCTAGTCCGGTCTCTTTTGCCTTTGTTTTTAATTGTGAATATATTTCTGCCGCCTCTTCTGTTCTGCGAGACATGATGCTGATATCATCGGCATAGGCGGCAATCTGAATTGATTTATTTGTTAGATTACCTCTTCCTATATTCAGCTGTCTTATCACGTATTCCAAGGTCAGGTTGAATAGTGTCGGTGCCAGTCCGTTTCCTTGCTTTAATCCTTCGTCTCTTCTTCAAGTGCCATCTCCGCGGCGGAGGTCGGCAATCATCATAGCTTTTCGGACTTTTGAGACAGCTGCTCTGAAAAGTTCATTTGATGTACATCCCACTCTCTCAGGTTGCGCAGCCATGACATTCTACGCCTGCCTATGCTTCTCTTTCCTTGGATCTTTCCCTGCATAATCAGTTGGAGCAAGGTGTATTTCTCTCCACGTGTAATATGTCCGAGATATTCTAATTTTCTTGTTTTTATTGTACTTAAAATTTCCATTTCTTTGTTCATCCTTCCCAGAACCTCTTTGTTTGTGACGTGTTCTGTCCATGATATTTTCAGAATTCTTCTGTACACCCACAGCTCGAATGATTCCAGTTTTTTCATTGTTGTCGCATTCTCATTTGAACTGACTATTGTAAAGTTTTCAGTGAGCTCATTTTGGACTCTGACAGTTGCTATTGACGAATCCATTGTTGTTTTTACCAGTCGGATGTATTTTTGGGGGATATTAAAGCTCTGCAATATTTGATATAACTTGTTCCTATTAATTGAGTCGTAGGCTTGTTTGAAATCTATGAATATGTTATGGACGTCAATGTCGTATTCCCACGATTTGTTTAAAATTTGTTTCACTGTGAATAGTTGGTCAGTTGTAGATCTTCCTTGTCGGAAACTGGTTTGATATTCCCCGACAATATTTTCAGTTAGTTGTTGGAGTCGTCTGTTTAGTATATAAGTAAAAATTTTATATGCCGTGATAATTTTCGCATTTCAGTTCCTATATCCCCTTTTTTATAGATTGAGCATATAATCCCGGTTTTCCAATCATTAGGGATCTTTTAATCATTCCAAATTTTGTTCATGAGCGTATGCATTTGTCCTACTAGGTGATCGCCACCTAATTTATATAGCTCAGGGGGGACATTGTCAATACCTGGAGCCTTACTGTTCTTTTGTGCTCGTATTGCCTGTTTTATCTCTTCCATCGTTGGGGGTTCTATATTTTCGGTGTCTCAGTCATTGTGATGCATGTCCATATACTCTTCATATCATAAATGTAGATATGGCTGCAATAATATTATTTTGTACATCACTTGAAACTCCCGAAAAAACAATTGATGTTTCTAGATGTTGGCAAAATTTTTGATCTTTTTTGGCAATTAATGTTAACAATTCTCTGTAATTGCCTCGATTGTCAAAGTCATCGCCCTCAAAATGACCCCGAAACGCTAATTCTTGTTTGGTCAAAAAACATACGGCATCTATAAGTGTGCTAACGATATATCTATTTTTTTAACAATTTTAATATGTTTAGCGATATTTGCTTTAAAAGCTTGGTTAAGAGAACTTTCGATTCTTGTTTTGCCAAACCGGAGAACATGTAACATAGAAACTTCATGTCCCCTTTTTAAAACTCTAAAACTATTTAAATCGTGGACTCCGCCGCTGGTCCACCCATTTTTTTCTGAAGAAAACAGAAGACATGGCCAACAATATAGTCTATTTTCTTGCAAGCACATAACCAAGAATTTTCACTGTACCAACTAAATTTAAAATGTCGAACTGATTTTTTTTATTCCTTTTTTAAATTGTTTAAAATAGATGTTGGTCTTACATTTTCAATAATCTCCTTTTTTTTTTCTTCAAAATTATACAAGGAGAATGACTTTTCAAGTAGTTGATGCAGCGACACTCATCCATGTTTAATTTCACGCACACTGTATAATAGGTACGAACGCTCTAAGTAACAAAAAAAAATGATAAAAAGCCTACTACATAATATCCAGAGCGTGCCCACACTCTCTCGCTTTTAAAAGTTTCAGACAAGAGCTGGCCCCGTAACAACGTAACGAGCAACCCAGTCCCATAAACTATAAACTCGTCAATATTTTCGTGCGTCTAGTTGGCTATTTATTGAATTACTATTAATACATATTTCTATTGGTAAAAAATATAAATGAAATTATTTCACAGTAGTCATAAAATATTTATTTGTTTAACTGTTATCAATGGTAACAATGGTTAGTTATATGAACGCTTCGCCAGTGAGAAACAGGTACATAAGGATGATACTTGTCATGCCATGTTTTTAGTAACCACCAAAATAAAAATGAGTACAGTAAACAAACTGTAAAATCGCCTCAAGACTTATTCTTCTTCTTAATATGTTTCTGTTATTACTGATAATAGTAACTGACGATAAAACTCGGAAGGTCCGATAAATTCGAGACTTTCTAAACCGCGAGCACCTAGACAGAAATCCAGATTTCTCCAAAGAAATATGTTTAAAAATCTCGCTGAATACAGGCCGTAATCCCCATTCCTACCGTAACTTATCATTTCTCCTCTTATCGCATTACTCCATCAGGCAGACCTCAGAATTTGCTTCAGTTTGCGTTTCTTTGAAAAGTTACTGAATAGAAGTGAGTTGTGGCCTCGGACGTATATACACACAACTTTCAGCATTTTTTATTTTTTAAAGTTTCTGTTCGCGCTGCTGGCTGCCTTAGAAATTCCGAGAACGTCTTTGGCAAGTAAAGTAGCTTTGAGGTTATCTCGAAAATTGAGTCTGAGAGACGAGGTCTCGGGATATTACAGGCTGATGACTGCTGAAATTATTATGTATAATATATATCACGACCCAATTTTTGAGCTGACAACCACCGACGGAATGCTGAATAGGCTCCATTTGAAATTTACGTGACTTAATATCATCTTGGATTAAAACTTCAGATCAGCATATTATTCTTAAAAAAAGTTTAATGTATATATATTATATATATATATATATATATATATATATATATATATATATATATATATATATATATATATATATATATATATATATATATATATATATATATATACAGGGTGAGTCATGAGGAACTTTACATACTTCTACCATATGTAGAGTCCCTCAGGGAGCATATCATGTGGCCACTAAAAAATGTCAACTCCTCTTCTTTATTAATTAACAGGGTGATTTGTGTAATTGACCATTTATTTCATTTTACTGTAGTGTTTATACGGCTCATTTGATTTTTTTAATTTTTGCATGATACAGTACACTACTATCAAGCATTCGACAGGTATTAGCTAAACTAAAAAATTCCAGGACTGGCTTTGGAAAAATTAATTTAGGGATTCGTATTAAATATTACACCCTGTATATATATTTTTTTTTTAAATGCAATAAGTGATTTTCAAACTACATAAATAGCCAATGAAAACGACATATGCGACAATGTTGTCGCACTTTTATTAAATTTTTAGTGAACGATCAAATCTTACCAAAAATAGAACAACCATAATGAAGTATCAAATTATAAGGTAATTAATTTAAACAAATGTTATAAATTTCAAACATTTTAATTGAAATGATAAACTGAGTCACTGCACAACAAAAAACAGTAACTACTAACAATAACGAAGAACAATTAAAAAAAAAACTAAAAATATGTACATAGTTATGATAAACCCTTATAAAAAGCTATATACACTTTTCTTTGCGGATGACCAGGTAGTAATTGCCGAAGACAGCTACGATCTTAGCTATATGGTAAGAAAACTGCAAGAAGAATATGAGGTGGCAGGTCTAAACATGAATATGACAAAATGTGAATATCTCTCAGTGGGAACAGATGAAATATGTGACCTAGTCTTGGAAGACGACAAAATCAAAGGCGTGCAATCCTGCAAATATTTGGGGGTCATTTTCAACAAGAAGGGAAATAGCGCAGATGAAATCAGGGAAAGAATAAACAAGGGCAGAGCAGCGACCCGTGCCTTAAACTCTCTTCTCTGGCAAAAAACAATTCGACGAGAAACCAAAAAACACATTTACGGTAGTATAGTCCAAAGTATTACACTTTACGGTTCGGAAGTATGGGACGTCACCAAAGCTAATAGAAACAAACTTTTGACGACAGAAATGGATTATCTGAGACGAAGCTGCGGTAGATCGAAACTGGAGAGAGTTAGAAACGAACAAATAAGAAACGAAATGAAAATGGAGAGAAATATCAATGATGACATAGAAAGAAAACAATTAATCTGGTTCGGACATGTTAAAAGAATGCCAGAGTACAGATGGCCTAGGAGAGTACTGGAATGGATCCCTCCTGAAAGAAGAAAGAGAGGACGACCACGGAGAAGTTGGCGCAACGATATTGATGAAGCAATGGCTGCAAGAGACTTAGAAGAGGCAACTGCATATGACAGAAAAAGATGGAAATTGGGGGCGGAGAAGCGGCGACAGCCGTAATAAATCCGTTATTATATTATATATATATATGATAAACCCATAAATTAGAACTGGAAAAGATACAATAATGGTAACAAAATAAAAATAATTCAAAATAGATTTTCGAAATGGAACCCTGCAGCCTGTACACATTTTTGTTGCCGAATTGTTAATTGACGTATTGAATTACGGATACTTTGGGGATCGTTTCTAATAGTATTACAACAATGTATAATTCTATCAATTAATTGTTGTCGGTTATTAATATTCACTGCGTAAACTAGTTGCTTCAATCGTCCCCAAATATGGTAATCAACGGGATTGAAATCAGGGGATCTTGAAGGCCACGAAATAGGACCTGCACGTCCTCTCCACCTGTTGCCATAAACATTATTGAGATGTTGTCTCACTGCCAGTAAAAAGTGTGGGGGTGCCCCATCATGCTGAAAATACATCACTCGGATAGCAACGTTCGCGTTGGCAAGCAAATTCGGCAAAATATTTTGTAGAAAGTTCAAATAGATCTGCCCTGTTAAAGGACCATCAAAAAAGTGAGGACCTACTAATTGGTTATTTATGACACCAATCCACACGTTAACCGAAAACCTTAACTGAGAACGACGTTCTCGAATAGCATGGGGATTTTCTTCTGCCCACACATGTGAATTTCGTGAATTATTTATCCCGTCTCTGGTAAATTGGGCTTCATCTGTAAATAGTGTCCTGTATAGCGTTGGTCGATTATTGTTAATCCATCTACAAAATTCCAACCTATCGATCTCATCTCCAGCATGTAGTCGCTGAACCATTTGAATGTGATATGGGTATAGATTATTTTTTTGTAAGACTCTACTTACTTTTGATTGAGTAACATTGAGTTCTCGACTTACTTGTCTAGTGCTTATTGTAGGGTTCATAGTAACGGCGTCCATGATGTCATCTTCCTGCGCTTCATCTACATGTCGCTCTGTTGTTCCACTAGGAAAAGTGCCATTTTCTCGCAAATAATTAAAAACTGACCCAAATGTTGGATGACTGGGAGTTCGACGATTAGGAAATCTCCTGCGATATTCTCTACTAGCAGCCCTACCATTCCCATTACAGAATCCATAAACAAATATTATGTCTGCATATTCTGTGGTCGAAAACTGATATGGCATTTTGAACGAAAGTAACAAAAGCTCTACCAAAACTAACACAATGTACTTAACGTAGATATGACAGAAGAAATATGTATTCTTGTACACATAAATAACAATTGATAATGACAATATTGACAATGGGTATAAAATATCAAGAAACGTCAAACGGTCAACGCCAACCTTCATTTTAAACTTTTTTAGATTTATTTTTAGTACAGTTGATGCAATGTATTATTATTTGACATAAAATTTTAATCATTTACAATCAACAAAAACTAACACATTCAAGAGGTTTGACTTTTTAATCAATTTAATTTATTATTTATCGAAAATAATGCCCCAATACGATCTATGAGTAAAAATTTAAAATTGAAAAACAATTGATTCTATCGTAGAGATAATACAAAGTGACAGTAAAGATGGTAATTTTCTACGTATTAGATTATGTTGTAGGAACTCATTTTAATTAAAATGTTTGAAATTTATAACATTTGTTTAAATTAATACCTTATAATTTGATACTTCATTATGGTTGTTCTATTTTTGGTAAGATTTGATCGTTCACTAAAAATTTAATAAAAGTGCGACAACATTGTCGCATATGTCGTTTTCATTGGCTATTTATGTAGTTTGAAAATCACTTATTGCATTTTAAAAAAAAATATATACAGGGTGTAATATTTAATACGAATCCCTAAATTAATTTTTCCAAAGCCAGTCCTGGAATTTTTTAGTTTAGCTAATACCAGTCGAATGCTTGATAGTAGTGTACTGTATCATGCAAAAATTAAAAAAATCAAATGAGCCGTATAAACACTACAGTAAAATGAAATAAATGGTCAATTACACAAATCACCCTGTTAATTAATAAAGAAGAGGAGTTGACATTTTTTAGTGGCCACATGATATGCTCCCTGAGGGACTCTACATATGGTAGAAGTATGTAAATTTCCTCATGACTCACCCTGTATATATATATATATATATACACACAGATAACGACATTTTTTTGTTGACCATACTAATTACGATTTATTGCAATCCCATTTCTAGAATATATTTATTATAATGCTCTAAAACTAATTTTTTGGTTATTTTTTAGCCTTAATAGCAATACAAATAAATAAGTAAGTAAATAAGTAATATGCTTTATTGTCACTGAAAATTGTACACATTTTATGGACAAAACTTATAACAATAAGACAAGAAAGAAGAAAAAAAATCAGAATAAGAATCGTTTGTACTTTTAAATAAAAAAAAAACAATAAAATTCTTCCAAACTTAAACATACTACCTAATTAATGACCTACAAACTTCGTAAAATGTACCTAACAAAAAATAAAAATTAGGAAAGCAGATTAATGAATTGAGGGCTCAAATATTCCACCTTCTTGTGCTAAACAGTAACCAAATCTGTCATACAGATTTCTCCTCATATTTTGGAGTAGGGCTGGTGTAATGCTTGCAGAGAAATGAAGTATTTTTGCCCTTAATTCGGCTAGGTTTGTGGCCCTTTCAAACTAATGCCTATAAATGTTTTCTTTGAGAAAACCCCCAAAAAAAAATCGTTAGGCTTTAAGTCACAGGCTCTAGCGGGCCATTTAATTGTAAAACGTGTACTTATCAGTCAATTGGGAATCGTTTGGTTGAGGTAGTCAATAGTTGCTCTAGAGTTGTGAGCCGAACACCCATCCTGTTGGAAATAAACCTCCTGAAAATTAACGGGAAGGCGTCGAACTGCCGGAATGATCTAATTTTGTAAAAGTTGTAAATATTTGGTCCCATTTAGGTTTCCATCGATAAAAAATGGACCGACAATATGGTTGCCTAACATCCCAGTCCAAACATTTAACTTTTGCGGATGCTGCGTTCGCACTGCAACACTGAGGTGCTTATTTTTCCGAGAATAATACCGTGCAACGGATGGATTGTTTTTTATGTAATGAAAATGAAGATTCGTCAGAAAATAAAATATTTTTTAAAATGTGTACATTTTCATTCTGTTTATCTAACATAAATTCACAAAACTCCATCCGCCTAAAGTTATCTTCCGGAAACAGTGCTTGTGTTAGTTGTATCTTAAAACAGTGATACCCATTCCTTTTGAGAACTCGCTGGACAGTTCAAGCATTCACGTTTACTTCCCTAGCAATTTGTATACTATTGCAGGGTCCACTAGCTTCCACAAAAGCACAAATATCAATATCCCTGTTTTGACGCTCCTCATCGACAGGTCTAACACGTGGTTCATTACCTTCGTGGCACTTTTTAAATGTGTCCTGCTATTTCTACTGTTCTAGTGGAATGCTACAAAATATTAACATCTCTGTTGGTCTCAGGTGCATAAATTGCTATCACATTTAATGAGACATATTTACAGAAATAGAAATCTCAAGAAAATATATTAATAAATTAGGTATGAGTTAAAAACATGTCAAAAAGTATATTTTAAGTAGCCCACTGCTTTGTTTGAAACAAAAGCAAAAGAGATGGCAACAACTTTTCTAGAGAACCAGCAAAATATGAAAATATGTAACAAACTAGATTGATTATTCAAATTTATGTGTCAGTTCTTTTGAAGTTAAATGCATATAAGGCAAAGTAACCAAACATTAAACTGTTAGGGATAATACCAATGCTTCCGGACACCCTTATTGTATACAACTTGCAAATTTTCCACACTACACAATTCCTCGTATGCTCATATCGCGTACTCGTGAATTTTAATCATATTGTCGACGACAATAACGTGCTAACTAACTTTTGGTAACATCCTTTGATCTGCTAATGGCTTTATTCTTTTTTTCTTTTACATCCCGAACGTAATAACTCAGTTGCGCTCGATAAAAATTCGCAAACCTGTTTCGCAAATAAACTCCCATCCGTTTCATGAGGAATTCGCGATGAACCGGGGTATATCAAAGTGCGTATGTACAAGCGGTCTTTGTTTAACTAAATGCCATAATACAGGACTGGCATTGATTAAATGGAATTGATATCAATCGTATCGGTATGGAGAGAGGCGAAAAATAGCAATACCACGAGAATAAAAGAGGCAATGATTTGTCTATCTAAAATTACGGAAAGGCGAAAAAAGAAATCTTGAAACAAAATAATGAAAAGAAGATTGTTCTGTTCGGAAATGTATAAAAAAGGTCGTGATCAGGAGTAATATGTCCGTTGCATAAAAAGGGTGATCAACTGGAGTGTAATAACTATAGAGGCATTACTCTGTTATAAAATCTTCGGCAATGTATTGTTTGAAAGACTTAAACATTTTACAAAGGATAATGTTGGTCAATATCAATGCGGATTTACTGCTGGAAAGTCAACTACATATCAAATTCAAGCACATAGGCTGATTCTAGAAAAGTCACCAGAATATAACATAGATACACACCATCTCTTCGTCGACTTTAAAGCAGCCGATGACAGTGTGAAAAGAATTGCATTATATAATGCAATGATAGATTTTAGGATCCCATCTAAGTTAGTTAAGTTGACCCAACTAACAAAACGTAAGCTCATGCGTTAGAATTGAAGGAGAAAACTCTAAGTTATTTGACATTAATAATGGTCTAAGACAGACAGCCTTGGAAAAGGCAATCAGACAAGTAAATATTAGAATGAATGGAACTATTTTATAGTATATATAGTAATATAGTATATATTATAGTTATCGTGGACAGAAGTATGAGAGACATGGTGCAGTGTTTTACAAGGCTTGCGGATGCGGCAAGTGAATTAGGACTTGTGGTAAACGGAGAAAAAACCAAATATATGTTGGTTTCTAAAAACCTCAAAATATCCAACATATAATTAAAATTAACCACCATACCTTTAAGCAAGTCAAAGAATTCACATATCTTGGATCGCTAGTGAACGCAGCAAACACGACAAGCGACGAAAAAAAAAAGACACATAGCAATAGCAAACAGAACTGTTTACGGTCTCCAGAAACATTTAAAAAATAAAAATATAAAACGTACAGTAAAGCTCAATACATACAAGACCTTAATAAGATCGGTTTTTGATATATGGGGCTGAAACGTGGACCATATCTCAAAATGATGAAAGACTTCTTGGTATTTTTGAGAGAAAAATTCTTAGAAAGATTTTTGGCGCCGTAAATGAAAATGGGCTATGGCGTCGAAGATAGAACTTTGAACTATATCAGTTATACACCGATCCAGATATTGTGAAATTCGTTAAAGTGCAGAGACTTAGATGGACTGGACACATTGCTAGGATGTCAGATCATGGATACACGAAGAGATTAACATTTTTAAAACCAGAGGGCACAAGAAGCATAGGACGGCCACTTATGATGATGATTGAGTTGATATTAAAGGAAAAATATTAAACAAAATTTCAGTTACTTTGAAAGTCTATTTCATGTACTTAACAAGTTTTGGGAAATCCTTTAATGGGAGCGACCACCAAACAATAGATAAAACTCTAGGGCTCTGACCCATGAGGTTTTTATACCCAGATGGAAAACTGAAATTGCCGATTGGTTAAAATTTGAAAATTATATCAACAACTCTATGCCGAACTGTAAAATGGCTGAAAACACATCGATGCATCCTTTGTAAAGTAATAGTGCTAAGGAATTTGTTGGGAAAACAAAAAGAGAAAAAAATAATCAGGTTCCTGTACCTTAGTGGAAGTCAGCAGGCGAAGCTGCTATCAGAGTAAATAAAACTATTTTTCTTCTTCTTCTTTCTTTTTGTATGTAGGCTTTAAAGCCTGTTTCTTCTTCAGTATTAGCCTCCTAAATTGTTTAAATTATGGCACCATCTTTTTCTTGGCCTCCCAATACTTTTTCGTCCATTTGGTAACTTATCTGGTGCTATTCGTACTATCCTATCATCTGCCATTCTTGTAATGTCTTCCTTCCACTCCTGTTTCCGTTTTGTCACCCATCCATTTATGTCTTCTATATTGCATGCTCTTATGTTTTCGCTTATCTTCCTATCCAACAGACTTTCCTGATATTCGTCGAAGTATTTGCAGCTCTGTTGTTTCTAGTAGTCGTCTCGTTTTAGATGTGTCAGGTCGTGTCTCCGCCGTGTATGTTAATATAGGTCTAATTGCTGCTTTATAGATTCTTGTTTTTGTGTCTGGTCTTAGGTGTTTGTTCTTCCAGATTATGTCATTAAGAGATCCCGCCGCTTTACCTATTTTTAAGTTTTTTTATCGTACTTCTTCTTCAACAACCCCGTAACTAGTTATATCTATTCCCAGATATCTAAACCTTTCTTTCTGCTTTATTATTTTCCCATCAATTTATATTTTACATCGTAGTGGGTATTTAGATGTTGTCGTACATTTGGTTTTTTTCTGCTGATATCATATTGTATTTCTTGGCTGTTGTATTGAAGATGTGTGTTAATCTTTGGAGCTCGTCTTCAGTCTCGGCGATTAATGCGGCGTCGTCTGCATAACATAATATTTGGATTTCTTTGTTCCCCATTCTGTAACCATGACTTTAGGTACTGCTTGTATTCTTTCGTCCATTATTATATTAAAGAGAAGTGGACTTAACGAGTCACCCTGTCTGACTCCGCTTTGTACTGGTATACACTGTGTTAGTTTTCCATTTATCTTTGCCTGTATTCGATTATGGAAGTAGATTTTTTCGATTATTTGTATAATATTGATTGGTATGTTTCTTTTATACAGTAGATTTAGGACGTCTTCGACTTAGATGCGATCGAAAGCCTTTGTAAGGTCCATAAAACATAGATATGCTGGTTTATTGTACTCGATGACCGTTTCTGTGATTTGTCTTAGTACAAATACGGCGTCTACGCAGGATCTTCCGGATGTGAATCCTTGTTGTTCATCTGATAAAGTTGTTAGTTTATTGATTTTGTTGGTTAGGACTTTTGTGGTAAGTTTAAGTGCGGTGTTCAGTAGATTTATACCTCTATAATTGTTGGGGTCTTCTTTATCTCTTTTCTTGAACATTGGTATCATTATTCTGTTGGTGTCTGGTATCTTACAGTGTAATAACAGGTTTTGTATACGTTTTGTCATCTGTAGGGTTATACTTTCTCTTTAGTGTTTTAGAAGCTCGTTAGTTATTCAGTCTGGTCTTGGTGATTTTCCATTTTTCACTGAATTTATGGCTATCTCTTTTCCTTGCCTTTAAACAATTCCGTCAGGTATCTTTCCCATTCGTTTGCTGGTATGTTATTGCATTCCTTCAATTGTGCCATTTCTTTCCGTCGGTTTCTTATGAATCTCCATATTTGTTTTTGTGTACCGTAGAAGTCGCTTTCCGTCCTTTTTGTAAACTGTTCTCAGTGTTCATTTTTTGTTCTTCTTACCAACTGCTTTGTTTCATTTCGTATTTTTCTATTGGTGTCTCGGGATTCTGGAGTATTTGATATTTTGTACTTCGTGTAGGCCTCTCGTTTTTCTTTTATTTCTTTCCTGAACCATGGTGTATTATTGTTGTTTCTTTTGTTCAGTATGAGCTGAAGCTTCTGTTGCTGCTTCTTCAATGTTGTTTTTAATTTTCTGCCAGCTCGCGTTTATATCTTCGATTTGTTTCAGCTGTATCTTCTGTGCTAGCCTCCTTTGGTACATTTCTCTTGTGGAGTCATTATACAGTGATTCTACATTGAATTTTTCCTCGGTGATTTTTTGTAGAAAACGTTTTACATTTCATTTTTTTTTACAAAAACTTTCTTACAATTTTCCAAATAACCTGAAAGCATTACTTGATAAAAATTTTGTTCCGGACGATTTATTAGGTTACTTAAAAGGTACAAACATGTTACATACAATTTAATTGTTGCAAATGTAACGGGAATAACCTTCGGGTGGATGCGACTTTTTACTGTAAATAAAAAAATTTTACTTATAAATAAAACATTTTTCTTTGTTTCTTTTATTAAATTCGTCGTATTTTTACGTTTTTCACTGTTTTTTCTTTACATTTCGCGTGTTTTTGTTTCAAGTTAACGTTAAGTTTTTCTAAACAACAAGGCTATGTTGAAATGCGGACAAAATCGTTTGTTATTGGAAAGAACATGTAAACTCCAACGGTATCCCACGTCAGAAATCTCACTAGAACTCGGATCTATATTCATAATGGACTAATTAACTTCCAAACGGCTTTGTGTCATGAAAAAGAGCTCAAATTCGAGCCGAACCTGTACGCATTTGCCGCATGCAACATGAATAAGTGCCGAGTGGTTATAATATGCCCTGTAGTCTGTCTCTGTCTTTATTAAGAAAAGCAAACCGGCTGCTTGTACGACTATCGCAGAACGATGATAAAATAAATTAAATGTTCATTCCTAATTACTCCACTAAAGCCTTTCTGGCGGGCCGTGCTCCATTTCGAGAAGAGTGAGCCTTCGGTTTCGAGTTTTCATTAAAAGAATGAAATCGCAATAAAGATTTAGGTAGGAAATTTTTTGTCTAATTCTTTTTCTTCTTCTTTAATTGTTACTATACGACGTTCTGGACGTATGTCTTTGTTACGGATATACTACGGAGAGTTGACTGTATTCCTTAATATTCGGTTTTGGACTGTTTGAAAGCAAGCATACAGTACATTCAACCAACTTACACCTCTAAACGATTAATGAAATTCGTAGAAAACCTTTCGATGTAGTAAAACTGCACTGGAGTTCTCCATAATCTTTTATCTTTTACCACCATTATTATGTAAATCTATAATCACTGGATTAATTTCACTAATTTTGTTTTTCCGGATCCACCACTCTTCTATTAATTTTTCACATTTATTTACAGTTTTGGCCCATATTTCTGGAGTTGCAGTTTTAAGAGCTTCTTGCCACATTTCCCTAACTGCATCGTCACTGTATCCATTGCTTCCAACGTGATTATCATAATACGTTTTACATATACCCCAGATGTGTTCGATGGGATTAAACTGGCAGTGATACGTCGGTAACCGTAGTACTTGATATCCATAACTTGATACAATTTGGTTAACTATATAAACTGTTGGTTTTTCATTACGTTTCGAAATTTCCAGTAAATCTTATTTGAAGGCGTATTCTGGAAATTGATATTATTTTTAACTAACCAATTTTTTATGCTCGGTACGTTTCACGACTGTTTTGGTTGTTTCTCGAAAATATCCTAATGGTAAGGTTCATTATCTAAAACTATAACTGATGGTTCACTCAGACTAGCTAACAGTTTCTCCTCAAGCCATTTAACCTGCAATTATGTTTTCATGGCAATGAGCAGATTTTGATTTTGAAGAAAAAATCAAATCTGCGTTTTCTATAAAGCCATCTTTCCCTCCTGCATGAAGAATGATGTGTCTTTTGCCTTCACTATCTGTGTGTTATATTGATTTTATGCTGTCGTCTTGCCAAATTCTTTTAATTTCACCCTTCGCAAATATCCATGTCTCATCTAAGTATACGAATGTTGCATTTTCAGATCTAGTATATTCTCTCAAAAAATTTAATTCTTTTGTGAACCACACTACTCCTTTCGCACAAAAGTAACCTATTACTTTCTTTTTTGAATTTAAATCCTAAATCTCTCAACACTTTCTAAAAGCTAGTCCTCTTAATTTCAGAAACTTGTCTTTCTCTTATTTTGGCCAGTTTAGTATCTAAAGTGACATGTTGATCGTTTTAATGCATCAGGTAAGTTAATGCTCCTAGAATGTTTACGAGTTGTTTTCTGGTCTTCGTGATACTCAGTCACAGTAAGATCTTCTTGAGAATCTCTGACAGTCTTCATTACAATTTTTAGCTTACTTTCACTTATCCCGAGTGCGTCACAAACGCGTTAATTTATACATAATAATGACTTTAAAGGTCTACCATTGTCTCTTTCCATGGTAAAGTATTTATGCACATTTGCAATTAATTCATCAATATCCAATTTACTACTACTACTACTAGTAGTTACTGTCACTAGTACAGCCCATTTCTGTAGACCATAGGACCATACTGGTTTAAACATGTGTTTGTAAACTAATAACCTGTTTTGGATTGTAAGTTGTGAGCTTCTACCTAATAACCAATATAACTTCTTGTATTTTTTCAATTTCAATTCTTCACTTCTGATATGCTCCTGCGACTTTAATTTACTATCAAAATTTATCCCTAGGCATTTAACTGTTTTCTTGGGACGATTTTATTTTTTAGTCTATGTGGGTAATTATTTATTTTATTTAAAATTGAAATTGAAATATAAAAAATGAAAGAACATTTTGGAGGTCTCTAGTCGTTTCTTCGAATGTTTCATCGACTGAAGTATTTAAGTTTCGTCTGCAAATGTGGCCATTTTAATGTTTTCCGTGACAGTGATGTTACAGGTATATAGGTTCCAGAACACTGACCTGTTGGATTCCTGCTTTAATTGGTTGTAGTTCTGAATACTCGCCTTTCTATTTAACTCTACAAGTTACGTCTTCCAAATATGACTATATTACCTAAACATAGTGGATGGAAAGATACCTTTTAAGTTTAAATAACAAGCCTTTGTGCCACACTTTATCGAATGCTTTTGCTATGTCTAGCAAAATAGCTGAGCTTTTTTTATTATCTTCTAGAGATCTCTTTATAATATTTTTTATGCGATTGGTCTATGGTTGAGTGTTTTTTAGGGAACAAAAATTGATGGGATGGAATAATTAATTTGTCAAGTATAGGTTGTATTCTTATTAGCAATATTTTAAATAATTTAGAAATAATTGTTAGTAATGATATTAGTCTGTACGATTCTATTTTATTTTCTTAAAGAACCCACATCGGAATATCAGCATATTAATGAAGGAAGATGGAAGCAAAACTTCCAACCGTTGCGGAAGTACTGAGATCCTGATGCAAACACACTTCTCTGGTTCTATCGCCTTAACAGCACCAAACTGGACGGAAGAAACAATAATACTTTCACTGAACGACTGGCATCTCGCCAGAACAATGATTAATGAAGAAAAGGTAAGATGGGCCATATTGTGCATTACCCCTTTTTAGGAGACTGGATATACTTCTGCCGCACCTTGTGGGAATATTCAGAGTCTCCTAGGCTCTATATTCCTAAAAAGTGGAGAGGTACGTGTGGTCTTCGTACCAAAATCAAGTAGGATGGACTACAACCTACCAAAGGCTCTCCGACCATTTAGCCTAACATCGTTTCTCTTAAACGATGGAAAAGATATGCGAAAGGTACATAAGGGATGAAATTCTGGTTCATAACCCACTTTACCCAAATCAGCATGCATATACTTCGGCAGGATTTACCGATTCTGCACTGCATCAAATAGTTGGAAAAATTGAAGGATCGCTGGATAATAAAGAATCCACCGTAGATATATTCATAGACATTGAGTAAGCGTTTGATAAAACCATATTCCCCACCATCACCCAACTCACAACGCTCCAGTGTCAGGAATGTTTCCCAGGCAGTAAGCGAATGAATATTCAGTATGCTCTCTAATAGAGCAATAAGAATAAATGTAGAAGACGTTTTTAAGAGGCATGGTTATGAGGGGGTGTCCACAGGGAGGGGTGCATAGGAACTCCTCTGGAACATAGTTCTAGACACACTGGTTGACCAACTCAGCAGCAACACAATAGCCTATGCAGACGATATTGCTGTCGTGCAAAGCGGTAAGTTTGAAAACACACTATGTGAGAGATTACAAGTTGCTCTCCGACTAATAGAAACATGATGCAAGGAACACTCACTATCTATAAATACTAAGGAGACAGAGATAGTCTTCTTCACCAGAAAAAGAAGAATGGCGGGCTTGAATACCCCCAAGGATTCTAAACTACAGTCTAAACTTTTCTGATGAGATGAAATACCTTGGTATTAAACTTGACAGAAAGTTAGCATGGAACTTCAACTTAGATGGTAGAGCTAAACAAGCATATATTGCTTGTGAGCAGTGTCGACGAACGGTCGGACACACTTGGAGCCTTTCGTCCAGGGTGATCGCCTGGATCTACACTGCTGTCATTAGTGCAATGCTACTTACGGAGTTATTGCTTGGGTACCAAAAGTGCTACAGGCAACAGCGATTAACAAACTAAACCATATCAGCGGATGGCTTGCATAAATATAACAGAAGCCATGAAAAGAACACCAACTGCTGCAATGGAGTTGGTCATTGGCATTACTTCTTTAGACATATATGTCCAAGAGGTGGCGCAAAATGCCAGCGAAGTTCAGACAGACAACTACAACAGTCGCCGAAATTGTCGAATGTCACTCCCACATACAAACCGTGAAAACATGGGAAGAAGGGCAAGGATGTAGACTTGCCAAGGTACACTTAAAAAGTCAACACCAAAAAAGTTCATGGGAATGACCAGGAAAAACCTATGCTTGCCAGTTGGTTTTTTAACTGGTCATTGTCAACTAAGCAAACACCTTTACACACTGGAGCTAGAAGACACACCTCTATGCAGGAAGTGTGAACGAGAAGACGAAACTGTAGAGCAGCTCCTATGCGAATGCCCGGAGTTATCGTTAATACGAGAGTACACGTTCGGTGAGTCCTGGCCCACACTTGCCCACATAAGAGAGATATCACCTGGTGACTTGTGTCCACCTTCCTCAGGATTGACAATGAGCTAAGGACGACAGGTCCATGGGAAAATACGACAGGTGACATCGTTACATTTTTTAATTGCTTTCTTCCATATACTTAGAACATATTCATCTCTATATCCATCTTTGCATATTATATCTTGCAGTCTGCTCATACTAATTCGATACAGAGTCAAACATAGCAAATATTTGTACGAATCTAGGTATAAATATAATACTTAATGTCACCACATTTGAAAAGAAATTGCAGGGTAAACGTTTATTGACATTTGTATTTATACGACACCAAGAAATCCACCAACATACATATTTATTTTATGAATTTTATTGCAACATTAAGGATCTTTACTACATAACTCATCCTTTTTCAAAGCTCTTAAGTTCGTCTGGTGTTTGTCGGCTTTCTTGTTTGTGAATTCCGCAATGTAAACATTTGCGCGTCAGACAAGAAGTGCGAATTCAGTCGGACTACATTTGTTATTTTCTTACAAAAAATATGCTGATGACTCAGATTTTCGATTAATAAATTGCTGGTCGTTAATAAACATCCTGAGTCATTAAAAACGTTCGTTAGTGTCGCGATCTCGATTTGTTGGAACAAGAAAATCAGATATTTCCTCTTTGTTTATTTGTTGATTTCCGCAGATTGTAGACGGCAACAACACAATTAGAAATCGCCCTTTTTCTTTTAGAATGAGGATTATAAAAATTCAAGTACGAGTGTTGATGCTTGAGCAAATATAGGTTGTTCCAAAATTAACGCAAGATTTTATTTTATGTAAAAATTGTAAATTTTTGTAATATAAAGGGTTTTCGCGTTTGAAGATAAATATCTATAAATATCTCAACAAAAAAACAGTAAATCACGATCATTCAGTAGACCAAATAAAAAGAACAAAATTTTGAATGTAATAAATACACTTATTAAATAAAAAAACACTAATTTTCTCAGTAATACAGGAAGAATTACAATGTTCTACATAATACGCATGTTACTATACACTATATAAGATAATTTTCGGGAAAAGTTGTTTGTTCCGTCGATGTTTGACTTTGGAATCATACCGCAGTCAATATTTGCCTCGGATCTACCGAAACCAGTTCTCAATGTTTAACGTCGAGAAACCCTCACGTCGAACTGTTTAATTTTAAGAAAGCCTCAAAGAAAAAGCAAACACAAAAATTAACGGCTTAGTACAAAAGGCGATGGTGTCGTGGTTTGAGAAGATTGATTCTTAATATTTTGTGAAGTAAAAACAACTTGTACTGGGATGACTTACCACTAGAAAACATCGAAACAATTTCCGTGTATACTTTTTTTATGTAATTTGAGTTATAGAATAGAATAGAAATATGCTTTGGCACTGAAAATTGTACAATTTTATGGAGAAAGCTTACAAAAAGTCAAAACAATAACAATAACAATTAAAATTTACTAAAATTACAAAAGATAAATGAAAATTACTGAATTCTCGGGAAGAACCGCGTTGAGAAATTAAAGCTCGACGTTTCGGCACCCATTTTGGAGCCATTTTCAAGAAGGATACGGTTCCGTTCGAGTTCGGTGTCTCAATCTGCCTACTCCCCTCACTCGTGACGTACCAGTATCATGTTCTGTATAAATACGAGAACCGTCAAACGGCACTGAGGTCTCAATCAGCCTACTCCTCAGTGTCGAGTGACTAGCTTTAGGATTGACCGTCATTGACTCCCATCGGTCTACTAGACAAGCTGCGTCTACTAAAAGGTTAAACTAATCAAAGAAATAGTTTTCTCAAATATACGGACAATTTCGTTTTTATACAGCGTCCAACGTTGCAGTATAAGCAACTATACAACATAATTAATTCCACTATAAATCAAATATAACAACCGCATTTTCTGCGTAAATAGCCTATACTTATAGTTCCATCCACCCAACAATCATTCGAGTTGTTGAGCGCTATATCTCAATTTAAATATTAATGATACAACAAAGTGTTCAACATAGTGAACCCAACCTTAAAAATAAGTAAAAGAAGTGGCTATTATATTTTTCATGCTCGGCTAATCAAACGGTTGCGCCGTATAGGAATTTCTTTGATTTAATTTAGAAACCATAAACATTGGCGACAGACATTGAGAGTGTGTGACGGCGAATTGTGCAGCGAACGATGCCGGGACGGGAATCGCTTCAAAATATGAAAAACGCGAACGGTTGGATGTTGACAGAATATGCATATCTGAGATGCTGTTGTCTCTTTGAGATAACTTTAAAGAGAAAAGTTTATGTGTACATTTGAAAAGAAAAAACTATGTAATTGAATTTAACCCGATAAGAACACTAGAATGAGTTCAAGAATGCACAATATACTGGACTTAGTTCTGGAACGATGAGGATTTGCCTTCCTTACACAAGGGGTAAATATTGATAAATCAAGGAAACTCGGGGGAAACGGTCGAACGCTCGATTCGCAGCCTTATCGAAGTAAAAAAAAACATGAAATAAAAATATTTTATTTCATATATTTAAAATAACTGTTTAGTCCTATATATAGAAGTTTTTTGTAATGTAATAACTACAAACTGGAAGATTTTTTGAAAATCCATAATATGTGGTTTCGCATGTATTATACCAATATAATTTTAATAAAATATTGACATACAAAAATACATTAGTTATGAAATTGTGATAGACAATTCCTTTTTTCATTATAACATAAATATACTGTACACTTTATACATTTGGCATTGTACGTTTTTTTTTTAATAGAAGAATACCTATACCTTATTCCAGATCATCAGTTTGGTTTTCGCTCAAATCACTCAACCATACAACAGTGCCGATTAGTCAACAAAATAAAAGAGAGCCTAGAAGGAAAACAAATCTGTCTATCAGCATTCCTCGATATACAGCAAGCATTTGATAAACTTTTTAATACGGTGCTAGAACATGCTTTTAAGAATTTGGATTGGATGACAAAGGGAATAAAAATAGATGGAGAATATCTAAACAACTTACGTTTCGCCGATGATATACTTATAATAGCTGAAGATCTAGGTATGGCAAGAGAGATGGTACAGGAACTCGTTGTGGCTACAGAAAGTGTAGGTTTAAATATAAATATCTCGAAAACAAAAATCATGACCAATTTGGTACCCAACCAGAACATCAGTATTGGTGGGAAAGAAATAGAACTCGTAGATAGATATAAATACCTGGGACATGAAATTATTATTGGCAGGGATAACCAGACTCATGAACTGAAGAGAAGAATCGGCCTTGGGTGGGCAGCATTTGGAAAACTGAGAGAAACTTTTAAAAGTGAGCTGCCCACATGCCTAAAGAGAAAGGTATTTGATCAGTGCGTCCTCCCAGTCTTGACGTACGGAGCAGAAACACTTACCTTAACAAAAGCAGCAGCTACCAAACTGAGAGTCACGCAGAGAAGAATGGTGCGGTCTATGTTAGGAATAACTCTGCGAGACAGAATAACCAACGAAGACATCAGGAGAAGAACCGGAGTGACTGACATCATCGAGAAGATAGCCAGACTAAAATGGAGATGGGCAGGACACATAGCCAGAATGACAGATGGGCGATGGACAAAGAGGTTATTGGAATGGAGGCCAAGGGAAGACAAGAGAAGCGTCGGTCGACCACCTACAAGATGGACTGACGATTTAAGAAGACTCAATAAAAACTGGATGAGAGCGGCGCAAGATAGACGGAGAAGATTATTTATATTTTCTTCTTCAGTGTGAGATTGAACAAATAAAGAAATATGATTCGAGTGTGATTAGTAGTTACAGTTTGAGTGAGAGTGCATCTTTTTCTTAGATGAAACTTGTGGAGATAGGTTACCGAACATGACATATCCTAAATGAGTGTTTTGAAGCACTGGAAGACCTGCTCCAATATGAATTAAACCATCCTTTAATAGATCACAGTAAATTTCTGCACCTAATAAGAGATCGATTCTCCCTGGGGAGGAGTAAGAGGGATCAGTGAGCTTTATGCCATCTGGTATTTTTATTTTGCTACGATCTAGAGGTACCTGAGGTATTTTACACGTAATATTATCCAAAACTGCACATGATACTTCAAATTTCATATCATTGTTTTTATATGGGAAAAATTCAATGTTTACCATTTCATTTGAGATGGAACAATTTTGAGAGATTGTGGAAATTTGTAATCTTTTATTAGTGGTAGAGTAATTTAGTTTATTTACTAAATCTTTTGTTGCAAAACTCGATTGAGATCCATTATCGAGAAGACATCTTGCGTGTACAGGTTGTCCACTTTCAGAGTAAATTATTACCAGCGCTGTGGCTAGCAAAACTTCGTTTTTTGGATTGAAAGTTGAGAGAGAAGAGATGCAAGATGAATTTTGACTTTGTGTGTCTGAGAGTAGACAATATTCATTTGTCTGAGTGCTTAAGTGAGTAGAAGTGTTTGGTGATTCATTATATGAATGTGGAGAATTAATTATTTGAGTATCTTGGGCATTATTACTCCTTTGAGGAGCATGAAAATGACTTTGAGAGATATGTGGTGCACTATGGCGAGTTTGTGAATCACCCTGTATACTTGCGGACGATTGAGAGGTTTGTGGTGCATTAAAGCGTGATTGTTGCCTATTGGCGTGACTTTGATTACCATCATGTGAATTTGAAGCACTTTGATTGCTTCGAGTGGGAGACAATAAATTATTTTTATGAGTGTGAGAAAAATTATTTTCTTCATGCAGAAGTGTATTGTGCTTTTTATTGCAAATTTTGCATGTGTATTTAGAGATACATTTATCAGTAAAATGCTTAGTGCCAAAACAGTTTCTGCAAAGCTGTGCTTGCTTTACAAAATTAAACATTTCTCGAGAATTTGTGTCTTTAAATAAGTTACACTGATATATTTTATGACCAGTTTGTTTACAAAATATGCAATTTTCATAGCTAGATTTATTATTATTTATAGTGGAAATATGAGCAGTTTTTTGAGTGACTTTATTATTAAACTTTGACTGACTTTCAGTGTAATTAAGTTTCTCTAAAACATCACATCTTTTTTCTAGAAATTCAAAAAATTGTTTGAGTGTTGGAACATTCTTAGAACCTACTTCATATTCAAAAGCCTTATGAGAAGCAAAATCTATTTTTTCTAAAAATATTTCTATTAAAAGGAGGTCCCAATGTTCAATTGGAACTTCGAGATTACTAAGAGCTTGAAGCGTTTGCTTCGTGTGTACAAGAAAATCTCTTAGTACCTGAGGAGTGCATTTAACTAGAGATTGAGACTTTAACAGCTTTTTTATAAGAGTACTAATCACTCGTGATTTGTCATCATATCTTTCTTTTAGGGTTTTTATAGCGATAGCAAAATTTGCATCTACCACTTCGATACTGCTAATTAAGTTTAAAGGTTCTCCTTTGAGGAAGGATTTTAAATATATAAACTTTTGTACATTATTTAAACTTGAATTGTTTGTGATCAGAGTTTCAAATAGTTGAATTCTGAGAAATTTCCGGTAAAGGTTTTCATGCTAATTTCAGGCAGCCTCGCACTGGAAACAGCATTATTATTTGAGCTAGGTACTTTATTTTCTGTTAAATTTAATTCTATTATTTTTCTTTGCAAACCTTTGAGTGTGTTGAAGTATTTTTCTTCAACATTTGCTCGATCAGCTGATTGTTGGTCGCTGTCATCAGTCTGTTCGATTTCTAATTGAATTTGTTCATATTGTGTGAATAAATTAAAAAGTTTTTCTTTCCTATTTTCAAAATCAAGTATTTCGTTTTCTGTGTCTTTATTGGCTATAAACCATTCTGAGATACGTGTAATTGATGCTTTAAGTGATTTGCGCTTTTTCTTTAAAGCTCCCATTTTTTATTTAAAGTGAATTTATTTGCAAGTATATACTGAACGAGAAATAAGAGTGAATGATTTTGTGTAGTGTAATACACACAGAGAGACGGCATGTCTCCAGTTAAGGGGAAAATAAGTAACTAAATAAGGTCATTTATGTTAAAAATATTAGAAATAATAAAAAAAGAAATATTTAAGTAAGCACTGAATACTTTTACAAACAATAGTTTTATAGTAGATTTCTTAATAGATTTTATTATGTCTGATGACGGTTTATTGTTTCAGGGATAGATGAAGTCTCGGTCGTGCTTCAAGAGCCCGAATCGGTCACGTTTATAAAACGCGGCACCGACGTTATTTTGAGATGTCATCTGGACGCATCCGGGGAGGTCCACTATGAGTGGTTTCGGTGAGTATAGGGTGTCAAAATGTGTATACATTGTCCCTCTAATTTCCTAGTAGCGGTAACACTGATCAACGATATGAAGGGAAACGGTAGGCGGCCACTAGCGTCACTTGGGGGACGCTAATTTTGTTTTCTTTCGGAAGTTGTTCTGCATGTATGTGCGATTAAGGGGCGGAGATGGTTGTTGTGAAATTGAAAGTGCTTGGTAATTGATAAAATAACCGAGAGTCTTTTTTGCAATTGAAATTTTTTGTGAAGCTGTAAATAATTTGTTTTTCCAATAATCTTTCAAATAATTTTCTTTCTTTCTTTCTTCCCTTCCTTTTACCCTAACAGGGTGTCGGATTTGGGCTAGCTATTTTAATTTCCATTTACCCACCTCTTCCATTCTTTTCTGTTTCCTGCCATTATTTTCAATTCCTCGAGTGATTTTTGTTTAAGTTTTCCCGCCTCTACTACTTGCTGTATCCATTTTTTTCTTGGTCTGCCTCTTTTTCTTTTTCCGATGTTTTTTGCTTCACAAATTTTTCTTGTTATTCTATTGGATTGCATCCTCATCAGATGCCCATACCAGTTCATTTGTCTCTTTGCTATTTTGTTCATTATCGGTTCCTGGTTGGCCATTCTCCTAATAGTCTCGTTGCTTAATCTATCCCATTTTGTCTTTCCAACTATCCTTCTTAGATCTCTCATCTCCATTGCGTTTATCCTGCTTTTATGTTTTTCCAGAATTGTCCAGTTTTCACTTGCATAGAGCACAGTCGGTATCACTATTGTGGTATATATTTTTATTCTTGTTTCTCGTGCAAGTTCTCTTTTTCCCATTATTGGGGCTAACGCATAATATAACTTGTTTGATTTCTTTGCTCTATTTGTTATTTCCCAGTCTATTTTTCCATCATTAGTTATTATACTTCCCAGGTATTCGTAAGTTGTTACTATTTCCAATTCTGAGTTTTTACATTTTATCTTTATTTGATTATCTTCCTTATCTCCTTTGCCGCTGATTATCATTATCTTACCTTTTTCCACGTTTATCTCCATTTTAAGTTCTTCTATTTGTTCTACCCATATATCCATTAGTTTCTGCATTTTATTCTCGGAATCTGCTATTAGTACTATGTCGTCTGCATACATTAAGGACTCTATTATTACCGGTTGTAATCTGCGGTAACCTATTATTGTCTGTAGTTGATTAGTTCTGACTCTAGTGTTTCTTATCAATTCGTTCATTACTATTATGAATAGCAAAGGGCCGAGACTATCTCCTTGTTTAATACCTCTCTTCCAATTAAATGCTTCCGATCTTTCCCCTGTTATTTGTACCCTTCCTTTTACCTCTTTGTAAGTACTTTCTATAATTTTTATCAATGCATTAGGTACGTTAATTTTCCTCAAGCATTTCCCTATAATATGTCTTTCTATCGTGTCAAATGCTGCTCTTAGGTCTATGAATGCTAATACTAGTTTTTTCCCCGTTTCAAATAATTTTCAATTCAATAATTCATGAACAACCAATGTTTGTCTATAAATATTGATCAGAAACAAAATATTTCGTTCATAATCAGTTACATTTTTTATTAAATCTATTTTAAAAGGATCCATTAAAAAAATAATAATAATTTGGATCCATATGTATTATAATTGTAGTATCATAGGACTCCTCTTTTCTTCTATATGTTCAATGAAGAATTCTTTTTGTTCAAAAAGAATAGTCCTATCCTAATATAAAAAGTTCAAGAGGCCAGTGGATTGGATTTTTTCAAGAACATTTTCCTCAGTCAAATATATGTATCCGTGTTTTATGGCAATTTGTTTCTTATTGGTATATCAATTTTCTAAGATGCGTAACCCTTTGTTGCCCAAATATAAAGATTCGAGAAAAAATCCAAATATTTTCACATTATTAGCATTCTTCTTCAAGTGCCATCTCCGCGGCGGAGGTCGGCAATCATCATAGCTATTCGAACTTTTGAGACGGCTGCTCTGAAAAGTTCCATTTGATGTACATCCGTGCAACTCTGTCAGGTTGCGCAGCCCTGACATTCTACGCCTCCCTATGCTTCTCTTTTCTTGGATCTTTCCCTGCATAATCAGGAGCAAGGTGTATTTCTCTCCAAGTGTAATATGTCCGAGATATTCCAATTTTTTTGTTTTAATTGTATTTAAAATTTCTATTTCTTTATTCATCCTTCTCAGAACCTCTTTGTTTGTGACATGTTCTGTCCACGAAATTTTCAGAATTCTTCTATACACCTACAGATCGAATGATTCCAGTTTTTTCATTGATGTCGCATTCAAGGTCCAAGATTCCATTCAATAGAACAAAGTCGAAAAAGCATAGCACCTCGCCAACCTATCTCTTAGTTCCAATTTTAAATCCCTTGTGCGTAGCACTCTTTTCATTTTGTTGAAATTTGCTCTAGCCCTTTCTATTCTGATTTTGATCTCCTGGATGTAATCATTTGTGGAGTTAATCATTGTTCCCAGATATGCATAGTTGTCCACTTATTCGACGTTGGTTCCGTTTATTAGAAGATTCTCGTTATTTCTTTGAGTTTTCGATATTCTCATAAATTTCGTCTTCTTGACGTTCATTGTTAGACCATACTCTTTTCCATACTCCGCTGTTCTGGTCACCAGTCTCTGAAGATCTTCAATATTTTCGGCTAAGATCACAGTGTCGTCCGCATATCTAATGTTGTTAATGTGAACTCCATTTACCTTTATTCCAGCTGTTTCACCCTCAAGAGCTTTTTTCAGGACCTCTTCGGAGTAGGCAATAAAAAGAATTGGCGACAATACGCATCCCTGTCTCACTCCACATCTTATTTCAATTTCTTCTAACAGCTGTTCGTTAACACGTATTTTTGCTCGCTGTTTATAGTATAAGTTTGATATGATCTTGAGCTGTTGTAGACATGCTCTGAACATTCCAGGTTCCTATTCTAGTGTTGGACAATCTTATTTTCTCATCTACGTTCTTTTGACAAGGAATTCGCTGATTAACGACCTGAGAGTCCTTGTCATCTTCCCTGGCGGATCTTGGCTTCCGAGGGCCATGATCAGTAACGCCGTTATTAGTTTCTAAAACCATGATGATTGTACCAGGGATATCCATGGGATCTTTAATGTAGTGGTTTCCCCTTGCCTTCTACATCCTTATGACGTTGACCAAGATATTGGTTCATCCACCCGAAGGTGGTTTTATTAGCATAAAAACATGTAAAATGAACAACATTTGTTGTTAGCAATAATTGATATTTACAGAAAAAAAAAACAAAAATTTGGACTTTTGGGTACCGTCAGTAAATACCTAAGTGAATATAGGGCATTGTATTTTATTTGCATATTTTTAAAATTAATTATTTTGTATGTCTAAAATAGTCCTAAAGTATCTTAAGTTACACATTATTCTTAAAAAATAATTAAATACTGATAACATGATGTTACAAATTTATCTCAATGTAAATCGCAAAATAGTTTTTTTTTCATTGCAACACACAAACACCCCACATGTGCTCATTTACTATGATGACGTGACTGGATACCTTGGGCACTACGATACTCACATCGGAGTCTACTACCTTCGTATTTGACCCAGTGGCTCCATCTATTACCTAAACGTATGTCGTCTAAAACACTGAAGTTCTACTTTCGACGCTTTTGTAACGGTTTTAAGATTGAGTTTCTTTTCTTTGATTAACATTTGTTCATATTCAGTAATTCTTGAGAGACTGATCTTCAAAACTCAAACATGCTCATCTTTTCAATAAAGTCACAGTTTATAATGTGTGACTTAACAAATGCATAATTTAAAAATACCCAAAATAAACGATGCCACTATTTTTTTGTACTACTATTCATACCATAGGTGGTACGACGTTGATCAGCATGAATTTTCCCCACCCATATGACGATTATAATCATCCACAACTACTGGTCAACTTATATCAGCTTTTGTACCATCTTTATTTGTTCTTTTTCCTGATGTCTACTCGGTTCCATGGAAGTTAGTTGCAAAGTTCACGATTCTATTGTCCTTCCATTTGAAAATACCTGTTTGTGTGGTAGTACCCGTAATCAAGGTCTCCCCTTTTAAGAGCTTTATCTTCGGCTAAAGTCTTAGGAAAATCCTTTCTATTATTGCGAATTGATCCACACGCTAAAGTATTTCCAAGTCGCAGTTTTTCCAGTAAAAGTATTGATGTGAAGAAATTATCAAAATAGATGATTTTATTTTTGCTCCAATGTGGTTTTGTTAATGACAACACAACATAACACGTTCTCCTAATCCATGGCATCTAAATTCATTTTTCATTTGTTCTTTCTTGCCTTGATACACATCAAAATTTGAAATATGCCCTTTTTGGTCAGCTAAGCACCAGATTTTATATTCTAGTTTTATAGGCTTCTGGGGATTATGTTGTTTTAGAGTCGACCTACCCTTGCAAAGTATCATACTTTCATCAACGACGACCCTTCTTGTTGTTTTGTAGAGTTTGAAAGTTCTGATTGAGTTTTTCCATAACTGGACATAATTTGTATAGCTTCTCTCTGTTGTTTTTTGAAATTTCTAAGTTATTGTTGCAATAAATATTTGCCAAAATCTTTAGAGAAACACCTAAATCGGGATTTCCGTTCCAGTAATGTTTCCAGTTCAGCAGTTGATAGGCCATAAAAAAATTGATACAAATGAAACTGAGAAGCTCTTTTTCCGTGAGATCCAATTGTAAATTTCTCTGGATAACGTACAAATTACTTTCATATGTGATATCGCCTATGATGGAGCCAAGAACTTTTAAGAAAACGCTAGGGGGAGTTTCAGAACTATCAAAAAATTCCTCGACCACACCTTCCGACCCTGGATAATCGAATATGTTGGTTTTAACACTACGTTTCTTCCATCTACGAGCAGGTTGTTCTTATACTTCATTATTAACAGAATCTTCTGCTTCAACTTTTGATAAACGCAGCTTTCTGTTTCTATTCTCAGTGTTTTGCTCAAAAGATTTTCTTGAAGTACACGCTTCCACCGTATTACATTACTTGTTGTCACTATTAATACAAAATTAACAATTTTGTAGTTGTAGTTTGTTAGTTTTGAGAAAACTATTTAGAAACTCTTGGAATGTTTGTTTTGTGTGCATCGTCATTTTCCATATTCGTTTTTTTCTCTTGGGTTTTTTTTATTTAACATTGAAAAATTGGAACTACGGCGAAGCCACTATTTTTGTGTTCGAGTGTATTTAATGTTGATGAAAAGGAGGTTCTCAACGATAATTTATTCCCGCTGATGTTTATTAGACTCGAACGGGAAAAGACAAATAAAAAAGTCGAGAGATAAAAATAAATTGCATATCCTCCGATTTCGTGTGAAAGACAGAAACTTACTGTAGGTGCATTATTTTTGATTACAGGAACACAGACCATTTAACGAAATCAGCGAGGCTTGAAATTAAAAAGAAGAGGTTGCACATCAAGTCGGTGGAGACATCAGACAACGGGGTTTACAAATGTGTCGCCAAAAACGAAGCGGGCGTTCAACAATCTACGAAGAATTTCGCTCTGATAGTTCCCGGTAAGTTTTTTTCGGTTTTTGATCAATATTAGTGTTTGGTTTAACAAACTTTCATGTTTAGGTAATTGATTTTCTAGATAATGAGAAAAACTGTGAGGATGATAATATAAGACACTTGATAAGATTGTCAAAAAGCATTATTAAATTTAAACGCAGATACAAAAACAATCAGCAGAAAAGTTTTATTTAAAAATCCTTTATGAAAGGTATATAATTTAAAAGGCCCTTTCGGGCTACATCACAGAACGTTTTTGGACTAACAAATCCATTATCAGTGCATTTACCAGGTGTACATGAGTCAAGCCAATAAATGTGTAGGTATAAACCCTTAAAATGGTACGAAATTTGTTATTGTATATATATATATATATATATATATATATATATATATATATATATATATATATATATATATATATATATGAGTTGCTGGGTTATGTTATGAAGATTTTCCAGACGAATTATGAAGGTTCCAAGTGCAATTTAAGTGGTTGATAAATAATGAATAAGAAAAGGCTTCTTTTTTGTATTTATTGCTATTTTGCAGCAAGGATACATTAAAACAATTTTAACCAGCTGTATCTTATAGAAAATTCAATTTTGGCTATTTTATTTCATTACGACTTTATTCCAAAATGAATTGTTTTAAGTTATAAGCAAATAAAGTAAGATTTTATAAGCAATTATCATACAGTAATATATTAGGTTATCAAAACAAACACAATTTTGCTGCTTTATTTATCTAAAAACTTTTTAAGTTTTGATAAAATTAATATTCGCTTATTGCTTTTTATATTTCATGAATAATAGACCGCAAAAAGATTGCTGAAATATATATTTTAACGTAAAATTTTGAGGTTATAATGACCAATAATTGTAGCGTTTGTTCCCAAGATCTTGGTACTGATGAAAAGCAAATAATAGCATGCGACAGTTGCCGTTCAAGGATACGCATTGCAGAAAAATGCTTTGGCTTGTCCACATCCGAGATACGGGCAATTATTTTGTAGAAACGTCTACTTATGTACTTTTGCGCTACCTGTCGTGATCCTATGTTTGTGCGAAGATTTGCCAAACTGGAAGAAGAAATCACCAATCTCAAAGAAAAGATTACATTAACAGAAAATGGCAATTTATATACAACAGCCAATTCAGTTTTTCAAGAAGTACAACAACTTATAGATAGAGCTCAAAATCTTATAATTTTTAAAATACCTGAATATAAGTCTGATGTATTAGCCAATCGCACATTAGTTACGACAAATCTCAGATGTGTGAGGTCTTTCGTTTACTTGGCTTACAGCAAGAGGGATCCACCATATCGCATGTTGTCCGAGTTGGCAAAGTGTCCAGTTAAAATCAAGCTAGATCAGTCAAAGTTATATGCAATGCTAACACGGTGAAATTGACTTAAAAGTCTAGTAATAAGCTTCAAAATATTATTTATAAAATCTCTAAGGATCAATCTAAGATAGAACAAGACGCTTACAAGGCACCTAAAAAGGAACTAGAGGAAAGAAAATCTACTGGAGATGAAAATCTATGCATTAGATACCGTAGTGGTGTTCCTACAGTTTGTGAAGTTAAACTACAAAAAAACTAGTATCCTTCATATTGACAGTTTTTTTATCGAAATGTTAGAGGTATTCGTACAAAGATTTCCGAGATTCTGAAAAGTATTTCCTGCTGCTTGTACAATATAATTATTTTAGTGGAGAATAACTTGAATGATAACATAATTGATTGTGAAATTAAATGTGATGGTTTTAGTATCTACAGATGTGATAGATTCCAGAGAAAAGTGCAAAGTTGAGTGGCGGTGGTGTACTAATGCTTGTTAACAACAAGCTAAAATCACAAACCATTAGTATTCGTGAAGATCGGGTTGAGCAAATATATATCTTATGTCAACTTAAAGAAGTCAAGTTTGTGGTCGGTGGTGTTTACATAGCTCCACAATCACCTCGCGAAATATACAACTGGCATTGTCAAATTGTGGAAAATGTTGTTCTGCAATACTTAGCACAGCATATATATGTTTTTGGTGATTACAATCTTCAGAATCCATCATGGGAGAATGATAAATTTGGTGTAATGGTTGTCCTGCAGGTGATCCAGCTGTGAATATTCCCAAGCCTTTGGATTTTTAAAATTGTAACATAATAATATTCCCAATAATCGTAATGTATTTTTGGATTTAGTTTTTTCTAATGTTAGGGAGCTAAATATCTTCAAAGCAAGTGATCCTCTTGTAGATCCTATCATCCATCATGTGGTTTATGAATGTTGCTTAAACCTCGATGTTAAAGAAACAAATAGAAATAAGTTGGTTTATGATGAGTTGTTTTATGATTTTCGGAATGGCGATTACATTGAGCTTAACAACTTCCTTGCTTCCATAGACTGGCAGGTATGTATGGTTAATGATGTTGAAGTTCACTCTATAGGAATTGCTTACTTTGTGCCATTGAAGAAATATAGAACTTCAACTTTTCCCAAGCGGTTCTCTGCTGATCTTGGAAGACTGACTCTGGAGAAAAAATATGTTCACTATATTTATGTTAATAATCGTTCTGATGATGACTATATTAGATTTTCCTACCTAAGAGCTGAATGTAAACAAATGTAAACAAATTTGCTTTAGCAACTATTTTAAGGGTATAGATACTGGCCTAAGAAATGATCAAAAATCATTTTGGAAGTACATCAATGATAAGCGATCTAGTCATAACCTACCTAACTCCTTATTTTATCAAGTCCAATCTGCAACAAATGATCAAGGTATAGCTAATTTATTTATGAACTTCTTCCAAACTGTGTCTTCTTCTTTGTCGACCATTTTCCATCCACTCCTGAATGTAGGTCTCTCCCAATTGCTTCTATCTTTCTCTATCTTGCGCTAATCTAATCCACTGTTTGCCTGCCACTGTTCTTATGTCATCTACCCATCTTTTTTTAGGTCTTCCCGTGCTTCTTGTTGTCGTCCTTGGTCTCCATTCTAGAATTCTCCGTGTCCACCTGTTGTCATTATATCGGGCTACGTGACCTGCCCAGCGCCATTTCATTTTTGCAATTTCTTCCACAATATCCCTAATCTTCGTTCTACGTCTTATCTCGGTGTTTCTAATCTTGTCTCTTAGTGATATTCCAAGCATGATTCGTTCCATTGCTCTTTGCGTTGTTTCTAATTTTTTAGCAGATTTTTTGGTAAGGGCTACTGTCTCCAAGCCGTAAGTACAAACTGGTAGTATGCATGTGTTATACACCTTTTTCTTTAAGTTTACAGGAATGGAGGTGTTTTTCAAGATATATGCTAATTTGCCGAAAGCGCCCCATGCCAGTTGTGTTCTTCTTTTAATTTCAACATCTTGATTTGGTTTTCCTAGTTTGATAACATGACCTAGATATACATAATGTTCAACATTTTTTATAATATGATTTTGTATTGTTATATTTGTCTGGTCTCGGCTCAGTATTTTTGTTTTGCTGTAGTTCATTTTTAAGCCTACCGCTCCTGAAACTGCATTTAATTGTTGTAACATATCATTTAGTTCTTGGATATTATCGGCTATTAAAACTATGTCATCTGCGAATCGCAAGTGGTTTAAGTATGATCCGTCGACGTTGATACCCTTATTGTTCCATTCTAGTTTCTTAAAAATGTCTTCTAGAGCAAGGGTAAATAGTTTGGGAGAGATGGTGTCTCCTTGTCTTACTCCCCGTTGTAGTCTTATGGGATTAGTTTTTGTGCTTTCGTCCAGCTTTATCTGCATGGTGGCATTTTCATATATGTTTTTAATTATGTTAGTGTATCTTGAATCTATACGTGCGTTTTCTAGAGATTCAAGCACTGCCCATAATTCGATGGAATCGAATGCTTTATGGAAATCGACGAACGCCATATGAATTGGAACATTATACTCGGTGCATTTTTCTATCAGTGTTCTTACGGTGTGCAAGTGGTCTATGGTACTAAAATGTTTTCTGAATCCAGCCTGCTCGATAGGTTGATAGAAATCGAGCTTATGTGTTAGGCGGTTGGTTATGATTTTAGTTAGTAATTTAAGTTAGTAAATCCAAACTGTGTATTCACCAAATAACAAGAACCTTTACATACCTATCCATCCATTAAATAGCAACTTTAGTACAAATATTTGTCTTCAAAATTACCATGACTGATATTTTTAATGTCATAAATGAGCTGCCCAATAAGCTTACTGCTGGTCCAGTTGTTGGTGTGCCTAATTTTTTATTAGAAAAGTGTGTCTGTACCCTTGTAATGCCATTTGTTATATTGTTTAATAGATCTTTGGAAACTTCTATGTTTCCTTCTACATGGAAAGAAAGTTATGTTGTTGCTATATTTAAAAAAGGTCAGAAAGAGAATATTGAAAATTATCGTAGCATTTATATACAATCTGAAGTCCCTAAGCTCTTCGACTGTCTTATAGCAAAGCAAATTTCTTGGTTATGTAAATGCAGCTGGCTTAACTATAGAGGTTTTCCTGATAGGAGTGTGTTAAAAAATACGTATGAATATATGATTTTTCTCTGCATTAACATTTATGCAACAAATCCCATTTTAGTGATTAGTAATTCTTATAAAATAATTTATTTCTTGCTTCTAGGTAACCACACGCCACTTATACAAACCGTGCCTTCAGATTTAATAATGAAGCAAGGAAACACTGCCTTTTTGGACTGCTCCTACCAAAACGCCGATGTGATCGAATGGTATCTAAAAGACCAACGTCTTAAGAATAATAACAGGTAAGCCATTGGAAGATTTCTTTTTGTTATTTGCAAAAAAATCGTGTTGAAGTTTAAAAATGCGTATAAAACATTTTTAAATTTTAAAAAGGTCAATGAGTTAACGGAGGTTATGAAGGAAATTAAAAAAAAACTTAGAATCAATTAACTAGGGAAGGCAAAATGATAAATCGAGTTATTCCTATGAGATTCTTTTTATAATCTCATAGGAATTACTCGTTCGTGAGATGTCTCAGAATAAGGATCACGATGGCGCCCACATAAAAAATGCTCAGAGAACTCCGAAAGGACACAGAAAAAGAACCCTTTAAATGTTTTAATTTAATTGGTTCTAGATTACATAATTGCTGTTAATTTTATAGAATGTAGAATGTAGTTGGGTAGCAACTGAGTAACTTGGATAGCAGTTTTGGGGCTTTTGGTGGTTGCGTAAAAGAGCGTTCCGAGCTTTCTTTTACTTTTGTTAACATTTCTTTATATAAAATAAAAATTCGTGCTCTATTTGATACGTTTTTTAATTGTTTAATAATCTCTTTTGACAGAATTACCATCCATTCGAACGGAACTCTTCAAATCAACGATGTCGGCAAGCTCGATCAAGGTCTGTACACTTGCGTCGGCATCAGAAGTGAATCTGCAGAGGTTCCTCAAAGTTACACTGCCGAATTAAAGTTAGCATGTAAGTCCAAACATATACTAAAGTAAAGTAGAATCATTTTTACGTCACATTAACCCCTTACTGCATGATTTTTTTTTATTTTTTATAAAAAAAATCCTATTTGGTTAGTTTTCTGTATTTTTTTTTTATTTTTTTTTGTCATATATGGCACAATATTCAACAAGTAAAATTAATAAAAAAAATGGCGTTTATTACTTTATAATTATAATAATTATTCAGAGTGAAAGTTGTAAAACAATTTCTATCTTTGTTTAAGCAAAGAAAACATTACACTTCTCGCATTATATGAAGCTTTTTGAACCACAGGGATATTTGCATCTTTGCCTTTCACTACACCATAATGGAAGATGACCATATCCATCTGTTCGTCCACACCCTGTTTCGTTAGATAAATTTGCAATGGGACGCTGTTGAACCAATTAGCAAAGCATATTTTGTGATTTATAAGTCTTGGTACTTATTGTGATAGCCAAAGAACCACATTTGAACTTACCCCTAAATCAGGAAAACCATCGGGTACAACATTAGTTTGGCTTCTTACAAAAAAAAATCGTAGGAAAATCCGCTGATACCACTAAGAATAGAAGCCTTATATCCCCATTTCTGGGCTTTTTGTGGATTATATTGTTTTATGGAAGACGCTCCTTTGTTGGAATTATCTGCTCATCTATGGATAAAAATTCCTCTTTAGGAACTTTGAGTAACTGATTCCTTAGTTTATTTAAAAGCAGTCGGATTTTAAAAAGTTTATCATGACCAGGATTACCGGCAGCAATAGCATCGTTATTGTTCGCAAAATTTAAAGAAACGTTTTATTTCTTCCCATCTATTGCATGGCATAACATCTGAGATCAATCGATGATTCAGGCTAGAGTTCCAATAACTTGAACTTGGATGATTTTTATTTCTATTTTTTATTAGATTACGTCGTAATTTGTCCAAAGAAATATCATCTTCGCTATCCAAACTGCTTTGTAAATCCGTTTCTGGGATAATAATATCTGATTCATTGTTATCTATTATATCATCTTCGTAGTCTGACTCTGGGGCTAATAATAGGGGACATATCATCATCTGATAGCCCTTCATCTTCACTACCATCTGGTATGTCCACTACCACAAGAGTTTCACCATAAAACTTTTTGGATCCATTATCTAAAATAAAAAACATAATAATACCTAGTTCAGAACGCATATTGTGTCATATATGAAACAGAGTTTTGCACGACAGTGCATATTGTGGCATATATGGCACAACCATATTTTTGATCAAAAAATACCAAAATATAGAGAAATACGTGAAAATACTTACACAAATTTTGAAGGTCTATCCTTGAAGTCGCCATTTTTTTTTTGTACAAAAATAGTCAGTAGAAACTTCGATAATTGAATATCAAATTGCACAATTCTTATGAACAGCTGTCAGTCCACGGGTCATTTGCAAATTTTCATAAAAGTTCCGGTTATGCCGGTTTATTACCGGTTATACGAAATATGTGCGCTATATGGACATATGTCATGCATAAATACTTTAAAATAAGATTCGATCACTAACGGTTAGGTATAAAACTAAGTATTGTGCCATATATGACCCTCTATGCGGTAAGGACCCACTATTTACTATTTCTTGTATAAATTTAGTGCCCTTAATTCGTTGTTCTCGATCTATGATCTAAAAATAATACGCAGTCGACTAGGAAAAGATAATTTATAAGTTGTTCAAAAAATAAGTACACTTACTTATAAAAATAGTCGATACCTATTCAGTGCCGCACCTAGAATTTTCCTGTGGGGGGAGGGGTTTTGGTTGGGCACCGAAATTTTGTTATGCCACCTCCATTGAGTCCTTAAAATTTGTGAGTAACAGTGTCGGAATAGTGACTGGGGGGGGGGGGTTAACCCCCAAACCCCCCGGGTGCGCCACTGTACGTATTTATAACACATGCTCAAAACTTAAAATAACACGTGTTGCTTCTTTTTCCTTATGCAATATAACGCCTCATGTATGAAATTTATTGTTATGAGAAAAAAACCTTTTTCAGCGTGTTACAATATTCTTGATAAAATTCTTTGCATTAATCTTATGTCAGGAAATTTTCTGATGCTTGTTGAGTTATATTAAACGTGAAGTTAGCCGCACCGACCGTCCGGGAAGTTAAGTTGTCACGCGTAACGTATGCGATGACGTAATCGCATGTCGTAGACGTAGCTGTGTGAAGTTAGGAACCTTTGTGTATTCCAGAAGACCACCAAACATAGAAAGATTTTTTACATTTGAAATTATTATCCAAAAAAAAATTCGTGTCCTTTCTTTTGATTGCATTTTAATTCGAGAATGATCCTTGATGTTCTTATTATTTAGTATTCTATTGCCGATGAGAATTATTTTCACGTTTAATTCAAATTTTTTTAAAATTTCTTTCAAAAGTTATTTTCTTAGCGGTTTTTTTCCTGGTCAAAATATTATTTTAAACGTGTAAAAAATATTTTAGAACATAAATTTTATTTACAGATATCGAACCGATGACATCGGCCTCTTTTGAACCGACACTGCCAGAAAGCTCACGGAAAATTATAGGTGAAGGATCCAGTTTTCAACTTACCTGTTTGCCGCCAAAAAGTTTACCTCCCGTGAAGAAATGGTGGGAAAACCAACATGGACATACGGTAAGTACACTACTGAAATAGAAAATTACAAATTACAAAATCTGCGTAAGACTGAAACAAAAAACTAATAATCTAAAGCGCGCTATATACAGTGGAATTTGGTTATAGCCTCATTGAAGGGTTCAGTAAAAAAAATGACGCTATATCAGAGTGACGTTATAAATGAAATAGAAAAAAAATGAAATTTTAACAAGGCAAAATCTTATTACAGCATTATTTATTATTACAGCTGCATTTAGGATAAAAGAATTAAGAAATAAATAAAAATAAATAAAACATATCATGTATATGAAACTTACATTTTTTATAAAAAAGTTCTCTAATGCTGAAAAAAGTCAGTTATTTTCTTCTGCATCACCCTTTCCGAAAAATAAAGTTTTTCTGTAGTGTCATTAATAATCTAAGCTGCTTCTTTGGTAGTTGTGGATGCCTCCCTGAACTGGTAAAACCTGGATATGGTCTTAGCAACTCTCATCGCTTCTTGGATTGTAGGACAATCAACGCCGTCTTCTTCTTCTTCTTCATTATCTTCATCAACATACATTTCCACATTTTGTACATGTTCCACAATTTCTTTATCATTTAAAACTTGAAATGTTTCACCTGATCGTCTACTGAAATGTAGGAGTCAGGATCAGTTCCAAACTCTCTCTGGTTTACATTAAATTTTTGTATCCACTCTGACAAAGGCATTTCGTCATCCTCGTCAATATCCTAAACATCGGAAGAAACTACAGTCAATTTAGCTTGACAAAAGCACGTACAAATTGTCACTGACGTAACCGCACTCCACGCATTGTCTGAAAACTGAACTGCGTCAATAATTCTAATGTTCACAAGTTCCCCATTGTCTATACAAAAAATCGTCCTTTTCAAACGCTGTTTCCGATAATGGCACTTTAAATTTCTTACGACTTCTTGGTCCATAGGCTGCAAAACACTCTGGTGGAGTTGGCTGGTAAGAAAACTAGGTTGATATTGGTCAAATTAAGCTTGGGATGGGCTGCACAGTTGTCAACTAAGAGAAGAATTTTTCTTTTTTCTTTTTAAGAGATTTCCTTGTCCCACTTTCTCAATTCTTCTTAAAAAATCTATCTACACACATGTCAAAGAGTATAATTAAGAATACACACCAAAGATCTATCACACAATTTTGATTTAATTTTCATGTAGATTTCGGACACCGGTGATATTCGAGTGGATGATGGACGACTCATCATTGATCATGTAAAACCTGAAAACGCTGGATTCTACAAGTGTGTCGCTGAAAATATTGCCGATATCACTGAAAAAACCATCGAAATTGTTGTTACAAGTAAGTAAACATTTTTTGTTGTTACTGCTTTCTGAATATTTTAATTTTGAATAATTTCAGTGGTCAGTTTATTACGTCCCTTATTGACCTATCGGTTTGTCACTAGAGTAGAAAAGTTGCATTCTGGCTTTAACATATATCCCAGTTTTTTATGGACTTTTGCATCTTAAAGGAATATTTATAAAAAACTATTAAAAAATTATAAAGAACTTATAAAGTATTATAAAGAACTTGCACGATTAAATGTATATAAAAGACTTACGAAAGCTTATAAAAAATGTAAAAAAAGATGATGAAGACTTATTACAAAATTGTTTAGTTTTATAAGATAAATGTTTATTTATAAGTACCAAGTTCTAATATAATTTTTTTTTCACATATATCTTCAATTTTTATAGTTTCTTGAACATTTCAAAGGATAAAAATTTATAAAGGACTTAGGAAGGATTATGAAGATTTAACAATTAAGTATTTAAAAGACTTAAGATGGCTTATAAGGAACGTATAAAGAATTCATAAAGTCTATTATCAAAAAATTGTTAAAGGGCTTACAACTTTATAAGATAAATGTTCAGTAAATGTTCATATATAAGTGCTAAGTCCTAATAATACTATTCCTGATAAAATTAGTTTACAAGAAGGCGTATGAGAAAAATAGCATTCTATTGTTCACAGGTTTTTTAAGACCTGGGCTAGAGACTTTTTTTTACCAAAATGGGACATCCAAGGTTGTTTTTATTTCAAAAAACATCCTATTTCTCCTGGATTTTCCAGTTTCACGAACTCGTGTGTCTTTTTAATTATTTTTTTGTGTATTTCTAGTGAAACCAAAAATAACAGTACCACCGGAAAGTGTCACAGTTGACGAAAACGAAAAATCCGTCCTCACGTGCGAGTTCGAGTCGTCGTCTAGGGAACACACCGTCCTAAAATGGAAGAAAGACGGTAAAACTTTGAAGCACGAGTACGACGAAGGCGTCCTTTCGCATCCAAGGATCAAAATTTTTAAACAGAACGGAACGCTCGTGATCAGCAATACACAAGCCAGCGATCGTGGGGAGTACGTGTGCGAGGTGATTACTGCCGGGCAGAAACCTGTTTTTTCGAAACCTGCTACGATATCTGTGATAGGTAGGTGCTTCTATCAAATTACTAATTTAAAAATTATCTTTTTTTGTTAAAGTTGCTCATTTACCAACATCATTTTGCTATTAAACGATGAAATAGTTTGATATATACTCAAAATAAAAGCTAAAAACATCTCTCTTCAATATTCTTGATCCGTCTGGTGTTTTTTGTATATATTTTCAATATCTAGTATTAGGAAACTGCTTAGTTGTCAGAACAAATTCAGTTCCCAAAAATATTGACGAGTTCCAAAGCCCTGTTTGAATATCAACTACCAACTTCAACTTTTCCTATGTTAAACTAATTTTTTGAAGTTACTGATGCATTTTTAAAAAGAAAAAAGTATTTTAGGGTCTAAAAAACAAGTCAGTTGAAGTAGGTAGTAGTTGGTAGAAGAGATGGAACTCACCAGTTACGGTGAAATATCATTTGTCTGTGTGTAGTCCACAAGACCACTAATATGTAGCCTTACTCTAGTAATTTTTCTTTACGTAGGTTTTTATGGATTTTTTAACCTTTTAAAGGACTTATTAAAATTTATAAAGAACTTATGGATAATTATAAGGAACTTATAAATGGCTTTGGCGGATTATAAAGGACTTGCAAAGACTTTGTAAAGGCCTTATCAAGAAATTGTTTAAGGACTCATAGTTTTGTGTAGTATTACGTCCTAGTAATCGACCTAATACTCAAGTATTAAGTCCTAATAGAGTATTTCCGACAAAATATTAAATTTCAGAAATTATTCTCTTTTATTCCAAGAACAAGTTAGTAATGGAAAAAATATGGACTCAACACTTACGATGAAAGCTCATTTTGTACCTTTTAAAGGACTTAGAATTTATAAAGAAGTTATGAACGATTATAATGAACTTATTAATGATTATAAATGACTTGTAAATACTATAAAATAGTTTTATAAAATAAAGTTCATTTTTTATAAGTATTAAGTCCTAATATAGTATTTTCGAAAAAAATAAGTTTAGAAATCGTTTCTCTTCAATATCCAAAGAACAAGTTAGTAATGGGAAAAAAAATGGAGTCACCACTTGCGCAGAAAGCTCATTTGTCTGTATTAAGGTCACTAACCTGTAGCCTAACTTAGTTCTCTGTCATTTACGTAGGTTTTTATGGTTTTTTGAACCTTTTAAAGGGCGTATAAAAATTTATAAAGGACTTATAGAGGATTATAATGAACCTACTGAACAAAAATTACGTATAATGGATTATAAAGGACTTATACAAAACTTGTGTAGGCCTTATCAAGAAATTGTTTAAGGACTCATAATTTTAGAAAATAAAATTCATTTGTTATAGGTATTAAGTCCTAATAGAGTATTTCCGCCAAAATAAAAATTTCAGAAATCTTTTTTTTTGTTATTCGAGGAAAAAGTTAGTAATGGGAAAAAATATGGACTCACCACTTACGATGAATGCTCATTTTGAACCTTTTAAAGGATTTATACAAATTTATAAAGAATTTATGGACGATCATAATGAACTTATAAATAATTATAAATGACTTGTAAAAACTTATAGTTTTATAAAATAAAGTTCATTTTTTATAAGTATTAAGTCCTAATATAGTATTTCTGAAAAAAAAATTAAGTTTCAGAAATCGTTTCTCTTCAATATTTAATGAACAAGTTAGTAATGGAGAAAAGATGGACTCACCATTTATACAGAAAGCTCATTTGTCTGTGTTAAGATCACTAACCTGTAGCATAACTTAGTTCTCTTTCATTTACGTAGGTTTTTATGGTTTTTGAACCTTTTAAAGGTCGTATAAAAATTTATAAAGAACTTACAGAGGATTATAATGAACATAGCTGATTATAAATGACGTTTAATGGATTATAAAGGACTCAGACAAAATTTGTGAAGGCATTATCAAGAAATCGTTTAAGACTTATAATACTAAGTCCTAATGTAATATTTCCGATAAAGTTAAGATTTATTTTAAACCTCTGTCTCTTTAATATTCTTGATTTTGCTTGATTTCTTGATTTATTTCCAACAATCTTGACGAATTCCAAAGTTTTTGTATAAATGTCAATTAACTTCTGTAGAATATTTTTAAATGCTACTGATGCATTTCTACGAAGAAGAAAAGTATTTTTAGTAACCAAAAGAGAATGTAAGGACTTCAGGAATGGATGAAACTCATCCCGTTTACGATGAAAGCTCATTTGTCTGTGGAAAGGTGAAAGGTCACTACTACTATTACAAACCCCATCCTATAGTCTTATTTCCGTTTTATTTACTACGTTTTTAGGATTTTTGAAAAGTATAGTTCAAAAATTTATCAAGTTTTTATGGAGGATTATAAAGGTCATACGAAGGAATATTATGAAGGGCTGTCAAAAAATTATTTAAGGACAAAATTTTATAAAATTAAACTTCATTTATAAGTACTAAGTCCTATTAAATTATTCACCTTAATAGTTTTAGGCTCGTTTGCAAAGAAAATGCATTTTGTGGTCTGCAAATTACAAACAAAATAATATTTTATGACAGAATAATAAAAAACACATCAGGCATGTATTAAAATTATCGTATGATTACCAATTCTATAATCTCTACATAATGCAGTCCTATTAGAACTGAACCACTGGATGTATAATAGATTTCTGGCACACAAAACCCTCCACTATCGATTCATCAACCGAATGCATCATAATAATGGTTTTAATCGTTCAAAATAACAATTTATCCGCCATAGAGTTTATGAAATATTAATTTATTATGCTGTCCTGTTATCGGCTAATTAGATTAAATATTCACGCAAATTTTGAATCATAAATTAATTCTTTGTTATTTCAACTGGCTTCGCTAATTTTTGAAATGATAGAGGCGCTGTGTGATAAGTTAAATCGTTCCTCCTGTTGATTCGCTCTTGTGATTATCGATGAACATTATCGATTCCCGAATAAAAAGTATGAAAGTATATATGTTATAAAATCCATTTAAACTGCTCGCACTCGTATATTCACGTGAGCCCATTAACCAATAGAAAAATCACTTCTGTTTGTCACAGTGACAAAACTGTGGCTCGTTATCCCATCTCTATCACATTTTTATAAAACTAATATGATAACATCTCTAAAGTTTTCAATTTCATCAATATGCGATGGCTGTTATTTCGCACATTAAAATAGGATGAAAATTAAAAATTAATTTATAATTTTATCATATCATTCGATTTTATTTGTTCTGAAATGTACATAGTAATAAAATGAAATGACAGGTAGGATAATATCACAAAAATGAATTAAACTTTTGTTGTTAAAAATTTATATTGAAACAGAATAAAAGTGATGTGAAGTGTAGATTTTTTAGAAAAATGTTTAATTAATGTTTCAGTAGATTTATTATAATTACTGGGCCACGAGAAAATGTCCCCAACCCAAGGAAATCGAATTTGACGATAGTTAATTCGAGGAATATTTCAGCCCTAGCAGGCTTTTAAGCAGTGCGATGATTTCGAAGTGTTCGAAGAAAGATTGGAGCAGTATTATGTGTTCGCGAATTACATTGAAGTTGATAGGTTAGCCGTATTGTTGACTCTCGTAAGTGAAGATATCTATATTTTGAAAAAAAGCCAAAAGATAAAAGTTACGATGAAATAATTAGATTACTGGCTAGTCAATTTAAACCCAGGGTTTCTATATATAGACGAAGAATAAAGTTTGATTCTTTGAAACAAGGTCAGGAGGATATATAGAGTCCAGGAAAAGTTTGTTGTAGGAATGAGGCAAGGCTCAATTTTAGATCGTTTATGCGAAGAAAACCCCAATAGGAAGAAGTTGAAAGAGCTGCTTGAAATTGCTGTGTCAAAAGAAGCTTCTATGAGGGAAGCTAGGGAGAGAAAGCTTTAGTTTAGAAAATGATTTGTTAGAGCCAATCAAAATGCAGGTATTACTTAATGATATAATTTTTATATCGTTATACGCATAACGTTTGAGGTTGATACGGGGGCAGGACTGTCTTGTTTACCATATAATATATATAAAGAAAAGTTTCTTCAGGTCAATATAGAACCAACCACCATTCTGTTAAAAGTTTATCATGGCTCGGTAGTTACTCCAAAAGGACAAATTAGATTACTTGATAAGATAAATAAGTAACAGGGAAAAAGAATACAATTTTTTGATTGTTGAGGGGGCTACAAAATGTTTATTCGGCCGTGATATTTGGTATGATTTTGGTTTAAGTTTGAAGGATCCAGACAAATTTATTTAAGAATGAGTTAGGGACATTTTACAAACCAGTTCCGATACCGTTTGTATTTAGGGAAAAAGTAGTTAAAGAGATTGAGAAATTAAAAGAAAGTAAAGTGATACAGCAATTGCCTAATGCAAACTGGAGAACGCCGTTAGTACCAGTGTACAAGGCTAATGGAGTAGATGTCAGGGTTTGTGCTAACTACAAAGTTACAATAAATCCACCCCATTCCAAGATTTGAAGATCTATTTGCAGCGTTTCAAGAAGAGAAACAGATCAGTATGCTAGATTTTTTAAATCAATTACAGGTGGAACCAGAGACAGCAGAACTTCTTGCGTGGAGCACACCGTATGGTATATTTAAAGTTAACCGTTTACCCTATGGTACCAAGCCAGCTTTTGAATTTTGAAGGTTGTGCAGGGACAGTGGATTATTTGCTTGACAAAGCTTTAAAAAGATTGGATGAAGCAGGTTTTAGATTAAATAGTAGTAAATGTAGTTTTTTTCAAAGTAGTATAAAATATTTAGGGCATATCTTATCAGCAAACGGGTTAAAGAAAAGTGAAGAGAAAGTGAAAGCAATAGTAAAGATTCCAGTACCTAAAAATATTACAAAGATAAGAGCTTTTGCAGGAATGGCAAATTATTATTCGAGGTTTATTCCAAATTTGTCACAAATTTTAAAACCTTTATATGAATTAACCAAAATCGATACAAAATTTAAGTGGACAAAGGAGTGCAATGAGGCATTCGAGGCTGCAAAGGGACATTTAGTGTCTTGATAGAATTCTAATTCATTTTGACCCATTTAAAAAATTAACGCTAGTGTGTGATAGCAGTGAATATGGATTAGGAGCAGTGCTTTTCCACGTGATGTCTGATGGTAGTGAAAGACCAATTAGTTATATTTCAAAGCTACTAACGAAAACAGAGTTAGATTATAGTATGGTACAGAAAGAAGCATTATGCATTTACTGGGCTGCTTACAAGTTATATGAATATTCAGCAGGAAGACATTTTGAAATTTTAACGGATCACAAATCATTATTTACATTATTTGGAGAGTTTAAAAGTTTGCCAAAGATGGCAGCAGCACGTTTGCAAAGATGGTGTATCTTTTTATCTGGTTTTGATTATACTATAAAGTATATTAAGGGAAAGGATAATGTGAAAGCAGATGCATTAAGCCGTTTACCAGTGGAAGAGGAAGAAATGTCTATGGATGAACAAGACTTACTAAGGTTGAGAGCACAAACACGGAGAGATCCGGTATTGGGTAAGGTAGTGAATTTAATTCGGATAGGGTTCCCTGAAAAGTGTTCTGAGGAATTGTTAAAGCCGTTTTTTAACCATAGGAATGAATTCACAGTGGAACAGGGGATAGTAATGTGGGGCTATCGAGTAGTGGTTCCTATAAAATTAAAAATGCAATTGCTTAATGAGTTACACAGTACCCATGAGGGAATTTCAAAGATGTAGTCAAACGCTCGAGCATATTTTTGGGAGCCATCGTTAGATAGGGATATTGAGAAAATTATTAATAATTGCAGAGTTTGTTGTGCCTCAAGAGCAGAACCTATTCAGGCAACAGTTATACCATGTGGCAAGGGGAATAGTTTCTTTGAAAGAGTTCATGCTGATTTTTTGAAGAAATATGACAGAAGTAGAAGGAATGGTTCCCACAAAGCGACAGAATCAGAGGATAGCTTGGCTCCTTATGTAGAAGCTTAGATCGTAGTCAGTTATGTATTTTACAATTTAATAATAAAGTGCCAAACGCTAATTTAGAACCTATTTGTTTTCTGCTCCTCGGTCACAACAGTTATGTTGGTCAAATTTTGACTTCCACTGGAAGTTACTACACAACCAAGCACACGTGCACATAGCTAATATTTGTGAGCGAAATAAAACTGCATCCATTAAAACAATATTACAAAAGTTTTAATATTTAGTTTTGAAATTTGATAATCGATTATAGATTAGTGTGTACAAATGGAAATTTTGAATCAAAATCAAGGAGTATACACGATATAATTACTTTATAGTATAAAAATAGGCAATTGCTGAAATCTTCATGCACAAATGATGATCGTACGCAAACTCAAAAACTTTGTTATTGTTATTTCTTGCTTGTTTTCTTTTTCTGTCTGAAAACGTACAACGAATCATCTTCCTCTCCATACGCAATTCTGCTTGGTGTAATTATTCGTTGATATCCTGTACATTACATTTCCTTCTAGCCTCTGATGTCCTCGTATGGTCTCTCGGCGTATTTCTTACAATTCTTTTTACATCTATCATCAAGTAGGATTAACGTTTTTAGATTTTTTTTAATAACTTCTTAATTAGTTTGCTTTATTTTTAGAACAATTAAGATTCGTACCTGCTCCGGTAAACAAAAAAATGGAACTGGGCAGCATTGCTAAGGTCCATTGCAAGGCTCAAGGCACCCCTCCGCCGATTATCCGTTGGGAAAAAGAAGGCATCCCGGTGGAGAACCTATCTAGCCACATTTCCGACATGAACGGCACTCTACACTTCAACGGAGTTCTTGGCGAAGATAAAGGCCGGTATAATTGCATCGCTAGCAACAGCCAAGGAATCATCAACGCTTCCATACAAATAGATGTTGTAGGTGAGTAATCCATACGAATTTCCAAGATATTGGAAATCTTCCGTTTTGACATTGCTTATTTTTCTTTCAGTTGCTCCGAAATTTAGCGTTTTGCCGAAGTCCCCCACCGAGGCGGTCGAAGGGGAATCGATCTTTATCGACTGCGTGGTGGAAGGCGATCCGAAACCGACTATCCAGTGGGACAAAAACTTGAAAATGAACGATTTCGATTTGGAGAGATTCCAGGTATTAAAGAACGGTACCTTGTATATTCAGCACGTTCGCAAAGACGACGAAAACAAGTACGGATGTACAGCTGGGAGTAGCGCTGGCTTGAACAGAAAAGAAGTACAACTTATCGTTCACTGTAAGTACCTTTTAGGTTAAATTAAGTAATTCTTTGAACATAGACATATAATAGAAATAGACTGACTGTTGCAATACATGCCTGTTTCGCCAGTGCGACTGACGCAAAGCAGTCCCTGTATCTCTTTCTAATGGGGTTTGTCGACCATGTGTCCTAAATGACTAGGAAGATTATGTGGTCGATACACCCGGTAAATTAGAAAGAGATGCAATTACTGCTTTGCGTAATTTTTCACTGTCGCACTGGGGGAACGGGACTGTATTCCAACAGTCAGTCTATTTGTATTATATGTCTATGCCTTTGAACTACTTTATATTTAGGTTAAGTTAGGTTAGGTTTCTTCTTGTTGACGCGGAAATATTTGAACTACTTATTCAGTGGCGTAAAAACAGAACAAAATCATCATATTTATAACAGTTCTACTTCCATATTTTCAATAACCAGTTGTTCAATTGATAAAAATATCATTTAATTTTGATTTATTTATACAAATATATATTTTACTTGACTCTTTTTAATTTTTGTCTATCGATAGGTATTTTTTTAATGTTTAAATGCAAACAATTAATCTAAAAACCTCCCTAAACGAATACATTGACAATTTACCAAGTAAAATAGCTTACAGCTCAAGCCGCGTTTACACGATGACAATTTTTCAGACAATTGTCAGAAGACAACTGACTGGCATGAACCCAGTGAGCCCCCCCACCACTCGAAATCTCAATTGTAGCGACAATTGGCACTGTGTGAACGGTATAGGCCAATAGTGCTCTCTTGTTTTTTGCCAGTTCCCTCACCGGACACAACAGATGACGAGCAGTCGGTCATGTTTTAGCTGTCTACTGCCATGGCAATAGTTGGCCCCGTATAAACATCTCGTTCAACTGGACTGGCCTCCGACAATCCGCAACCACGTGATGACAATTGTCATCGTGTAAACGCGGCTTTGGTTTCTTCTTGTTGACGCGTGGAATATTTGAACTACTTTTTTTGGTGGCGTAGAAAAAAGACAAAATCATCATTTATAACAGTTCTACTTCAATATTTTCAATAACCAGTTGTCCACTTGATAAAAATATCATTTAATTTTGGTTTATTTATACAAATATGTATTTATTTTGGCTCTTTCTTCTTTTTGTCTATCGAAAAGTATTTTTTTAATGTTTTAATGTAAACGATTCATCTACAAACGTTCCTAAACGAATACATTGACAATTTATTAAGTAAAATAGCTTGCAGGTTAGGTTCCTTCCTTGTTGACTCATGGAATATTTGAACTACTCTTTTAGTGGCGTAGAAAAAGGACAAAATCATCAATTATAACAGTACTATTTCAATATTTTCAATAACCAGTTGTCCACTTAAAAAAAATATCATTTAATTTTGATTTATTTTATACAAATGTGTCTTTTATTGAGCTCTTTCTTCTTTTTGTCTATCGATAGGTATTTTTTTTAATGTTTTAATGTAAACGATTAATCTCCAAACGTCCCTAAACGAACACATTAACAATTTACCAAGTAAATAGCTTGCAGCTTAGGTTTCTTCTTGTTGACGCGTGGAATATTTGAACTACTTTTTTAGTGGCGTAGAAAAAGGATAAAATCATCATTGTAATTCAATATTTTCAATAACCAGTTGTCCACTTGATAAAAAGTCATTTAATTTTGTATTATTTATACAAATATTTTTATTTGGTTCTTTTTGTCTATCGATAGGCATTTTTTTAATGTTTAAATGTCAACGATATTAATTAACTTAGAAAAATAACGAATACATGTCAATACTAATTAGAAATTTTTTTAGCGTTAGATAGTATGCAAGCAGGCGACTCAACAGTCACAAGGGCAGTGTTGATAACTATGTCAGTGGCCGGAGCCTACATCATCTTGGTGGTCGGTTTGATGGTGTGGTGCAGATATAGAAGAAAGTCACGGAAAGTACCTCTTGCTGATGGTTAGTATCAATTTAATCAAGTATATACCCTTATTGCCCATACTCAGATCATAATCCTACATTTATTCCAGTTCCAAAAGCAGAAAACGGCGATTTAGAACACACCGAACTTAAAGAACCGATCAACGGTACCAGTTCAACTGCCCCCAAGGTCAAACTCAACGGTATAGATAGCCATAAAGAGGGACAAAGAAGCGACGGTGCAGAAACGACTAATTCCCAATCGTCAAACCACTCGAAGAAGTCAAAGTCGAGTCTCTATGACAAACTAGCTTTATCTAGGAGTCATTTGAAAGAACTCAAGCTAATTGGTAAGTTAATTGATTTTTGAATAGGGGAAAAGTACTTTAGATACTGTGCTAGAAAATTTTCTTTGCTAAATCACTTTCTATCCAACTAATTTTATGTTCTGCAGGTCGTGGAGAGTTCGGCGAAGTATTTGTGTCTAAGACGACCAAAAGCGTCATCGCCAGCGAAAAACGAAACTCCAAAACCTCCCAGTCGACGTCAGATGCCGACGACAAAGAAGTTCACGTACTGGTAAAAGCTCTTGGCAACACCAAGGATGAACATTGTTTAGCAGAATTCAAGAGAGAAATCGATTTGTTTAATAAACTCAACCATGAGAATATTACGAAGCTGTTTGGACTGTGCCGAGAAGCTGAGCCGCATTATATGATTATTGAACATTCAGATTGGGTGAGTAACGATTAATTGAATGATTTTTCCAGACAATATAAGTTGATTTATGAAAATTTGCTACGCGGAATTTGACAACAAAGTTCCCTAAGCTTGAAGTTAGGTTAGGTTAGGTTAGGAACACTATAACTTTTATATTTTCGTTAAAACAAGCGAAAAACAGATAAATAACGTGCGAGGGAGATCAATATAAAACCTTAAGTGCAGTATTGGAACCTTTTACGATTAGGACTGAACAAAAACCACATTTTCTACATTTATTTAGAATTGTAAGTCGTATGGGAAGTACAGGAACGATTTTTTTTGGGAATTTCGCAAGAATTTAGCACAAAACACCTTTTTTATTAACAAAACATCGAATATTTTCAACAAAACCTTGTTCCAATCATTTTCTCTTATTTTATCGTGTATAGCAGATTAAATTAGGACGTTCTCGATCTGGATCATAGATGGCACTACTACAAATGAAATTACTGTTTTATGTTGACATACCTGGTGGAAAACTTCAGAAAAGAAATCTACTTTCATTACTCGTCGTATTGAATGGTTTATGATCAATAGAAATTCGTTTGCGCGTCCAAAAAGACGGTTTACTTGTTTTAGAATGTTACAACTTATCTCTCCATATATTTCCTATACACAACTTCATTAAATATGTATTTTAGGGCGATCTGAAGAAATTCCTGGTGGCTACAAAAACAGGCAGTCCTCCACCTCTAACGGCCGTGCAAGCTGTCGCCGTTTTGCATCAGTTAGCCCGCGGCATGGACTATTTGGCCAATAATAGACAAGTTCACAAGGATTTAGCGGCGAGAAACTGTTTGATATCTTCGCTACTTGTAGCTAAAGTTGGATTGCCGAGGTTAACTAGAGATCCTTATAGTCAGGAATATTGCAAACATGTCAATCAGGTAAGATATCGTTTACAAGCATTTTCTAATACATAGTATGTGTGAATTATAATGTATTTATTTATATTTTACTCTTCAGGTTATTCCTCTAAGATGGCTGCCATATGAAGCAGTCTACGAGGACGAATACTCAACGAAGAGTGACGTCTACGCTTTTGGCGTCTTAATGTGGGAAATATTTGCTCAAGGAGAATTACCTCAGTCCAAAATTAACGACAACACTTTCCTAAACAAATTAAAGGAGAAGAAAATCGAGTGGAAACCACATCCTTCCACGCCTGAAGAGCTGATCGCTTTGCAGGTGAATTGTCATCTTTGTTTTTAATTATAGTGATTATTTGATGTTAATATTCATTGTCTAATCAGCTCTGAAATAAATATTCACGAGCCCAGACTCTAGAAAACAAAACTGCTAAGGAGAACCCCAAGCATGTGTATAATATTCTAATTTTTTTATTAAACACTCTTGACATACTTTGTTTCACAGCAGATTTTCAAATTTCAGGAATCTTGTTGGAGCGTCGACCCGCAACAGCGACCTTCCTTCACGGACATCTGCACACAAATGGAAGAAGTACTCAAATCCATGTAAATAAACCTACCCTCTAAGACACCGAAACCAAATTCGTACACGTACATTTTCCTTCGACATGTCATATGCTTCCATATTAACGAAACCCTTTATCTGACTCTAGCGTTAAGTTTATTTATTTTTCTATTTTTAGGTGTGAGATATTAAAAAAGAATTATTTGTCAGTCTGATCTCAGAAATGTCGGTTCAAAGTCATATATTATAGGACTATCTAGAAAAATTTAATTGACGTAGTCTGTGTATTAAAAATAACGCGGATCGGAGCAGTAGCCACGTCCAGACAATAATATATTACATAACCTAAAATTTTGGCAATTGCCTTGCTAATTACGATGTTTATTTGATTTAATTTGGTTTATATACTCTAATTTTAAGATCTAATCTAAGATTTTTCTCGATGGTCCAGTCTTAATTATTTATTTTCTGATTAATACTGTAAACAAAGATCCTGTGTTTGGTTGATACAACTATTAAATAGAAATTTTCAGGTTTTATTATGGTATATATATACATACAGCACTTGGTTGACAAAAGGTAATAATATTGTTCGTAAAAGCAGTTGTAATTGATAAATGCCTCTAAATGGCGATTCAAAAAATGTGTTGTTATATTGTTTAACACAAAACAAACATAGAAAGCGATTTTCAGATAATATGTTAAACATAATCAATGTCCGCCTCATTATAAAACGTTTTATTGACTTAAGTAGTGATTTCCTTTGAAAATAGAGCTTCTTAACAGTAAATATTCTTATCTCCTTCTCCTAAATAAGTTTGCAATTTAGAATACCTACCACAATGACAGTAGTTCAATAATATCAAATAAAAGTTAACTAAACTCCTAAAACACTTTTTTAAACATTTTGAACATCTGCTTTTATCTCAGGGATTTTATTTCTAGCCTTAGTAAGTGTAAATAATATGAAATTTTTTTATGTGGAGACATATTTGCATCCCTAACCACATAACTTGCAATTTAAAAGATCAGTAGTTTAAATGTCATAAGTATTTGGCAGATACTAATTCAAATAAATGCCAATAAATTAACTGACTTCTGTTATCAAACATTTTTAGCAGCTGTACTTAGCAAGAGAGATATTCCTCTTCCATTTTTAAGTGTAGATAGTAAGTGAAATACATTGATGCAATGAATTTATTTATAATGTGAGAAATATTTAATGTTACATTTGAACTACTGGGAATTTTCACTTAAACAGACAAGTGAAGCATAATTATTCATGAGAAGTAAAAAAAAGATGGGATTATGCTAGAAGCTCTAATAAAAGACTATGCAAGTGGTATAGTGTAAGAGCATCATTAATTGTTTCACTCTTGTATATATCAAACAATTAATATTTTCTACATGGAGAAAATATTTTTCACTATGTAGAAATGTTTTCACTTTCAGCTCGTAGAAAATAAAAAAAATTCATGGAACAAGTCTATATTTGAAATAGTATATAATATCCTGTAATTATCCATATTTACTATCAGAAATTTGCTGTAAATTGCTCTTGTTTTTAGAAAATTTGATCAAGGATCCGCCTGCACCCAATATAAACTCTCAAATATTATTACCTTTTACACCAAAATATATTTAAGCACAAGAGTCCAAGACTTTCTAGTATTTACATTTGTACATATCATTTTTTAATTTAGATATTTAAGTGTAAAGCATATCATATAAACTTACTTTTGTATTGATTTTGTATATTAGATATTCGGAGCCACAAAGCACTGCCAAAATACTCGATTTTATATACTTATCGATTTTTAAATAGTCGCTGATAAGATAGTTATTACACGAATTACTCTGTATCTATATAAGTGTAAGTGTATTTCGTGTCAGGAAAGTTCATCGAATGTGAGTTCAACGAAAATAGTTCACAGACGAATTCATGGGACAAACAAATTAATTTTCCTTTTGTATATGTCAACAAATAATTCAGTTAATACAGGGGACTATTACATTAAAAATACCTTAGTATTTGAGTGAACAATTAGGTTTATATACAGGGTGCGCCTTTAGTGTGATATTGGTTGACAATTCCATTGTGGTACAAGATATCCAAAAAACTTATTTAGAAAAAATGTAAGCAATGATATTCTCCATACTTGGAAAATATGTAGAATTCTACAGGGTGATTAATAACTACATGGTATAGCAAACAAACAATTTTTTTACCCTATATATTTTTTCATATTTGTATCCTCTTATAATTCTTGTTCTTATAATATTAGGCTTTGCATAACTATACAGAGTATTTAACAAGTTATGGCCATTTTTATTTTGAGATCCCTATGGAATTAACACCATGTATATAAAGAAGTTATGCATAAACAATTATTTATTTTATATAATAAGGTAAACAATATATTTCAGTTTTTAAAATAAGTTGTAACTGAAATCATTGACTAAAATTTGTTTACAGGGTGAACTACAAAACGAAATTACGATTTTCTCAATTTTTTTAAATTGATCACCCTGTATTTTATTTTTTAGAAATATTGTATTTATACTCTTTCATTTTTATATAGCATTCATTATATAATGCATTCAATTTTTGTAAGTAGAAGTAAGTATTGAGTATTATCAAATCCCATTTAAAAATTGTATGTTTACTACACCACTTAGTTATGAATCACCCTGTAGACTTCCACATATTTTCCAAGTATGGAGAATATTATTGCCTGCATTTTTTCTAAATAAGTTTTTGGATATTGTATACCATAATGGAATTATCGACCGATACTAAAACACACTATGTCATACTAAAAATTCACCCTGTCTGTAGAAAAATATACAGATGAATTCCCATTTGGAAAAATTAAGATTCAATGAACTTCCTGGTCTATGAATTCTTTTCTGTGAACTTTTCGTCACTTAGCAGTCCATGAATTTTTCTAGAAGCACAGTATTTATAGGGTGAGCAACTTATACTCAGTAGTTCTTTATCTTCGGTATCAGAAGGTCTATAGTAAAAGTATTAGAGGAGAATTGTAGGTAGAATAATAATACAAAGTGTTGTGCTGGAAAGTTAGGATCACCCTAAATGTAGTTCCCTTTGGTGAAAATCTTGTGAAACGATTAGAAGAACTGTAATTAACTGAAAACCCATACATTATTTATTTAGGGGCGCTCAAAGTACCTCTTAATTTATTTATGTAGGAAGCTTTGTTTATTTAGGGACTCCTGTGGTTTTGCAATAACAATCGGTACAACGCTGATGATTTTTCACAAGCTAATGCGACAAATGATTTATTCTGATCAACATTTATCTATTTAGGGACTCCACTGGGCATTGTAATATCCAATCCAATATCTGAGTATGCTTTATCGATTGGTTTAACACCAATAATGTCTGAATTTCTAAAATTTCCATTGTCTAAATTTATTTATTGAGAGCTTTAGTTGTTAAGGGGCCCCTCTAAACATATACACAATTCCAATTTCTAAATTTGTGTATCTAGAAGCTTTTTCTATATAGGGGCTTCCTTGATTATACAACCATTTGGTAAAACACCAACAATTATCATTTGTATGTATGCCCCTACATATTTGTATGTATGTAGGGGCTTTGTTTACTAAATAGCTCCTTGAATGTTTGTAAAATACCAGTCAGCCAACGTTAATCATCCTTTCATTAAAATACTACAAAATATTAATTATGTTCTCCAAATATATTTATTTGGGGGCGTCATTTATTTAGGGGCTCCCTTGGTTTCACAATACCAATGGGTAAAATACCAATCCTACGATGATTATTCAAAAACTACTGTTTCTAATGATTATTTCTAATGTCTTAGTTTATTTATTGAGAGCTTTAGTTGTTAAGGGGCCCCTCTAAACATATACACAATTCCAATCTCTAAATTTATGTTTCTAGAACCTTTATCTATGTAGGGGCTCCCTTGATTATACAATACCAATTGGTGTATAACACCAACAATTCTTTTTTGTGATGTTTTAAGAAGTTTCCTTGCAAATTAATATTTCTTATGTCCAAAGTTATTTATGTAGGGAGGGGCTTTGTTTACAAAAGAGCCCCTTGAATGTATATAAAATACCAGTCAGCCAACGTTAATCATCCTTTGATTCAAATAATACAAAATAATAATTATATTCTCCAAATATATTTATTTGGGGGTGTCATTGATTTAGTAGCTCACAATATCCATCATAGTTTGGTGTTCCTAATAAAACTTTTTTCTGTACATCTATTTATAACGAAGATATCGAACTCTGGAATATAAATTGATCAACCGATATATTTAGAATAAGGATTTAACTGGTTGGGACGGTTTTAACGAACGTTTATAAATGTGGTGTTCTACTGAAATCCAAAAAAGCAAAACAAAGAAAAGAGCGTTTTTCTGTATACTTTTATGAGTGGATCGTTACACTTTTCCTTCAAGGAAAATAAACACTCAAAATATAAACGTTCTTGGAACCCTCCAATCAATTTTTTTAAGAAGGATTTTATAGAACTTATGAGAAGACTTCCTTTGTAGCTTTAAAGTCTTATAATGAGAGGTTAAAACTAAAACTTCGTGAAAACGCAATTCGATGGTGCCTAAAATTAATTTATAGCTCATGAAGTAATGAAAAGGCTTTCGCAAAAGTTTATTATTAGAGAATAAGTAGTTGATTGATTGAATTTTTAATTGGATGTTCGGAATTTATTGTCATTCGGTCTCTGTAAGGGCAAAAGGATGAACGAGGAAAGGGACTAGGAGAAATGTCATTTAAAATGCGTGAAATTTCGGTCACAAGACTAACTAAACACATTAGCAATGTCTAGGGGCTATTATAATTTTTAAAAACTTTCTTTCTTGTCTCAGAAAATGTCTTCAATTATTAGTAAATGCTTTTATGGGATTTAGACAGTATTTTTTCCACACACAAACCTAAATGAAAAGTGTGTTTTACAAAAAACATTCCACATAACTTCTTTCTTTGAAAGTTTTGAAATTCTCGAAACACGTATCCATTATTGATCGATGTTATTAAAATTGTAAATACCTCTGGACATTGCAGATGCTAAGACTCGTTTAGACGACACCCCGTCTTTTTGTTACTGCACCATATGTACCGTAGAATGGTATCTTCGATAAATATATATGTATATTCTAAAGTAAAATGTTAGAAAGTTAAGATGTGACCCCTATGTTACTCGAAAGTTTATAAATAAACTGTTTTTGTATAAAACGATAAGATCTGTCCATATATTTTAGCAGTGTAGCTTTTTATAATGATTTTATATGATTATTGTACTGTCCAATTTTATATGTAATCATCCTTTGTGATACGTATTATAAATAAAAATATATAAAACGTGATCTACATTTTTTTACAATCATTTAAACTATTTTTCATAATTATTTAGATTTGTCTAATTACACTACTTACTATAGATTTATTTTTTGCAAACTAATATCGTCAAAAATCTTTATCAGACTCTATTTTCTCCTATTTCCAATTTCCTCCTATATTCTACTGTTATCAATCGTTTATACTTCTATTATGCGTATATTTTTGTTAAAATACTCAATTTTTCCACAGCCTCATTTTCTCTCTTTTAGCAGCAATTTTTGTATCCCACCTAAATATACACCATATTTTTTCTAAATATTTTCTTTACATTATGATTCTATTTTTATTACTCCAAAGGTTTTATAATTTTCATAGAAATGCTGAAATTTCAACATTAAATTTTCAGCTTCTGATTTTGCCGGCGATTAGGCCGAGTAGACACGTCCAAATTTAGTTCCACTTTCTACCAATTTGCCCAAAAAGCGCGACGATCGATTGACAGGCGGAAGTTCACATATATTTCCGGCTCAACCGCCAACCAGCAACCTACGAGAACAAGAAAAGAAGGTAAGATGGCGTCTAGATATTGGTTGCTGTGAAGCTATAATTGTTTATTCGAGATTTTTACAGTAATAAGTGAAAAGATGAACCGAAATTATTGTGATTTCGGCGTAATATTTCTTAATACAGCTTTGGATTATAAACAATATCATGAAAGGTATGCTTATTTTATTAATTTTTAATTTGTTATACATAATTTTTAACAATATGGCGGATTTTTAACACTGTCTGTGTCTGTTTTAATTTAAATTTGCAGGTGTAATACTATTTCCAGACTTTTACCATTTGCTCTTACATAATGTACATTCTAAAAGCTTTATCTTTTTGTATTTGAAGCATATTTATAACATATACATTATAAGGACATGCCAACACAATATTTCGTTCTTTGGAACTTAATTGGCAGCTAATTTGAGGCTATCTTCCATCGGGTTAGAATCTATTCACTGGTATCAAATGTGAAAAACGTCCCTACTCTACTCCCTACTTCTTAGCTAACTCTAATTTAAGTGGCATATTTTCCTATGAACCTGTCTGGTTGATCCGTTCCTTTCTCGTAGCTATTATATAATTTTTTTTACACTTGTGGTTGAGAAATTAAACATTTTCCATTGAGCTTGCGATCCCATCCACTAGATTGTGGGGGAAGTTCCCATTTCATCCCAAATGCCAAAATGATAGAAAATAGTCATAAAATTGAAATCTGGCTGAACATGTTTTAATCTGGCAACTAGTGTTTTGAAGGTTTTGACAGTATTGCCAAATTTATCCGCTAATTTATCAAAGGGAAATTATAATTTTCATTTGTAGCTAAGTTAATCAGAACGTCCTATATGATTTTACTCGAAAATCATAGGATCCATGAACTTTTTTATCGTTTTTGGCAAAAGTATATAGAAAGTGCCGGTGAAGTTAGCTACAAATGAAGGAAAGTTTTGTATTTGACAGTGTTGCCATGTCATTTTAATAAATAAGGAAAGAGCATGCTATATAATACCTAATAATACTAATTAATTTTATGCATTATTTTAAATTGAAATTTTTTTACCGAACACACAAATTCGCACAATTTAAATGTAGTGACGATCTTAACAAGTTCCAGTAACTAACTAATACATTATCAAAACGGTATTCAGGTACCATTTCATCCCAAAATGATAAGAAAATAGTCATAAAATTGAAATCTGTTCCAATCTGGCAACTAGTGTTTTGAAGGTTTTGACACTATTGCCAAATTTATCCGCTAGTTTACCAAAGGGCAATTGTAAAATTTTTTTCTAATAACTAACTGTAACTAATATCGAAAGAAATGAATATTCATTGGCTCGTGTTTTATACAAGTTTAAAAAAAAAATTAAAAATACCAGATTTCATAAAATAATATAATAAAAATGTATTGTTTCAAAGCATATTCAAGGCATAAAACATAAATACATAATAAGGACATGGCAGTACCGCAAATTTGACGTTCCATTTGTAGGTTACTTAACCTGAACGTTCTGTACACTTTTACCTGAAAATCACATGATCCATGACCTTCTTTACCAAGAGTTTTTGTATCTTGTATTGTATAGGCCACTTTGATAACCTATTTTCTCACAAGGTTTCTGTTTCTTTACATCTATATTTTCTAAATTAATTACAAATCTGCTGGTTAATTTTTCAAACAGAGTATAATCAGATTGTAGGTGATTGTATACATATATTTGTTCTTAAATGAACTATCTGTGATACAGTATACAAACATATCTTTACAGTTGATGGAGAATGTATGCAGCAGCAACCAGAATATGAAGTAACTGGTCTAGCTGGTGACTCTCCAGCTATACCATTTGCTCCATATACCTGTCGCTGAGGACAAAGAATTCAATGCCAACATGGATGACATCGATTAGGATGTAGAGGGAACCCTGTTCATGTACTGGAGGACAATTTAACATTTGTGTGAGCATAATATGTTACTCTTTTAATTTGACAAATATTAACTGACTCCCCTACATGGGGGGTTGACTAATATTTGACAAACTCATTCATTTTATGTTTATATTGACAAATTCCATTTTATTCAAATTATGATTTGTATCAATTATAGACAACTTGTTTAATAATTGCAATGTTGTTTGAATATCAACATTTCCTTAAATTAACTTAAATTAAAATCTGGCTTGAGTGGTAGTTTTAAATGAATTTGAAAAATTATTTTATTATCTTACCTAATGAAAATTATTAATATATATTAATATATTTCTTGTAGTTAGGAAAAGGTTGAAATTTGTAGAATATTGCAACAAGGAATTGCAAGTTTTCTACATTTGGTGCAACTCAGTAATAATAAATTTAATTCAGTGTAGTGTATGTAATAGGTTTCAATTCAATACACATTTTATGTCCAAACTTTTTGTTCTGTGCATTTTTGCATTGATGCAATGCCTCTCCCCAGTTTATTTATAATAGTTTCTCTTCAGCACAAAGGAAATTTCATTTTTTACACAATTATTTACACAATTAAGAATATTATCAAAGATCATTCAATCATTGCTGCCCTGTGCTTGACCAATTATCAGCAATTTGTATATGTTCTGATTAAAATTCTACCATTTTTTATTTAATGTATTATGCAATGTAATGTTGTGGAATGCCTGTGTTGTACAAATTCACATTTAAAAACTGTTCCTGATGAAAAATTCATATTTTCCCCGTCTTAGTAGAATATCAGCCCAAACCATTATTAAGTCACTTGAAAATCTGGAGAAAATGTGCCTCCAGTAAGTTGTTCTTGTATCATTTTCATGGTCTTCCTATTGGGGAATTTCTTTCATCATCTTTACCACTTTTTCTTATCCAGTTTTTTATGTTCTTTAATTTGCATCTCTGTCATATATCTGTAGCTCTAGCTCTAGCATTTCATCATTGATCTGATGACTGTTTTGTAAACTCTGTCTTTCATTTGTTTTCATATTGTTTAATTCAGGCATTCTGAGGCTCTATTTGCTCTATTCACTTGATCTTCCACTTCTATTTTAAGTTTTCTCTTGATAGTATGATACCTCCATTATTTGTTCTGTTATCTAACCATCCAGCTCCAATTTACATAATTAATATTTAATGCTTATTTACGCTTAGCACTTTGTCCTGTTCCAGACTCTTCTCAGGACCAAATCCTGAACGCTAAGTTATGATATTTTCTGCCATTTGTCCTTCCTTTGCCGCACAAAAGACCAACTTCACCTCCACGCTGGTGTGCGGTGGAAGCAGATCCAAGTGGCTTGTTTGGAGACCCAGGTCTTCTAAACTAGTGATGGTAGGTTATTTTACTACCAGTGATTTAAAAATCGCCAGTTCATTGATAACCAATAACCAGATAAGTCTGTTATCAATTTTGTCACTGTCTCACAAAACTTGTTTATATAATAATTATTATGATATTCTCAGTGATAGTGAAGGTGACTAACATATTGTGATTTAAATAGGTGAATTTTAGGAATGGTGTTCATACTGATTGCTCGATTCGCTAATACTGGCTGAGCAAGCAATAAGGCTACAAAACTATTATTTTTGTTTTACAATATTTCTAAAAATTGTACCAATAAATATACATGGCTAGTTTATGTTTTTATGTAGGGTAGGGTCGGCTGAAAGGTCTAATTTCACTATTTGGAATTATACTTTAAAAATCATACCTACTATATTAAATTATAAAACACTAATCAAACGATCAGTTATCTAACTGTGTTTACCCAAATTTTTATTTGAATTATGATAGAAATATTTAATTTAAAAATTTTTGAAGACCTTTTCTAGAGTCCCTTTTTTTCCATAATAGGGGTAAAAAGGGGCAGTCTGGAGGCAAAAAGGTCCACATTTTAAAATGGTTTTAGATTATTATGAAATAATAACAATATTTATTTTCTTTTGTATATTTCTTGCTAATGATGTTGCTTGACTACCAGCGATGCTTTGTTATGTCTACTTGCCACCATTTCTTCCCGCAATTTGTTAAAAATAATGATCTGTCACTAGTTTTTTAGATACTAATGGTGCACCTTTATACTCACGGACCTTTAAGCCTCAACCTACCAGTAATTATCTACTGAATTTCTCTTTTTAAAATAATAAATGTATAATATATTATTTAAAGAGGATGCCTTGTCAACAAAGGCCTTATAGTGATTTAATTTGTTTTTGTTGTGAATATTGCAAATTTGTTTATATAAATTAATACTGTGGCCACCTGTTACAAGTCACCATTTAAAATCACTGTTATTCAAAAATCACGATCACTGCACTTGCCATCACTAATCTAAACAAGTCACCTGGATGCTGACCAACGAAGCTCTGGCATAGAGTACTACTGCGATGAACAGTACAGAGAGTAAGTGTTGATGATCTTGTTCTATCCTACACTCTGAGCATAATCAAGAAAAGGTTCTTTTTAACCTTTTTGTCAATTTCCAGATGAAATTTTTGATATTTAGTTATTTAGTAGTTGACGAACTGATTCAACTTGAATGTGGTATTGTTTCTTGCAACATAACCCTTCATTTCAGTACTGATGAGTTCAATAGGCTTAAGTTAACAATGATAAGATGCTAATCGCTGTTCCATAACTCCACATTCATTTGAAACTTAATCTATAACACTTTTCATACAAAATGCCCTTAATTAGTCTGTTTTATCCAGATAAAAAATATTAGTGCTTTCTTCAACCAATTTTTTCTTCTTTTTCTCTAAGCACAGAGAGGGGGCTGAAGTCTCATCAAAAAGAGATTCAACTAAAACCATTAAATAAGTTACAAAATGGTATGGAATAGGTACTTGCAGTTTCATGTGTCTGGATGAACCAGTTCACGGTAACATCTCAGAAACCCTATAAAATATACCTCCCTTCCTCTGTCTGGTTGTACCACTACCCCTGGTGGAAATACAAGTAGAGGACCCTCTGGCCTTCACTGCCACATCTCTAAGTCTACGGCACTACTTACATCACCAATGCATGGTCAACTCGACCCGATATTATCTATTAGATGTATCTATCCTATACTCTGAGTACAACCAAGAAAATGTTATCCCTCCTTCATCCTCTTTCCCACGTAACCAAAATCCCCCAACCCAACACGCAAGGTAAAGGTGTAATTGCATCGTGCCGAGACCTGCATGGCAGTTGTGTGTTTAAATAGAACTGTCTCAAACGATCGACTGGGGGCACCAGGCCGCACCCCCTTTCATTTTAGGCCTTATGCCTGTATAGGGAGCGCTGCAGGTATGGACCGATTATTTCTCCCGTACTCGTGGGAACAATATGGAATCCTATTATAGACAAAAATATCTAACCCCTAGGGACTCCTGGGAGTACCCAACTTATAACAATACTTATATTCCTTCAAGGAGGACTCTGGAAGAGAACGAACCCACCACATCGGGTAATAGATATACTGAATATGTTACGCGGACTCATTTGAGAGATACTGAAAGGTTTGAGGTTTCTCAGCCAAAACTATCGACTCATTTGAGAGATACTGAAAGGTTTGATTTTTCTCATCCAAAACTATCGACTCATTTCAGAGATACTGAAAGATTTGAGGTTTCTCGGCCAAAACTATCGACTCATTTGAGAGATACTGAAAGGTTTGAGGTTTCTCGGCCAAAACTATCGACTCATTTAAGAGATACTGAAAGGTTTGAGGTTTCTCATCCAAAACTATCAACTCATTTGAGAGATACTGAAAGGTTTGAGGTTTCTCATCCAAAACTATCGACTCATTTGAGAGATACTGAAAGGTTTGAGGTTTCTCAGCCAAAACTATCGACTCATTTGAGAGATACTGAAAGGTTTGAGGTTTCTCGGAGAAAACTATCTGGGGCACAAATGAGGAAGCTTCGGAAAATGAGGAAACAAGGAATTGACACTTCTGAGGTCAGATTACCTCCTAGACCTCAAAATAATACTCAAGACTCATATGAAAAAGTGTATGCTGAAGTCAGACGGGTTCTTAAACCTACTGTGTCTGATAGAACTACCACAACATCGGGTATTAAAAATACTGAGAACCCTCGTTCAAAATTAACTGTGAGCCAGAGGAGGATACTCTACAGATTAAGGCAAGAAGGAATTGACACTTCTAAGGTTACATTACCTCCTAAATCACCAAAGACCTCATACAAAAAATATTATGCCCAAGTCAGGCGGCGTTTTAGACGGACTAGGTTTAAAGGAGGAACTACCGAGGAGGATTTAATAAAAAAGAGCAAAATTGCTACTGTTACTAGAGTAAAGACGGCAGTCATTCCCAAAGAATTCCCAAACAAATATGTGGCAGAGAATGACGTTAAAGCAATAAAAGATGCTCTAACTAAACTCATCGACGAATCTCCCTGTGCTCCTCTTTATGAAGGAAACCGACTCATGGACGGATACTATGGGTTGATATGTGCTGACGAGGAGTCTTTTTATATTACCAAGGACTATTTGGAAAAAAACACGGATTGGAAGGTAGTTAAGGCAGCAGAACTTCCAAAATCAACAAAATTCATACGCGTGTCACTGGACCTTCCAAAGACTAAAAATGAGGATGCGCGGGCATCATTGGGACGTCTCGAAAAACAAAATCCTGGCCTCAAGACCGGACTTTGGGAGATTCTGGGCTGCAGAATAACCGGTGACCGAGGACTGCGTATGACTCTCCGTATTGATAAGGACTCTGCAGACGTGCTTAAAAGACTTGAATGGAAGCCTTACTACCTTTTACAACGAGCTAACTTTACATTGTTGTAATAAGGCAAAACAAAACAGGCATGAAACAAAGAAGAACCAAAGCCTGCAACCACTTTCCAAAGAGAAACCTATCTCATCGGTCAATAATTTCCGAGCCTAACCAATAGATGGCGAGTCTAACGAATTATTCACTTGACATTTCGATAGTGAAAATCTTCAGAAGCATGCGATCAAAATTTCATGTTATTCGGATTATTATTTACCGATTTATAGTGTTTTTTCTTGATTTTTATAAACAATGAATTAAAAGTAATTTATTACTTCGTGGCATCAATGATGCCGAGCGCCATGGAAGGCCGAACGAGGCAGTTATTACCGAAAACATCGGGAAAACGCTGAAAAATATGGAAAACCTCAAAGTAAGGTTGCAAGAGATAGCTGACACTCATAAAGTTATTAAAGAGCAGCGTTTTAACTATTAATCCCGATTATTTGGGTATGAGACAGCTGTTTTCCTAAAAAGCTACTGAGCATTTGTCATAGCGGAAAAAACTCCCCAAGCCAAATCTCTCAAGCTGAGAGGGAAGAAACTAAAAAGTCTAACAGCGTTGGAAGAAGTTGATCTCATGACAGAAGAAGAGATTAATACAATCCAAAAGGGCTGTAACCAAGGCAATTTCATCAGGGCCGCTGAAAGGGGAAAATATATGTTGTCAAAGCCATTAGAGGATATATCAAAATAAAAGCAAACTCAGAAGGCTAAGGTAAGACGGAATCAAACCACCCGAAAACCAACGCAAAGGGAGACGGCTAAGAATCGAGGGTGTGAAGATTGCAGCAGTACTATCGGGATTCCCAGAAGCCAAGATGCATTTGTATAAGCCATAAGTCAAAAAAGCCATCTTAAAGAGGTGATTTCAAAACTAAGTTCTTGGCAAAGTACATCTCTCAAAGCTTTGGAGGAGAAAGATATACCCAAGCCGCACTCATGCACTGTCTTCATACAAGATGACGATGGGTTCTTAATAAACTAAAGATAAATAACCATGGACTCAAAACGCATCTATGGACAGTCTCGGGTAGCAAACCTTCAGAAAAAAGGGTGTTATGGGACCTTCTTAATGGATCATTAATTTTTAAAATCTCTGGAAACTCCAAATGTCACCCTTTTTCAGAATGGGAAAGTTAACTTTCCAAAGGCAAATTCACTGGAAGAAAAGCCAGTATCAACTCGCTCCAGTTAAATAGGGAGACAAATCTGTGGAATGGTGGAGGAATTTACCAGGACACACTTTTTTAATTTTCGAATTTCACTCCCCAATTTATTTATAATAATTTCCTTTTTAGGACCTTAAAGGTCATTAATTGCTGGCCCTTACTTGACCAATTTCCGCGATGTGTACCATTCTTCAGTCAATGCATTATGCAAGATGGAGTTGGCCAATGTCTGTGATGTACAAATTCACATTTGAAAACTATTTCTGATGAAAAATCCTCATTTTTTGTGTCTTAACAGAATACCAGCCCAATCCATTATTTCAAGAGTCAACAAAATCTGCAGGAAATATTTCACTTTCCAAATTCTAATGAATTGAGGCTAAATTTGAACCTATCGGAAAAAAAATTGTGGTACATTTAAGTACTGATTGCATGGTCAACTCGACCCTTTAATATCTTTTAAATGCATCTATCGTACACTCCAAACACAACCAAGAAAAAGTTCCGACTTCCCAGGAGACACACAGAAGTAGCAAAACTATAAAGATATTCCTGGGATATTAGAAGACTCGTTAATTCTTTGAGTTTTCGATATCCTCATAAATTGTGTCTTCTTATCGTTCACTGTTAGACCGTATTCTTTTCGATACTTCGCTATTCTGGTCGCCAGTCTCTAAATATTTTCAATGGTTTCGGCTAAGATGACAGTTTCATCCACATGTAATGTTAATAACAACTTTGAATAGGCAAGAGTGAAGAATATATAAAAAACTGGATACCTGTAATGTATTTTATAATGTATAAATGTAAATTTAATTACCTATTTTGTGATGTAAGCCATACGGCTAAATAAAAAAATAAACTGCATAGTAAAATCTAAGATGAATAACAGACAAACTTCTTGGTGGAGAAGAACACTTGAAAAACTAGAAAAAGAAGTAAGAAGACTATCCAATAAAGCCGAAGAATTGGTGGACTGCAAAACATACAGAATATATCAATATCAAAGATAAGAAAAACAAAAATCATCCAGTTTAAGGCAAAACATAAGCGATATTGAGTATCCCATTTTTCCATCTAGAGGCTTCAACAGGAACTCAAGTGATATTGGGTACCCAAATTTTTCATATAGAACC